>NC_047130.1:2238307-2548389 GCF_009829125.3 Periophthalmus magnuspinnatus
ATTGATCGATCGTACCTCTTCTCCTGCCCACTGCTCACCTTGGTGTAGCTTGTCTTGCTGCCGGAGCTGGTTGTGTGACTGCGGGCCCTTCGTGGGGGCTTCCATGACCTCTCCTTAGTGACACTGTTGACGTAGTACCAACGGCCTGAGGCGGGGTCTGTGTACTGCTCCCACAGGTCCAGGGTCTGCAGGGGCTGCTGTCCTGGGGCAGGGCTGGGGGGCTCCTGCTGGAACGACCGCTTCTCCGGCTGAGGTCCCGTGTACAGAGGAGACACCTGCCACGAGAGCTGCGACAGGTACGACTCTCTAGGGACCTTACACAAGAGAAAGAAGGACACAAGTTATTGCAAATAATAAGTAGAACAGTATGATATATTCCACTGTGTATGTCCAATAAAGACAATGAATGGACTATGAATAGATTTACACTGCAAGACATTTTAAAACAAAGGGATTTGATAAGATTATTTTTTCATGATTTTTATTTTTTCAGGAGAGATATGTGATTGCACTGCCTTATACTAGTAGCTACATTTATATACACCTGGACTGCACACATACAGTTTGTTGAATAAATTATTGCATTAATTTATAGCTGACACAACAAAGCACATGAAGGACATTCAATGCCTTTGTAATTATTTACAGTGGTTTGCGTAAGAGAACAAACAGCTGGGAGAGGCAGCCTGATCCCTGCCACATAACCCCCAGTCATGTTTAAGGGATAATAATTAGGCACGTGTTTGGACCTATACAATAGGATTCTGTTACAGTGCCATAGTGTACTGCAGGGGGCAGCACTGAGCCTTGCACTCACCTGGAAGAATTCCATTTGGAATTACAGTAGATAGTACATTTCACTACATTTCAGTCTCACTGATCTCTTTAGGATTAAGGAACATTTCTTTCAAATACCAGAAATATTGTTATTTTATTACTAAATTAAGATATTTGACAATTAAGTGCATTAAGTGCACATTATAATTTCACACATTCTCATTCTGTGATGCTCATATTCTCATCATGAGAGATTGGAGCTTATTCACAGTTGGCTGCGCGGCTCACTGTGCTGTCACCACATGATGACATTACCAAACTATAGAGCCTTTATTTTTTTAATATAGAGGCACAAGAGCTAAGTGTAGTATTTAAAATGTTTATAGAGAATAGACTAAATAGTTATCTATGAACATATCTATAATAAAATTAAAGTCATTCTTTTGGTAGAATTATAGTGTGTGTTTAGATTATCATTCCTGGTGTTTATGAGAATACTTCATATATTATATGGTATGACTGTGTAGCAAGCAGTAGAGATTGAAATATATTAAAAACATGTTTTTCATTGGAAAGGGAATTGTGACCTTAATGTGACTGCAATAATCCTGCTTACTGGCTTTAAACCATGAGAGCAGGGGAGCGTTGTACAGCAGGACAGAGCCAGAGAAATGAAGGGAAAAGTGAAAGTGGTGCATATAAGAGTACTGCAGTGCCCTCACAGATCACAGCTGCCTCATGCATGATTCAGGCCATGGTAAAAAGACACTTTGGATACGCAGATTTTTCCTGAGCTGAGACAGATAACCTTGATTATTTCTCTCACCAACAATGTCTTCTGTAATCTGGTCTGATGTAATGCAGGGCAGCTCTGACATCATGCCACTGCTGACTAGATTGGTGCTCTAGGAGGATTATTGAGGTCAAGATACTGTGTCGATGGAACACCGCCTCAGATGCTGCGGCAGCATTCAGTTTTAAAGCAATATAATACATATACAGTGGTTACTTTGTGGTTTGTGTATATGTCATTTTGATTCACAAGTTACTGTTTGTTTTCTTATTGCAGAAACGTTTAATTGTAGATTTATCAGAAGCATTGACTAATTTGATGATCTCTTGCCCAGCTGCTGTCATGTGTCTGTTCTTTGGAGTGGAAACAGTTCATTTGATTGGGTACAACATGGAAACTTTAGTCCAGTCAATAGGGGAATCCAGATTGTTTAACAATTTACCACCACTGCAGCTTAAGAAAGTGGGTTGTGAATAACCTTACTGGAAAATGCTAAAGAAAAAACAACATCACATTTTCCTCTCTCCCACCTGTAGATGAGTCTTCTTCCTTGAGCTTCCCGCCATGTCCCACTGACTACAGGACTTTTTGGGGGGCTTGCCGCTCACTCGGGTACTGATGCCTCCTCCCACCTCGTCATAAGGGTTCTCCGTTACATTTTCAGGTAGATTGCTGGAGCTCTGGCTGCGGGTAATGGTAGGAATCACCCTGGAGTTTGATGAGACAGGTTGAAATGTAGACAGAGAGGGAGACCTGGGGACCATGAGGTGGCCTGATGGGGAGGTGCAGGAGTTTTGGGTGAAGGTGAATCCGGACAGGGGCGGAGTGGGGAAAAGACCACTGGCGCTGCTGTCCGCTCCCTGGTAGGCACTGCTTGCGTTGAGGTTGTCCATGGAGCGGTAGATAGGCTTATGCGTCACTATGGAGAGTAATCAATATTATGGTATGTGAACTACTTATGTTTTATTACAAGACAAAGTAATTTAAATGAATGCAATTTAATACCTAATTATCAACAGAGTGCTTGTTAAATATTTGATGTATAGATAATTTTTTACACTTCTCTTGCAGGTGATTTGCATTAATAGGAAATAGATAACATATACAGGAACATAACCTTTATAGGTTTGTTGCTTGGCATGAGAAGCATCATTAAATAAATTATAAATATGTAAATGCACAGATAGTTTGCTCATGTAAATTGAAATATATCCGTCAGCAATCGGATTTATTCCTAGTCTGGCAAGCTCGGTCGGCACATGTATTTGCCAGACGTCCTGCTGGTGCCCGGATTTACAAATGAAAACAACAATCTGCACCAAACAAAACCCAAATTAGCAGCTTAGCTTTTTATACAGACTATAAAACGCTTCCGGTTGTGTAATAAACTTGGCTCTTTTTTCCCCCTTTTCGCCCAGATTGGCTGTGATGTTGTAATAGTGGTTCTCTACCTTTCCTTTCACTGTATACTGAATGAGTTGGACTTGGGGTGAGAGCGACTCGGGGGAGTGTCCGCGTGTTGGAGTTGAGTGATGCAGATGTAACCAGGCGCTGGGATGAGGGCATGGGCTGAATAGGCACCTCTGTCACATAGGTGGCAGGGACGTACAAAGGCTTTGTTTTACTGGCCGCACCAATCCTCCGCACCTGTCAACAAAGGAACATATTTATAGATGGCTGTGTTAAAAAAAAAAATAAAATAAAATACACACAAGTGGAGAGAGCCACAGCTGGATAATTAAGCAGCTCATTTAATTGTTTACTCATTGTAAGAAATAAAGAAAAAAGTTATTAATATTCTAATTATATGTAAAAGAGAGATAAGAGTATACACGATTGCATTAGGACAGAACCATTTGAGAAAAGTATCTATTTGTGATTTTTCTGACAAATGATTAGATTTTGTGATTTATTTTTAACAATTCTGTTAACAGTTCACATTTTAAACGCATCTTGAAGAACTGAAAAAAGGCTGAACAATGAAGTGAAAAACTAATACAAGAATCACATTTCAGAACATTCACAGTTCTAAGCTACAGGGTTAGCAGTTTTTTATGCAGGATAGTGCTTCAAAAATTGCAATTTGCTAATTAAGTCCTTTCAAATTGCAATTTTGATTTAAATTGAGATTGCAAATGTCAAATGAATGCACACATGTTAATTTATTTATTTTTGAGCAATGCCAAATGGTTTCTTAAGGATTCTCGTGATGTTCTTTTGCATGGTCTACTCCATGCCCAAATTAAATGTTGCACAAATATGCAGACACTTATGTAATTATGTCACCAAAATGTTCTCATTGCTGTATTTACATGGTTTACTATTCTGTTAAGCCACTCGACCTAATCATGTGACCAACAGATAATAATCATGTAGTAAACAACAAAACATAAGATTTAACACAGTCGGAAGCAGTAAAATAGCATCAAATGATAACAAAATCAAATTCCTATCCTGTAATAATTATAACTGACTGTCTATAACTTTATGTAATGCTTTATTTATACATTATGTACAAAACAAGTTATTATTTCTTAGTAATGTTAAAGACACCACAAATATAGTAACAACTACAATGCCTCACCTGCCACCAGTCTGCATTGGTCTTCTTGAGGAGAATGAAGCGTTCGCCCTCTCTGATGGACACTTGTCTGCCATCTGCGGCACGGTAGTTATAGTCGTACTGGGCCTCGAGCACCACTGTCCCACTGGTGACGCCACAAACAGTCACACTCTTGGTGTTACCCGTGGTGACCGGGCCGGACTGCTGGGATCCCACAGAACGCCGCCACGTACCAGACAACATGGCTGCCCTGCTGGTTTATACTCATCAAACACTTTGGGATTTGGATATGATCACACAAGGCACAGGAGGCAGGAGACTTGTCAGATCCATGCTCTGTAAGATAAAGAATAAATGTATAAGGTTTGTAGAATTAATACTCGGTTATTACTGTAACTTAGGGCTTTAGCAACAGTCTGTCAGTTTTCCTATTTAGGGATGGGACAAGATCTCATGCCACAAGAAGATAAAGTTGCCACAAGATTGGTGCCTCTGTCTCATCTCTCATCTGGGCCCTGTGTCACTGTCCTGGTGACTCTGGAGCAGACGGTTCCTCTGATGATGCCTTTTCAACTGATCGTCAGTACGCAGCTTAATGTCCTCAACATAATGTCCATCATTTCTGTGTGTGAGTGAAAGTGCAGGAGAGTGGGTGTATATGTGATTGTGTTGACTGCAGGGAGTTGAAAGTGGGGAGGTGGGCTGTGGGTGGGTATGGGGGAATGAGTTTAATTGCCTTTATAAAGCACTTTAGGTTACATGTATGTATAAAGGGTGTTTTATAAATAATGTTTGCTTGCTTGATTGATTGATTGATTGATTGATTGATTGATTGATTGAAAAAGTGTGCACACAAAAGGCCTTGTGATACTTTTTGTTCCATGTGTTTACATTTGGCTTGGACAAAAAGAAGGTTTAACGCTGGTGAGTTATGTTTTGACAAGAAAAATATCAAATAAATCAAAAATTGTGTGGTCGAAACTGCAAGCTTAACCACAAAATGTATTATTTATAAACTATGTCAAAATCTCATCTGGTCTTGTTCTTGTGAACCCAGTCTCACGTCTCGTTTGGAGGTGGTGTCTTTTGACATTTATTGCATTTGCCTTAGTTTTCCAATAACACACAGCACCGTTAGAAATGTTTACAAGATATCCTCTGAAACTGGCCACTCTGCGATCATTCTGTGTGAATACCTCATGTGTTTGGAAGCAAGAAGAAGCGCTGTGGACCCAAAATAGCTTCTATCTCCCCACCTGAGCCAGCATCCCCAAGTGAACCCCCATCTCCATCCAGATAAGACCAGCTTACATAACAAAACTTAACTTACCCCTACAAATAAAAAATAATACTACACTGAGCGGATAGCAGCAGAGCCTTCAGTCCCTGTCACACTCATCTCATTGCAAACAAGTGTGAATCAATACAGACACATATGTCAATAGAAGGAGGACTTAAATGCCCATGGATGAAGAAGAAAGGAGGAGCAGACAAGTCCTAAGACCGGGGATTGTGAGACTTCTCAAGGAGATGCTTAGAAATATCTGGGAAAGTGGAGCCAGCAGGAGACACTGAGTGGGAGTTGTGTGGTTGAAGCCACAGTTTTAAAGCACCATAGGAGAAGGTAGGGTTAGCGGTGCCGACCGCGGGTAATCCTGCTGTTATTAAAGCAAAGAGCAGTGACCCCCATCACACAGAGTATTACAGTAAAGCCCCATGGTAAACTGGCATATGGGCCGAAGGAGTAGTAGAGCAGTATCAACATGGACCGCATTGATTAAGCAAAAAGTAAAGAGTGTTTTAATGGGAAATGTGGAATGAATATTAATTTTGAGGCACGATTTTATTGTCAAGAGGTAGAATACAGCCAGAAATGTAGCACATCTACTTGTTTGACACAGAGAACACAGAAAACATGGAATACATGAAATGGTTTTATATATAATCAAAGTTGCTTTACAATTTCATGCATTATCCCACTGGTGGTAGCAAGAGATAATTTGACAGGCAATATATTTGCTCTGAAAATATCTACATAAATAATATTATTGATAATAATACATTTTATTTATATTGCACTTTACATTCCAAAGAAATGTACCATTTTCCTTCTGTTCTTTAACTGTGCGGTGCAATACTTGAATTTCCCCACTGTGGGACTAATAAAGGCATATCTTATCTTATCTTATCTTAAATCTCAAAGTGCTACAGCAGGTACAGTCTACAGAGTACAGTCATACCAATACAATGACCTCTACTTGTAACAAAATGATCAGTGCAAGCACCACGTATCACACAACACACAATCATAGACAAGGTGGGAAAAGTGTCTGGAGCCCTGAGGAACTGTGGGCAAATGTTCTACTTGTTGAGAATATAGCAGCAGCTGAAGCTTAAATTGTAGCAATAGCATTTATAGTCAAAAGTAAAACAATAAATAAATAATAATAATAACATATTGAGCAGTTTTAACCATGAAACCATTCCCATATATTTATATGGTTAGCTGATTTTAATGCATTTAATTATACATTGCAGTTGAAGTGGAAGTTGTAGAACGAGCAAACAGGAAACTACATAGTCACATCAAAAGCATAACCACACTTTAGGTCATATCCTTCTCAGCCTTACACCTGCTCAAGAAGAGTCAAGATTTCTTCAATAAAAGCCCTAAAATGCCTTCAATAGAGAAGCATGCAATAGTAATGACTGCCATTGCTAATAGTTCAAGTAAGTTTGCTTTATCCAGTAATCCATAATCAGTGGACGTTATTGTGGGTCAGATGTGTGGTAGGATGAGTGGTAGGATGAGTTAAACTTTACCATACACACAGTTACATACAGTTATTTCTTCTTAATAATAAAGCCAAAATGGGTTACATGAATTGATATGGCAAAAGTGGCCTGTCCTGTTTATAATTATAGGTCAGATGGCCCTAGTCAGGACACTCTTTACCACAGAGAGGGCCATATGGCATTAACAGGGAAAGATAGTATTGCCAGAAACAAAGAACTAGGGTTGGAGGACTGATCAAATCTAAACAAGACTTGGGACATTCCTATATATAGCTTTAAATGGATTTTATAACTGTCTCCCATACGACCACTCTAAATAAATGGAGTCTATTTGTGTATAAGCCAAATATAGAGATAGCGGAGTCACTCACCATAGTCTTGACTGAAAAAGGCTTTCACATCAGGGCAGTCACAATCTTCCAGTTATGTCCATGCCTAAAAATATGAAGAAAATATGTATTGAAATGATAGGAAAAGAAGATGTGATGGCTGTCTTTAAGATTATCAAAAGAACCACAGACCAGCTCACATCAAAATGCCTACAATCTCCCAAGTACAGAGCATCGAGTTAATCCAGCCCAAGAGATCCTACCTCTACTCCATGAACCTTTAGTGACCTTACCTCCCCCCATAGGAAGCATCGGAGTCGAAAACAACAGTGGAGTACTTCAGCTAAGATAAAGTGCATCAGCTGGCTGTAAAGCGTTCATGCAAATAAACTATGTGAACTTTGAAAGAGGGAGCATGCTGTTTGGAAAAGGCAAAGTAAAGCCATGTCCAGCGTGTGCACAAATGAAAGAGTTTTTGCGGCTGTAATCATTGATCGAGCCATTGATCTCACCACAAATCTGCCTGGTCAACAAGGCCACCGGACATTTGAGATTCACCACCTCAGCCAACGTAGTGCGGATGATGAAATGTGGAGAATATTGTTTTAGAAGTAATGCACAATAGTCGTGAATTAGTTATTGTGAACGGTGTGTCTGTCTGTGTAGAATTTGATTTAGAGAAATGTAATAGTTAGATTAGCCTTTATTGTCTCTGAATTGTTGTTGGAGAAGCAAAGGGCACAAAAATGTAACAACAAAAGACAACAGATAAGAAATAGTGCAGTCACTCCGCATAACATCAAAACTACACAATGCAGTAGTGGCAGTTATGAAAGAAGAACTGGCATGATTCAGAACTGAAAGGTAACACCACATTTCCTTGTTCTGGAGTAAACTGACAGAAACCGAGGCTGCCAATATGTGCAGCTAGCCTCTCCGACCACCACCAACCCTCGCACACCGCATTCGTACAAAGCTATGTGGGTAAAGTGGATTTTACCTATGACATAGCAAAGTTGGCAGATATTTGCACCATTTATAATATCAGCTATTGGCCTTAAATATCCAGCACAGGTTGATATTTACACATTTTCAATCCTTACTTTATGTATAAAATTATATCACACTATACAAATTTGCAATAAAAATAAAAATGGCATCATGTCACTGAAAGTATTAAGCAAAACTTCGTAAACCTTGGTGGTATACATTTCTGTGAGGCAAACTTTTATGATGCAGTACAGCCTTTAAAAATTCAAATGATAAGTTTTCCTCAACAGAGTGATGAACTTTAAAATGACGTGTTTGAGAAAAAGCCCAAGGCAGCTTAGCAGAAGGGATGACGCTGAATGAATACAAAACACTAAGACTAAGAGTAAACAAGCCACCGGCGTTTACCTGTGAAGCCGCTCATTTTATTTCCTGGATCAACTCACTGCCAAATACTATGAACGCTCAAATGCCGGGAGAGGTTGCAGCTGATGTCAGTTCCTCCCATATCCATATTCAGCCATACATTTGGAGCAGACGCCTTTAATAATCATCTCTACATGGTCTTCAAAGGGAAAGCAGACATGGAGCAGAGGGTAAAAGACTGAATGAAGAGTGAACATCAAAGCACGACTATAGCAAACATGCACTCACACATTCTCAAAGCTTTCTCTATATCTACATAGAAACCAGGGGGTGGGGCAAGGTTTACATATATATAAAATAAAGCATAGTGGTTATTAATATTAAAGCATGTTATGAGATGTGCGCTCTGTTAAAATAACTCCCGTGCTGTCATGCGATGTGAGTTTCTGTTTGTATTTTTGCTCGATTAGTGGTTTACCCGCCTTAGATTATGGCTTCCCACAGAGGTATAAATATGCCTCTGAACTTTGCTTCTGAACGGCTGTATTGAATTACATAAAAAAGAACAATCCACATATGAGTGTAAATAGCTTTCATGAAGTGTGTTGCAAAGTTTGTAACATTACTGTACTACTATTGTCAGAAAAAAAATGATCAACTAAAGCGTAGCCAGCTCTAATTAGAAGTTGGTGAAAAATAGAAAAATGTAACTTAAAAAATATATAGGCCTAGTCAATATTCAGTATATTTTTTCATTACTCCATAACAACAGTTGCAATCATACTATCCATGTAGAGCTGTGGATTAATTGAAAGTCAAAAGTTAGCATGTAGGCCCTGTGCCTCCTCAGCTGATCCAGTGCTGGCGTCTCTCTCATCTGTTAGTCAGGCAGGCTGTGTGAGGTGCAGAGTTGCATCATAGACTCTACATCATACATTATGGGTAAAAGGGATTGTACCGCAGCACTACATCTTTGAACGGGTACAGAAATGCCTTGAAGTTTTTCCTCAAATCAGCCCCAAACCAAAGACTGTTTTAAGACTTCACCTCAGGCCGAATAGAAACTTGAGTGCCAAACACATCTGGGGTGGATGGATTGAGAAAAATGTGCTACGAGACAAAGCCGAGGTGAATAGGCTATGAACAAATGACTGATACTTCTAGGGCTGGGTATATTTTCATATTTGGGGGGCACTGAATGTCCCCATTGTGGGACGAATACACATTGTCTTATTTTGTCTCGTGAATAATACCTTTGTGGTACCAAAACCTGAGCTGTACTTTTTGTACCTTTTCCTGTATTAACCATAATCTAGAATAACAAATAAAAATCATGGGGAAGACTGTAGTTTTCATCTTTCATTTATGGTCACACTGCCTCATAATTATTTTTGGTACCAGTACACAACCCTGGTTACTAAATATGTTTAATATTTTACACACATTACTGTACTATTAGTATTTGTACTACTATAATCATAACCCATAATAATAACATGCCTTGAAGAACATAAATTAATAAACTATAATGTATTATGACACACTATAGTGAAATGTAACTTTATACTTTTGTAATTAACATTAAAAATCAAAATACATAGAAACAATACGCATATTACAATTTATTTATTCAATGCACTCATTAATTGTCCAGCCCTGTTGTAGCCAAATTGCAGCCGTAAACGTCTCAGTTACATTTCACCATTCACTCGCTCTTCAGCCCTCCACACAACAATGCTTCTTTGTGTGCATGATTGTGTTGAAGCATGAAGGATGTGCCTCCGTTTGTCTGTGAATACATACTTCTAAGTGGCTGCACTGATGTCTTTTTCGCTCCATAAGAGACACATGCCTGAAGCCAAAACAGCCTTTCATCCTCAGAGCCATGCATTATTGATAACGGGACCACAGAGACGCACAGAGGCCTGCTGTGTGATACATGCCTGTGTGGATAGTGACTGAACAGGTGGGCTGGGGTCTCGCTCGCTGCCCGCCACTGATTAGCTGTGTAAATCGTCAAGGATCCAATCAAAAAGCAGAGATGCCAATAAAGCAGCCATTGGTCCCCTTTGTACTAATATCATGACAACAGAGCACTGGCTTCCCATCTCCACTGTGTTTTTCTCTTTTTGTTGCACATAACAAAATTTAATATGTTTGATGCCATCATTTCAAGCCAACGCTGATGCAATGTTTACAATGAGCCAAGCCTCCATCGACACATGGCAAACTTCTTCAGAGAGCAAACTATTCAAGTAGGCTTCATTTACATATAAACTACAACTAGACAGACCAACACTGAGACTCAAATGCAAAGAGATCGCTAAAGGGGGGTTTTAAACTAAAATAATTAATTCAAGCAAATTAATGCAAGAAACGGAAGGTGAAAAGGCATTACAATTAATGAGCACAAGTTTTAGTCAAAGAAGTATGGAATGAAAGATTTTCTTATTAACGCAGTAGTCTGGTTTATTGAGACCATGACAAAGGCAGGAAAGTAGAGAGACAATAATTTATCAAAACAGATTAAAAATACGTTATGTAACTATGATTTATTACTTAAGAACTATGAATGCATAACTGTATTTTATAATAATCAAATAAAATTCAAATTCAATTATTAGGATACATTCTGAGCCAGATTCCTTGACCTAACACAAAATCAATATTCTGGACATGATATCTCAGTCAATTTTTAATTGAATAACTGACTAACACAAGGGGTTTACCAGGCACACAATGAACAAGGGCCACATTCATGCTGGCTCAGATAAAAAAAAAAAAAAAATCATGAGGACAATAAAAGTGTAATTTGTCAGATTAACAAAAATATTGATAAGTACTGCAGAGGGAAAACAACAAATGTGCAGTAGCCCATTCCCAACTGTGTCGCAGCCATGCAGCCTGTGGGAATGTGTGCTACATTGATGTTTCTAATGAAGTGCACTGAGCTCCATTGATCCAGCAGGATGAGAGTGAGCTGTCAAAAGCTATCAGGGAAGTCAAAGAGCCACTTTCAGCCCTGAACTGCAGAAGATAGAACAATATCGTCAGGGCTCAGGGAAGAGCAGTGAGAACATCCCCACACCAACACTGTGAGGAACTCCATTGGTATAAAACACACACAACGTTGGAAATTAACTGGTGAGAAATCAAACAAGCAGGGCTGCAATATTAAGAGCAATAGAACCAAAGTTGTATGTTGAGGTGTGAACATTTGGAAATTGCAAAAGCTGTTTGCTATTTAATTCAATTCAAGTTTATTTATACAGAACATTTAAAACAATTTAGACATCCTGTGTAGTTACTATTAAATGCCCGGGAGAAGAGGCGCGTCTAAGTCTTAAATTGTGTTAAAGATTGAGAGGATCTGACAGGCAGAGAGAGGCTGTTCCATAGTCTTGGCGATGCCACAGAAAAGGTTCTGTCACCTCTAATCTTGAGCCTGGCTTTGGGCACAGCCAGCAGGAGCTGACCAGCTGAACTCGGGGCTCTGGGTGGAGTATAGGGCTGCAGTAACTCCCTCAAATAAAATGGACCCATAGAGTGCAGACATTTAAAAACAATCAATAACATTTTGAATTGCACTTGATATGAAATAGGGAGCCAGTGCAGGTTGTACAGCACAGGTGTGATGTGCTCTCATCTTAGTTTTCATCAGTACACGAGCTTCAGCGTTCTGGATATTCTGTAAGTGCTGCAGGGAGCCCTGATACAGCCCCACATACAAAGAATAACAACAATAATAATCCACATCACAAATGCGTGGATTGCTTTTTCAAAATCCGTCTGTGGAAGGTAAGGCTTTATTTTAGCAAGGAAGCTAAAGAAACTGGACTTTATAACAAAACTAATGTGCCTGTCTAGTTTGAACATGGAGTCCACAATCAGCCCAAGATTTCTCACTGCAGGGCGACAATAAGAAGACAGAGGACAAACACTACAATCTCAGTTTTATTTTTATTTAAGTTCAGGAAGTTTGTGCTCAGCTGAGTCTGTACATCCCTGAGACATTCCTGCAGGCTTGATTGTGGTCTGGCCGTCATTGGCAGATATATCTGAATGCCACCTGCAAAACAATGAGGTGCGGCATTTTGCTAAAAACATCATTCAGGGGAAGCATGTAAAGATACAGCATGCACAGTGTCTCCCTTAGGGCACACCATACTCTGCATGTTTCAGAGCAGTAGGAAAACAATCAGACATCAGAGACAAGTTCACAACATTAGCCCTATAAGGTCCAATAGAATCAAAAGATCCTGGCACAGACAACGTGACATAATATCTAGTGGACACAGACAAGGGTTTAGCTGTTGAACTTTTTTTTCCAAGTCAGAGAGACAGTCGCTCAAAACACGCAAAGACTATATTACAGACTGTTGAAGTTACAAGGTCCAGAACAGAAGGCAGTGGCAGTCTAAGAGTAGAGGCTTTATCCCTAAAGAATGATAAGACATTTTCACAGTAGAACATTTGAGTTACATGGATTTACACATGACTTCAAAGTACTAAAAAAAATCTGAGGTTTGTGGCAGTTTGTTGACACTAGGTTTGATACTACATGAAACTACGACATTTGAAAGATTTAAATACCCTCTGATATTCAACATGTCTATCTCTTGATAGTCACAGTTAAACTTGTAAACAGTCTTTTTTCCATTTCCTCTCAGCACATCTACATATGCGCCTGACCTCATGCGTATTGTCATTAAGCCAAGGCTGTGCTATGGGCTTTGTGCACTTTAGTCTTAATAGAGCCACTGCATCCAAAACCAAAGATTGATTCTTAAACCTGTTTAGCTGTTTATATTGTAGTTTTCTCTCACTGATTTTTCATTTTGATGTGTTTAAAATACACACCTAAGTTTAAAACTGAAAAATGAATGTCTCCGATCAGCTGCGATTTGCATTATTAAGCTGCTGTCAACTGCCAGAAGAACTGTGCCTGAAGAGGAACTAAAGCAAAAAACACAATTATAGGATTTTATCAAACAATGAAACCACCCTATTGGTGGATTTATACAACGGGTATAATAGCATAATACTAGTGAGCATTTAACGCATATTCTGTAATCAGATCAATAACTGCATAAAGAGTTCATCATAGCATTGAAGTCACACTCAGTCAACACAGACGATATCTCTGGTAACCCTATGTTCCTCAACAGTAACATTAGATGGTGGTAATAACAGTGTCAGTAATTGTTACTCAACATCTGAGGGTGGCCTATATGTACACAAGTACACAAGTTAGTTTCCTGTTAGCCCCAAAATGTGAGAGCTCAGCTCCAGAGTAATCTGACTAGTGACATGTCATGATGTGAAATGCGTCATGACTAAATCTTTCCCTGACACTAAGGCTGTCCATGGAGCGCACTAGTAATTACAGTTCACATGTAACCCCCTGCTAATACTGCCCATGCTACAGGGCACTTTTAATCAGGAAAGTTGCAACTGGAGAATAATCTTTCAGGCCTGTCGTCACAGGCTGGTGAAAAAAGGGGACAAATCTCCTGCTTTTCTTGGACTTAAGGGAGGTTATGAAACAGGAAAAAAACTGTTTCAATGGCATAATAAAGCACATTTATGATGTCTATGAAAACAAGTTAGGCTGACAGTTCATTCATATTATTATGCATAGCAAAATTTGCCAGCAACTTTATGATAAAATATAACTGGCAAAATTTTGCTAATTAGAACAGGAACCTACAGGTTAAAAAAAAAGTAAGTTGTGAATTGCAAGAGTGAGCAAAATAGTTCAAAAGAGAGAGACAGCACAGCTGTGTAGGTGTTCTTCCACAGGATATGGTTGGAAGTGGCCCAGTGTTTTCTGTGTATAGGTCTCCAGTTGACAATGAGCACTTAATGCAGAAGTGGCCACAAGTGCTTGGCAGATTTTGACAGTAGATACACCTATATGTTTACAGTAGACAGGTCTATATGATACAAACAGAAGCTTCTACAGTGAATCAAAACTTTGGTGACAACTGCACATTGATATGTATTTTTCCAAAATAATGTAGCCTTGTGCAGGCTAAAAAAATGTAGCACACAATAAATGTCGCCCAATAACCACTATAATGAGCACAACAAGGCTGTTTGTCTACTTAAACTGAATAATGAACACCAGCAGGCAACCCTTTGGGATTAATAAAAACTAAATATATAAGCCGTTATTTTAATAGATCCATTGGGCTCATAACAACATGGTCTCAATAAAAGGAGAGAAAAAAAAGTTAATATCCACCTATCATTGCAGATTAGGTACTATAAAGAAGATGCACCACTCACCGTGTAAGATGACAGCTGTGTGTTTAGTGAGTCTGCCACAGCGTATAGGCGCGTCTTGTTTGGTTTTTATCGTACTACAAATAAAAAAAACATAAATAACAAATCTGCATAGACCCTTATGCATGCACAAAAACTCCAGACGAGCACACTCACAGTCCTTTTTGAAGTTGTTCAGCACATACCATCGCACAGACTCCTGGCTCTTTAAGCGGATAAAAATTGTTTCGCACAGTACAGAATTGATACCACAAGATTGGCTGTAGTCGCCCAATATGATTTTACTCTCAGCCAATCAGATTAATGAAAGGATAAAGCAATGGGAGCGCTTGTTTTTGTTACAACAGATCCGACAGCGCACATAGGTCAATGGTGCTTCCCATAACGGGCGCTCAAGATAAATAAAACGAGCACGCTAACCGGATTTGCGCCCAACCTCCCTCAGAGGGGTTTATGGGTAGTGTAGTTCAAAATGACATCATCACAACGAGTAAAGCTCTTAATAAAACTACAACTCCGCCATTTGTAACTGGAGCAACACGGCTTGCATCAGCATGTGCAGGGGACCACACTAACCGGCAAAGTTCACCCTCATTTTTGTTGTAAAGTCAGATATTAGGATTATTAAAACAGTAGTAAACCCAGAGACGGAAAACCTGTCAAATGAAGCTGTTTTTGAGTGAAGGCAACCCTCACTGTTTGAAGGCGTTAGCCGCTGTAGAAGTGACAGGAGCTAAGTGTGATGTCCAGTATGTCAGTCACGAAGGTAAGAAAGGAGTTTACATGGTCATTTACTAAACTAAATAGGCAAAAATGTTACCCACTGTTGTCTCTGTCTGTTGTTTCTATCTGGTATAAGCTAGCATTGGCGTTAACTGATTTGTAAGGGTAAAGTGGTGTGATAGACAGCTGTCAAACAAGGCAAAGCAAGTTAATTTGTACAGCCCAATTCATACAAAAGGTCATTCAAGACACTAATTCAGACATTAAAATCACAATACAAATAATCATCACAAACTTAAAGAGTGCAGAATAAAAATATTTCAGTCATATGCACAGCTAAACAAAACTGGGAGCCATTCAGTCTCAGATCCATATGGACACCTGTTGTCCCTCTCATCTAAGAAGCACCCAGAAACACACTCATTTTCCACGACTTTGGACTGTTTACTTTCAATTGTTGTTTAGCTTGTTATTCATAATGTACAGTTTTTACTGCTGGCTACTTCTGGTCAGTTCAGTGAATGAAATGGAAGGCCCTAAAGCACAGACAAACTCAGAAGTCAACATAACATCATATGAACTACATTAGGTCATATTATAGTACACTACCTGGCCAAAAAAATGTCACACATTAATATTTCATTGGCTTGTCTTTAGCTTTGATTACGACAGGCATTCATTCGCTGTGGCATTGTTTCAATAAGCTTCTGCAATATCACAAGGTTTATTTCCATCCAGTGTTGCATTATTTTTTCACCAAGATCTTGCATTGATGATGGTAGAGTCTGAGTGCTGCACAAAGCCTTCTCCAGCACATCCCATTGATTCTCAATGGGGTTAAGGTCCAGACTCTGTGGTGGTCATCCCATGTGTGAAAATAATGTCTCGTGCTTCCTGAACCACTCTTTCACAATTTGAACCCGGTGAATCCTGGCATTGTCATCTTGGAATATGCCCGTGCCGTCAGGGAAGAAAAAATCCATTGATGGAATAACCTGGTCATTCAGTATATTCAGGTGTCAGCTGACCTCATTCTTTGAGCACAGACTGTTGCTGAACCTAGAGCAGACCAACTGCAGCAACCTCAACCTATTTGCTTAGTTAAATCCAGGTGGCAACTTTTTTTTTTTTGGCCAGGCAGTGTATGTTTTAAGCTAAACTTTAAAATATCCCTAAAACATTTGTCAACAGATAAAGTGGTGCCCTTCCTCAGCCGTCCTTCACTGCCAGCCCTGTTGTTACCCAGTGGACAACACCTGTTCAGCCCCAATGCCATTTGCCGGTCAGTACAGTAATTCTAGAGGGTCCATTATGATTTAGAACATTGCAATTTTGTGATCTTTTTCTTTTCCCTTTTTGAAATTGTAGATACATGTTTGAAGTAAGTGGACAGGATTCTAGCGCACTGTGCAATCAATGGCTTGAGTGGGAGGCCACAAATCTTCAGGTAAATATTTCTCTGTGTGGTAAAACAAGTTGTGGCACTCGGTGAATCACCTTTTTCACTTGTTTGGTCTTTATTACACAATAGACCTCAGGATTGTGTTGTTATACATCATTGAATATTCAGTTAGCCTAATGTTAAACCAGCAGAGATTTTAAGATGCTGAATACTAAAGCCAGCATTTATTCAAATTTTGGTGTTCAATGCAAAGCTCTTTATCTGTTTATGGATCAGACTTAATACCAGTGTCAGACTGCTGGATCCCTAGTTGCCATTTAATCCTATTGTTTTGGTTCATTCTAACTAAAGTATTTTTTTGTTTTTTGCAGCCTGCGCTTCTACAGGCCCTTCATGTGGCAGTGGTGCAGGGAAAAGGGTCTGAGGTGCCGAAGATCATCGAGGGGCCCTTAAACTACTTGGACCAGAACTTGAGCAAAGGGAAGACAACATATTTGACTGGAGTAAGAAGATATGTTCTAATTTAGTATAACTTACACTTCAGTAAAATTCCAGGCGATTGTGAACTGACCAAAAACAAAACATTTATGGCTTGTTAAAATGCGCAAAGATGTGAACATGGTCATAGTGTATAAATGCGTAAGTGATGTGAAGTAGTGCTTCGGTGTACTATCTGTATATAGTATATTCAGATATTGAGTTATAACTGTGACACTTTGTATCTCTTTCAGGAGTCTGTATCAGCGGCGGACATTGTCTTGTGGGCTGCATTGTTTCCTCTCCTTTCTGATTCAACAGTGCCAACAGGTGTGACTTGTTTTTAAAAAATTACAATGGTGTCATATGTTTTATATTTTATATATTAAGTGTATTTTAAATATCAATCTATACTCGTGGTTTAAGGTGAGCACAAGACTGTGGCATTATGGTTCAAACATGTGAACGGTATGAATGCTTGCCAGTCGTCAGCTCAGAAACTCCTCCAGGGAAAAGGCCTGCAGGGCACGAAGAGCTACATGCAAAAGCAGCCAGCCCCTCTGAGCAGTCACAGCAGAGACATGCAGCCAAGCACCAGCAGCCCCGTCGAGGTACCACACAGCATCCACCAAATTTTACGTTTTATATATTCAAACATTTCCGAGCGATCAGTACATCTGTCTCAAGGCACAACTGCACTTATGTAGTATAGTAGAAGGTTAAATAAAAGTTAATCAGTAGAACTTGTAATGTCTTCAACATAAACCTTGTGAAATGTCCATTATACTGTAATCTGTAATTGTATTTTGTTGTCATTACACCTGTACAGGGAGATGATGGGGAGCGCTTGGTTTCAGAAGAAGAGATGGAGGCCGCTGCTCTCAGCTATAGCAAAGGCTTAAGTACCTCACAGGATACTGAAAGAAAACATCCAATGTGAGGAAATAGGCCACTATGCTATAATGTACTTTTTTGTTCATTATAGAGCTGTATCTCGCAAACGTAGCTCAAAATTTGATACAATACCAATACATGGCTTATGATTTTGCCATTAATGTTTATGGTGATTCTAAGATAACGATCACTTATGAATCATGCTGATCTACAAATATAAAATATTAACAAAACAAATTTTAAAAATGCAACTAATTTGTTAGAACTACACACACAATATACTTTTTTAATAAACAATGAATATTTCAACAGTTTGAAATATAGGTACTGTAATCCCAATTTTTTTTCTCCAAGAAAAATGTTTAAAATGCATTTCTTTTTTTTTCCCCTCAATTTTACCAGATTGCCTCAGGAGGGCAAAAGAAACATCCTTTTAACCAGTGCCTTGCCTTATGTGAACAATGTCCCCCATTTGGGTAACATCATTGGTTGTGTCCTCAGCGCAGATGTATTTTCCAGGTTTGTAAGACTCGATACAAATACAAAATGTGATTTGTGTGTAATATAGTATAATTGGCTTAGCGTTTGAACTCAGGTATGGCCGTTTGCGAGGCTGGAACCTGCTGTATGTGTGTGGTACCGATGAGTATGGGACAGCCACAGAGAACAAAGCCAGAGAGGAGGGCCTGACTCCCCAGCAGATTTGTGACAAGTACCATGCTGTTCACTCCAATATCTACAAGTGGTTTCAGATCGACTTTGACTTCTTTGGAAGAACCACAACATCAAAGCAGACAGAGTAAGTAGGGAAATAGTTTTTGAGAAATCATATCATCAATTTCCATTAATTTAATTTGGGAAAACATGTATACTTATGAATTCATTTATATATAATACATGAAATGAAAAAAGCCTTTTAAAAATATATTTCTAGACACATCATCATCACAAACAACTTACACATACACAAAGGTGCATACATTAACACACACCAAGTGGATGGGATAGGATGTGTATATGTATGTGTATATATATATGTGTGCGTGTGCGCGTCCTACACCATCCTATAAATGTAACTTTAAATGTCTCTTGCACAGTTTGGATTGAAGAGAAGGAATTAATGTTTGTCTCCAAAAAAAAAAAAATTGTATCACTTTTAAAAGTAATATGATTTTAGCATCCTATAAGAACATATTATTGAATTTCCACTGCATTGCTTTGTGATTGTGGTAACCTAATGAAGGATTGCTGATATTGGGACATGATCAGATATTACAGTGTGCATTTCAGAGTTTATGATTTTTTCTATTATCGAATTTGAAAACAATATATAATCAAGTGAGTAAGAATTATGAACTTAGAAGAGTAGAAGGTGTATTCATGAGAGGAAGGGTCATTCATCCCTCATTCTTTAACTCCATAAATGAGGCAGAGAGAGTTCTGTGTGCTTAAAAAAAATCCCTTGAAGAGAACATTCAACTTTATGTATTTATTTTTTCCTCAGAATAGCCCAAGACATATTCTGGCGCCTCCACAAACATGATTTCTTGGTGGAGGACACAGTGGAGCAGCTCAGATGTGAAAACTGTCAACGTTTCCTGGCAGATCGTTTTGTTGAAGGCACGTGCCCTTTCTGCAATTACCCAGAGGCCCGTGGTGACCAGTGCGATAAGTGTGGCCGACTGATCAATGCTGTGGAGCTCGAGGTAAGCCCTCGCTCATTTTGACCCATACATCATTTGTCAATTTTAACATGATTATAAGTACAGTATGGTAATATGTTTTAATTTATATTGTTTGCCATTGTAGGAACCACAGTGTAAAGTCTGCAGGCAGACTCCAGTCATCCAAACCTCCAAACATCTGTTCCTCAACCTGCCAAAGGTATTATAAATTAGTTGTGGATTTTTTACACTAATTTGATTATTTAATACATAAAGCATTCCAGTTCCCCTGTCTGTAGAGTGGTAAAACATTATTTTTCTACCTAGTTGGAGACACAGTTGGAACAGTGGCTAGATAAGTCAACCAGTACTGGAGACTGGACAGCAAACGCAAAGCAAATCACCCGCTCCTGGTTGAGGGATGGACTCAAACCTCGCTGCATCACCAGGGACCTACAGTGGGGGACACCAGTGCCTCACCCCGACTTTAAAGAAAAGGTTAAAAACACAACTGTTTGCATGTTTTATTTTGGTAAAGATTATGACATATTTGATCTCGGTACAAGGGCTGCAAAATTTGAAAACAAGAAAACTAACTGTATTTTAGTAGAGTTTCGCTGTTTAGGAAATTGCAAATCTCCAGATTCAGTTCACACAGTGCAAGATTGAATCACATCCAGCATTGGCATTCTTCAGAAGACAGCAATTTAAACTGATTAACTAATATAAAATTCCCATACACTTCAGAACATGTTTGTCGAGATTTTATTACAGGGTTTTCCACTAAAAGACAAGGCATTTTGTTTACAGAGAACATTGTATGATTTAAAAAATGGCCTTGCCACTACTGACTAAAATGTTATCTTTCCCTGTTTTACAGGTGTTCTATGTGTGGTTTGATGCACCTATTGGGTATCTGTCGATTACTGCCAATTACACTGACCAATGGGAGAAGTGGTGGAAAAATCCTCAACAGGTATCACTCATTTTACTCTGGCCCTGGTTATCAAAACACTTATTGCTCAGAACATATATTTACTTAAAGTGCAATTAAACATGCCACTCAGTAGGTGACCAACACCGTGTAAACAAGGCTTCTAGCCACAGGCCCCCATCCTTGATCATCTAGAGATGACTAATTAAAACTCCCATATTTTTTGATGGTGATGACCCATTAGAGTTTTGGATCGTTTTAATCTCCCTGACTCATTCCTCTCAGTCTAAAACTATGGACTGAGTGTGTGTTTGTGTGTGTGAGAGAGAGGGAGAGAGGTGGGGTTGGGGAAGAGCTGATAAGTCCTCTTTGAACTGGATGATCTCATGATGATCTAATATGATGTCATCCTCACGTTGCAGTGTTTCTTCTTTGCCACCAGGTGGAGTTGTACAACTTCATGGCCAAAGACAACGTTCCCTTCCATAGCGTTGTCTTTCCCTGCTCCCTACTGGGAGCCCAGGACAACTACACTCTGGTCAATCACCTTGTGGCCACAGGTAAAAAAAAATTTAAACTCACATAGATGGCAGCTTATGATCTATAAATAAACAATGAAACTCTATTGCAGAGTATCTGAACTATGAGGACACCAAGTTTTCCAAAAGCCGTGGTGTTGGTGTGTTTGGGGACATGGCCAAAGACACAGGGATTCCATCTGATGTGTGGCGCTTTTACCTGCTCTATGTGCGTCCAGAGGGGCAGGACTCTGCCTTCTCCTGGGCAGATATGGCTATGAAGAACAACTCAGAGCTGCTCAACAACCTGGGCAACTTTATCAATAGGTTTGTTACAATAATATTACTATTTTAGTATTTATAACAAAATATCAGGCTGAATTAGCATTTTTGCTGGGAAAACACGCCAAAATAGCCAGCTATCATAAGGATTGTATTTTTATTTATTATTATTTTTTATTTCTTTTTTTATGGAGTAAAATTCACATACTCCATATGCCTGTATTATATTTGACATGAGCATTCATTATGTAACAAGTTATTCGATTGAAAGCCTCTAAAAGTGGAGAAACTATTACGAGAGTCTCACCCTAGTTTTCTAAATTTGTTTGGGATGGTGTAATTTAGCCTCAATTAAAGTGCCTCAAATAATTTTTAAAGATCGGGGATAAATCCTACATCAAAGATTTTTCTCAGTAGCGTTCCGCTGGAGTACCTTGATCTTCCAATTGGTCTCGGGCAGCTGATGCCTAATTGGCTCAAAAATATCTGGTAGATTGCATAAGGCCTAAGGTGGCAGAGGTAGAAAATATTCTGCTTCAAAAAATAAATTGTCCTTGCCTGAATCTAGTCCCTGAGCCAGTAGGACAACTTGTGGAAGTTTGGAGTGAAATTGATCAAATATGGCGGTGGCAACTTTACTAATCAAACAGTTAAAAGTCATATAGTCAGGGAAAGTTGGTATTTATGAAGATGCCTGTTTTTTGAGTTGCCGCTGTACTAAGCATTCTGTTTGGATAGCCCCTCCTCGGGGGCACCAGGATGCGTAAACTACAGTGTACTATGTTTCATCATACATGACAAAAATGGAGCATGCCATGAACAGCCTTTTGTTGCACACAAAACTTGCTTCGGCTGTTATTTAGATGAAATATGAAAGCTGTGGGACAGTTATTGCAGCAGTATTGTTCACACTATGTATTACACAAACGGTACATCTGCAATCAACTAATTTATACCTCTTAAGGTCTTCTTGACTGTCTTGGTCTCATTCATTTTTGAATGAATGTTTACAACATCATTTTGTGTGATTTTGATTATTTATATTTCCGTCTCACCCTTCCCCCTCTTTCATCACCCAGAGCTGGCATGTTTGTCACAAAGTTCTTTGAGGGCTGTGTGTCTGTGATGGACCTTCAGCCAGAGGATAAGAAACTCCTCGCTCTGGTGGGCTGGGAGCTGCAACAGTACATTCAGCTCATGGACAAAGTCAAGTAAGGAATTTCTCCGTGTATCCGTCTCATAAATGTATCTTAAAGAATCATTATGGAATTTTACAATACAGTTATTTAAATGTACTTTTCTGCTCATTTATATATTATGTCTACAGACTCCGTGATGCTCTCAAGCACATATTGAATATCTCTCGGCATGGCAACCAGTACATACAAGTAAATGAACCCTGGAAGAAGATTAAGGGAGGAGACAATGAAAGGTCCATTTAGTAAAAATATCTTTTAAGTGCAGCATTAGATTACAGATTTAATATTTATCTCTGAGTCCTGTTATAAGACTGTATTCTAGTCCCTTTAAATTCCTTACTGATGCTATAATAATGCTATCTTACAGCCCTGTATCAGTCTAAAGATCCTGGTTCTATAGATGAATTATCTAATTTAGTTTAATACTCATCCGTTTTTTAAGTCCAAGCGGAATACTCTGTGCCTCTTACTTTGCCTCTTATTATTAAATGTGTATCTATAAATTATCATGTTTCGGGTCATAAAATATTTGATGTGTGCCTTAAGTTTTTGTCTTTATTTTTAAGGCAACGTGCTGGCACAGTTACCGGTGTGTCTGTCAACATCTCTTGCTTGCTGTCAGTGATGCTTTTGCCATACATGCCAACTGTCAGCCAAACTATCCGGGATCAGCTCAACGCCCCTCCATCCTGCATCAGTACCATGTTGCAAGGCTCTGGCACCTTTGTGTGTGCCTTGAGCGCAGGCCACCGCATTGGCACAGTGAGTACACGGACAGGCCCTGCACGTCCAGCCCACACCTGTAGAACCTCCAACATGTTGACGAAGGGTGATACAATGAGGATGCAACAGTGTGTCAGTGTTTTCCTACTCAAGACTCTGGATTTGTATAAGCGCACACATGCTCAGACTTAATAGCCTAGAGGCTGTTTCCAGGCCTCTGTCATTGGTCAGGTTTCTCTCGGGCCACTTGTCCCTTTTGGCCTTTTTGTAATGGCCAGCAGAGTGTTTGTGCTTATACTCTTAAAGTTTATATTTGTATCTAACAAAGATTAAGACTAAGAAGAAACATTAATAAAAATTCTGTTGATGATGAAATTTGATTCAGCACCCAGTTGTTTTTTCTCTTTTGATATATAGTAAAGGTGCTCTTATCAATGATTTATTACATTCAGAGATGACAAACAAACATTAATTAAATTCTTGATGGTGTTTATATTAGCATTTTTATTTGTATTCCCTAGGTTAGTCCGTTGTTCCAGAAACTGGAGGCCGAACATATTGAGACTTTAAAGAAGAAATTTGGTGGACAGCAGGTATTTAATGAAGTGTCTTTCCTTGTTAGAAATGATAATCAGTTACAATATAATGCATTATAATTGAAACCAGGTGTGTGCAAAAGTTAACTTTAGTTGTAAATCAAATCAATCATTAATTACAATCAAGGTAATTAAATACTTACAGTAATTTTAAACCTGTTCTTAACCACCTGTCCATAGGAAGATGAACCACCAAAGATACAGGTATTGCGTGGTGTTTGTGCACTTCACATCGCTGACATTCTTTCGATGTTGAATGCACTTTTCTTAACAAAGTCCATAATATTTTTACATTTTGTGTTGCGATGTTTGTGCATGATTTGCAACTCTCAAATTAATGACTTAATTTGTTATGAGTGATTGTTATAAGTGAAATTTTGTCGTCATTTACAGAAAAATTCTTATCATTTTTGTCAGCCCAAATCCACAGCTCCAAGTACTGCCAGTCCTCAGCCCGCTGTGGTGCCCGCTCCAGCCACTGAGGCGATTGTGCCGGGCGGAGTGAACCCCGAGAAAGCCAAGCTGCTCACACAGGCAGTGGCTGAGCAGGTATGAAATTCAATTAATTTTCGGTCAAATAAGAAAAAAAGACGCAAATGTAAATTGTCCAAGTTTTGTTGTTATTATTAAATAATAAATATATATTTTCTTCTTGTACAGGGGGAGAAGGTGAGAACGTTAAAAGCCCAAAAAGCGGAAAAGGCTGTGGTCACTGCAGAGGTGGCCAAATTGTTGGACCTGAAGAAACAGCTGGCAGCGGCTGAGGGAAAGAGCCCTGAACCTGCACCACAGAAGAAGAAGAAATGAGACAGAAAGGAGGAGTGTGGAGGTTAGTCAGGGAACAGCGGTTTGAGATATCATACAGGAGAATGGGAACAAGCAGTACACTAAGAGATGAGGGTATTAGCTTAAGGCAAAGCCGTAACAGGATCTAAGACAATGTGCTACTGGCACCGAGGACTAATGAAATGCTGGATAGGCCGACAGGGAAATGAAAACATACAAAGACGGAGTCAAATGAATACAGCTACAGAATGGAGGGATTTGGACAAATCCCTCCACCAAAAGAAACTGATTTTATACTCTTCCTCCAATGGTTTGCATTAGCATTGTGAGGTGTGTTGTGCGCTCAAAGGTGTTTATATCATCTGGAAACATATTTTGCCTTTTGCTACAAATGCACTTAATAAATTGTGCCTCAATCATTCATATATTTTACGAATAATTATGCATCCTCCAACTTTGAATAATAAACTTTGGATCTGATCTTTTGTTTTACTTTTATTGTAAAATTGAGATTACAGGTAGTTACAAAATAATCAGTATGGGGAAATACATGTTATGCCATAAATGATACGCGCCATGCACAATTTTCGACATTTTGCAATTTACAACAAGAAAATACCAGTGAATATATGTCAGAACATGACAGTTAAAGCCATTACAGTACGTATATGATACAGCATTATATAAAAATAGTAAATAATTGAGTTACACAACTGCGTTCTATTTAAAAATCCCATATTGATAGAAAAGGTCAGCTTAGAAAGTTTAGCCAGTCTCTACTGCTTTATCTAAGACACGGACACAAAGCTATAGTTAAAAAAGTAAGAAAAGGTACAATTTCTTTTTCCAAAAAGTTATCCTCACATACTCTCACTGTTCTGGGCACTTTTAAGGATTACCTGAGCTACATAATATCTGCAGATTGGGACAGATAATCTCTAATAGCCATCTTGCAGCCCTTTATGTAGAAGGGGTAACAATGTGTTGCAAAATGGTGGGAAAAGGCTTCCAACATAGTTTTCTCTGAAATACACTCTCCTCTCATTTGTCCTATGCCCTACTTTAGTGAAATGACAAACTGTTCTTCAACAGTTGCATTCAATCAGACATATGACAAGCATTCTTACTCCTGACATTCACAAAACACTCAATAAGTAGCACTTGGATCCATGTGTTCTTCCTTTCCTTAATACATACTGTGTCTTTATTTGCCGCATTGCTGTTGCAGCCTTTTCTCTCGCTGCCCTTCTGTCCTAGACTTTCATCATTCTCTTTCTTCTGGTCTTTTATAAAATTCTTCCTCGTCCAAAATTCAGCATCCCAAAAAATATCTTTGGTTTCCTTTTTTATTTATTTTTTTTACAACATAGGACTTTCCATTTTTTTTTCATATCAAACCTTTTCCCACCAATGCCAATTTAAACTGTGTTGATTGCTGCTTCATTTCCTGGTGTTGACTAGTCTCTCAATCAGGGCTCGACGGGTCCTCTGTACCTCCTCACCGAGCCTCTCGATCTCTGCTTTCAAACGCTCATTTTGCTCAGTCAGCTCCTGGACCTTCCTCTCGTTCTCCTGTTCCCGCTCCTTGCGACTCTTTTTGGCCGATGTGTAAGATGAAGATGTTCTTGGTGTGGTCAATGAAAAAGGGGACAAGGCACCATTGGCCCTCTCGCTGCAGCTCCTCTTGCGTCTCCCCAGGCGGGAGGACTGATACACAGATGGAGAGGACACAGGAGAGGAGGGTGAAGAACAGTTTTGTGATGGCGACTGAGAGGCTGAAGAGGAACAGGAGGGTGAATCTGGGACACAGGGTAGCTCCTCCTCACTAGCTGAAGGAGACCCAGGGTGGACATGAGTGCTCTGATGGTGGTGGTAGTAATAGCCCTCTCCGCTTTGATCCACCAGCCCCCCATCACTCAGCAATGCAAAGAACTCAGGAGGCAGCAGGTCACTGCCCCCTCCTGTAGAGCTGTCTCCACTTCTGCCTCTCTCCCCCTCACCCCTCCGCTCCTCTGCCACAGCTGGACTCATGCAGGAAGAGGAGGATGAAGATGAGGAAGAAGAAGTGTGATGAAGAGCCTGGATCTCTGTTGCCCTCTGGACACCTTCACTCCACGTCTGACTTCCGTCCGACAGCCATGTCAGAGAACAACTCTCCAGGACGTCCAGAAATTCTGGCTCTTTCTACAAATCAAAATGAAATGTCAATAGTTGTCATAATCTGTCAAAAGTGAGGAATAAGTTGGGTTTAAATTATTTATAGCTAGTGCAAAAATGAAAAGTTGCGAACTGGTACATCCAAAAGCAAAGTAAGTAAAGTACTCTGTAACTGGGCGTAAAGGCGACTGACCTCTGTACAGGTGGGTGCACGTGCCAGTTTGGCCCCTCCTGTGTCAGAGCCCAGAATGTCCTGCAGGTCCTCATACCACGCCTCCAACTCTGCACCACACAGTGGCCCCACACCAGGGGGGTACGGCGGGGGCAGGTGTAGCCACTCGGCAGTCATGATGCCAGTCACTCACAAAGCACAGAATCCTGGCTACACAGTTCACACTGGACCTGTGAATACACACGTGAGGATGTGAGCCAGAGGCAGCAGAAGTGTGAAATACATCGTTAAGTCTGCTTTAGTCACTCAAAGCTCTCAAGTCAGCTGTTATAACAAAAGTAAAAAAAACCTGCTAAAACTTCTAATTTAAGTCCAGTACAAATTATCTGTCAGTTTTTATAGAATTCTACATGATCAAGTTGTCAAAATTTCCATGTCAGTTTTAAGA
Organism: Periophthalmus magnuspinnatus; assembly: GCF_009829125.3. Taxonomy (NCBI): domain Eukaryota; kingdom Metazoa; phylum Chordata; class Actinopteri; order Gobiiformes; family Gobiidae; genus Periophthalmus; species Periophthalmus magnuspinnatus. The sequence goes on from NC_047130.1 coordinate 2,266,185, forward strand.
GTATATGACATGATCAGCTGCAGAGAACTAAAATCAATTACTACTTGAACTTTAGTTAAAAAGGTATATATATAATGTGTATAAATGGCTTAAATGTTTATTAATACTATCAAAAATGGTTATTAAACTTTGTGAATCACAACCTATGATGAGAAGTGCATTTACCTTGTCACTCTTGATCAAGTGAGCCAATTAGTTGGAGATAGCTTGTCCCAACAATTCTGGAAAAAAAAAAAAAAAAAAAATAGACAACAATTAATCAGTCTCTAACACATTTTTAGAAAACTGAAACCTGCTGAGATGCCAGTATTAAAATGATGATTTGCACAAATGAAGACACCTGCTGTAGACAAAGGATTCAAGTTAAACCTACATTAAAAATGTTTTATTTTTTCGTATTATATAATTTGTTTAGTGTTAATATAAATGTTTGAAAGAGACTAGTAAAATGAACAATACAATAGATGATTACTTAATTCCTGTAAACAAAGAGCGAAGCGTTCTCTACGGCGCCCCCTGCTTCTCACAGTCTTAAAAACACCATGGCTCTGATAAACAAGTGGCCGACACAAAGATAAGAGAAAACCCCATCCACTCATTCTCCAGAGCTGACACTTCATCTCACTTTTGATCAACAATTAAACCTGTATTAATTGCTTTTCCTTTTGTCTCTAAAGTCAACCAAAACGTAGAATAGGGCCATTATTTTTCAATTGGCTAGAATGAAATTTAGTCTTGACTATAAAACACTGTCTACATTTCTTTACAGTCCTTCCTTGGAAACTTGAACAAGTGTGTCCGGCTGTGAGTGCGCAATGGGGAAACTGTAAAAGTTAGAGGTTTTAGAAGAAATGCTGTTTATTTGAAACTAAAGGGCGTGCGAAATAGAAAAAAAAATGCCTTTGGTTGAGCTTGAGTCTTGTCCACTGTACGCCAGCACAATTACGTCATGGAAATCAAAGTCCAGCAGAAGAATGGGCGAAACAAAAGGAAGCGCGTCCAGAAAGAAAAACACTCAAAACTCCTCATAGTAATGTCAATCACACTTGAGCTTTTTAACTCGAAATAATCACCACAATCCGTACAGCAGCCGTGTAAATCATTTGTGGATGTATGTGGCTTTCTCATGATCAGCTCAGTAAATGATTTGTCATTTTTAAACTTCATTAAAAATCACTTTGAAAATTTAATTACTGTGAATTCAAGACAAGCTGAATTAATTTTAAAAAGGGGACTGAAGTAGGTCCTCCCAAACTTTCTCCTCAGTCCATGCTCTCCGTGGACTGATCCCACCGCTCAGTTTACAACAAACTACAGCCCAACAACTCACTGTAGACTGATCCACACAGCTGTTTAGTCTAAAAACAGATCTGGGATTTGTGCCAAAAGTGCCAACATTGTTTTTCCCCTTTAAGTCCAGCAGGGTCTTGAACTATGCCATAAGTTTTCTGGATAATCACATAAAGTCAGTAAAAAAGGATAAGAAGCTGACTTACCCTTTTTCTTCTATTCGCTCGTCTCCTCGACTGTCTTGAACTCGAATGTGGTTGTTTTAGTAAAAATTGGTGATAGCTCATGTTAACCATTGTTCAGTCTTGACAGCTGAATGTGGCTTTTCGGAAACTCCCGGTGGTGTTTATATTGAGAGCGCAGCCAACCAAACCTGACAGGGGCAGGCTCTGGAGGAACAGCCTACCCTGCAGCCCATGGATGACTCTCCAAAGGTTCAATCACAGAAGCAGACTTTAGATCTTCTCCTTGACGACAACCAATAGAATAATCAGACTGGTGCAGAGGGAGGGACGTGCAGGAGCCAGCTGGTTGCTCCTTCACCAGCCGTATAGTTTGTACGAGGAGCAATTGTGATGCAGTCATAAGACGGCCAGGACGAATTTGGGGCGTATGGGAGTCACATGAAAGGAATGATGCAATGCTTGGCAACCAATTTCTAGCTGGGGATAACACCAGCAGAATCAGAACATGTTTTATTAAACAGTGTTGGCTCTAACAAAAATCTAAAAATATACACATATGCAAGGATATCTAATGTCGAAGAATTGTTTGTTTACGCAACAAAATACTTTAATCAAAAAAATCAAGAATGAAAAAAAAAAAAAAATGACAGCAGTAAAAAAAAATGTGAGAAATGTTTCTAAAGCCTGTTCGTGTCAGTTTAGTTTAATTCATTGATTCATAAAAAATTGTATAGTAGATAAACTAATTACACTGTTTGTCGCAGCGTGGCCGTGGATTCAGTTTATTTTTCCAGCTACAAAAGAGAATTTAACTCACGAGCGTCGCATTTGTCCAAATAATGAGGAACTGTGACTTTAACTCGCCTGGGACGTAGTTAATGAATGGTTAAGTAAAGCTCACGCGGACAATGGTGTCATATTCACAGCCTCATTCATTTGACTGGAGCCGCTCCATCAAAACACGCCCGGTGCACGAGGCGGAGGAGCGCGCGCAGACGCTCCACGCGCCTCTCACTTTATTTGTCCGTCTGCTCTGAAACTCATCTGAAACTGCTCTGAAACAACAGTTTGCACGTGTTTTGTCTAATAACTGACAACAATGAAGAATTTATGAACCCTTACAAATAACTGGCCAATTTAAACAAAAACCCCATTACATTGGTTCACATAGTCTAAAATGGTGAGTGTGGTTTAAGTTTGTTGTTTATACACGTACATGATCTGCTTTGCAAGTCAAACTAAGTCATTTTCCTCCTTTGGTACATTTATTCACTCAGTTAATCATACAGGAAAACGTGCTTGTTTTTTTCTGAACTCAGCCAACATGAACAACATTAAAATCCCTAGAAAGGAGCAGCCTAACAGCAACAAATAACTATGAGTAACTTTAACAGTAGAAAAAGTCAACATTCCTATACACAAGTTGGCTGTAGTGTTTGATTCAGTGGTCCGTCCCATTTATTATATCATATCATTGTATTAATAGTAGCCTATCAACAGTCGATATTGTTTCCAAGCAGACTTCCCAAGTTCAACGAGGTCAAATGTTTTCAGTCCCTCAGAGCTAAGTTGATAGTGCACGGCCACCAATGTAAACAACATCTGGTGGGCTACGGAAGTCTACCAGCAACAACAGTGTCAACAAACACGAGCACGTTTCATCATGGCGTGGTCTGGACGCGTCTCCGGTCCGCGACACTTTCCCTGCCCTAATCCCAAACTCAGCACACAAGTGTTTTCTGCGCGTGGCCCCACGTGCACGCAGCCCCATAGCAACAGCGCCAAGTAGCGAATAGAAAGCTCAAATACTGTCTCTAGGACCCGGGTTAAAGCGCTGCAGGAAGCACCCTGAACACGTCACTACTTGAGTGGCTGTTGCTGAGTCTGGTGGAGCATACTTTCACTGCCCCCCCTCCCCATCCTCCTCCCTCCCCCCTTTCTCCCCCGTCCGTCCCCACCCTCCACCTCTCTCCATCCCGCCGTCTGTTTGTTTTGTCAGTCTCGTCGTCTGTGTTGTGTTCATTAGAAAACATTGTTTACAACCCCATACCCAGAGTCTCTTTGAGAAAATCAGCATGGTGCAGGCCCAGTGTGGCTTATATTGTTTGTTGTGTAGTACTATTTTTTTTTTTTCCAATTATGACATCAATATAAATCAATAAGTAAATCATAATAAATAAAATGATAGATAATGACGTATTAGTTAAAAAAATGTTACAACTTATAGATGGAATGACAAAAACATTGTTCAGAGAGCCATGTAAATAAGATCCATTACTTTGTCTCGCTTTGTGTCAGCGCAAAGGGGTGATGGTCTCTGCTCACAAAGCGCTCAGTTCAGGTCTGTACATTTTGTCTGTTAAATATAATAATGATATGAATGAATAATTACTTTTACAAATATTTAATAAAACAAAAAGCTGCCTTTTTAAAATTTCTACAAATATTTTTTTTCCCCAATAATAATAGCTCCCTTGTTTTTTTTGTTTTTTTTTTTTGTGTTTCTGGAGTTTAGGTAAACTGTCCACTGTTATTATAGAAACAGTTTAAAAGTAATTCAAAATGTGTGTTCATTTAACTAAATACTCAGACTTTACAAAAAATATGAATCCTTTCCAGTCAGTGTGATTGCGATCATCTTTTCTCGCAGTCACAGAGCCGCTCCAAAAATTAGCGTGATGAATTTTTCAGGTTCAGAGATTTTCACAATTTAAAAACAAACTACAAACTCACAACATAATTATTCCACAAATGTAGTTCATGTTTAATAATGACTTTTTGTTTTTAATTTTGCTTTTGTGTTCCAGATCTATCACCAACTGGGTATTTCCACGCGCCACACTTGGACTTGTCCTCTGCCCTTGGTCAGGAGTCCACAGCCACACCTTATCAGCTATCACAACACACGCAAAGAGGGACGCTGCAGCTGTCGGAATCAGTCCCTGTACCGTGAAATGAGACTAACAACTCATACAGCTTTTATCATGCACTGGTGAGATAGATGCACTCTGCTCCCATGGTTTGCCCTCTCCCATTGTCGCCGTCTGCCCCAACTCTCTTCCCTAACAGACAAATAACACATTTTGGAAACCGGGAACATTTCTTGTGAATATTTTTAATCAGGTGAAAACTTAAATCAAATCAAATCAAATTAAACAACATTTTTTAGACAAGCAATCTATTGTTTGTCGAGTTATCATTTATATCAACGCCAGCGCACCAGGAGGTCAGTAACTCATTTATCAACCTGTTTATTTTCTATAGAGGTCTGCCATCCATCGATCCCTCAATAAACAAGATGTCCTCAACTTACAGTAGTCAGCTTTTTAAATCATCGCTAATGCAAGTCTATTTCTTCACCTCAGACTTATCGAGCTCTATCCACTCACTGCCATCTCATCCGGCACAGATTTTCCCAGCTCTATGTCGCTTCCACTTGTTGAGATTTGTGTGTTTGGAGCTTTCAGGGCACGGCTTTGCTAACAATCCCGTTAATCTGTAAGCCGTGTTTACCTGTGAGCTCACCTCCCTTTAGCCTATACCTCCTTAGTCTTCCCCCTCGTTTCATTCGCTCCAAGCTTTTATTCTGCCTCACAACTGCATCCAGCCTACTTTTAGCCCTTCGGTGTCCTCTCCTGTCTGCTCCCATTCAGAAAAACCTGACAAATGCACATACTGGGGCCCCAAATTTGATTTATATACAACCCCCCCTTTTTTATGTCACCAACAGCTTCCCGGCTTTGTTTTACCCGACAACAATTTTTCTTTATTTTTAGGAATTATTGGATGAACTAAGATCTCACGCGATCAAGTCCTATCCACTTCTAATCTCTAGAATTTGTTTTGTGTTGGTTCTTAAGACTTTCTTCAGAATAATAGGGTAGTTTTTTATTCTATATTTTTGTGAAATGTCATATTCCTGAAATAGATACTAAAGATAAAACATTAAGAAAAAGGCAAAGGTAAAAATCCAACTCCGAGCAGAGACTGGGGTATTAAAGTTTAAACGGGTGTCTGAACAGGTGGGTATTCAGGCAGTTCAACCTTCGGGGCGCTCAGCACAAGCACCGCTTTTGCTCGCTCTTCATCCCAGCGGCACAAACGCACATGTAGGACAATCAATGCTCCCTGTGGCCTCTTTTGTGTTCCACTGCCCAAGGAGGAGAGCCACACTTTTTTCTCTGTCCAGTGGAGGAAGAGCCCTGCTCAGGAGTCAGGGCAGTGTGGGGAATAGTTCTAAATACTAAACTGACTGATATTTGAAATTGATAAATACTTAAGTTATAAATATATTGGCTTTCGGCAAGAAATCTCTGTGTAATACTGAGACTTAAACCAAAAGTTGATGTTTATTTGATTCAAAATGTAATATGATTAAACTAATCATTGCATTACGTTTAGTAAGGGTGACAGATTTTAAATTGGAAAAGCCATAAAGCCATAAAATGCCGCATCAAAATAAAATAACAATGGCACAGGCAGACAATAGAAATAGCTGACTATTAACTCTATTTAATTTGTGTATAGACAGAAAAATGTGTCAATATCTTAAGATATATTAACATAAATTATATTTGTGTGATTTAAATTGTATTTAAGTATGTACATTTTATGTAAGTGGAATACGTCCCGTCTTTATATTTACAAAGTATTGTATCATAATATAATAGTGGTATTAACACTAGATAAAATTTGATTTGGCAAAATGAAAGAATGTATTAATGTTCACAAACAATCATTTACACATGGTTAAATAAAGAGCTAAAAGTGGAAGAAAAGTTTAAGATGTTCATACTCATTGTGATAAAAAGTATTCCAATCAAAATATGTGGAGGCTTTGTTCTGCGTATAATACGTGTGAATGAGGGCGCAGTGGCATCTTCAGTTATTATTTCTAGCATCAAACGTAACTATAAGCAACAACGGCAGCTGCTTTTTGAGACAATTATCTTTCTAATCAAGTGTGCTTTTTCCTTTATACCACTATCATTTTAATACTGATGACCAAGTATCAGAATTTATAACTGTAATAGTAATATTTAATCAAGTGGTTTCAAATTATTAGGAGAAAAACCGTGCCAATACTTATAAAAAGTGATAAGCTTGTTGGACATGACAAAACTGAGAGAAGCGCAGCATTATGGGGGTGAAAAGTTGTATTTAGCTGGTTTAAAAGTCATTCTAATAATACCCTGATAAATTTTAAATAGTTAATGTAAACAGAAAGCCAATCAGCAATATTGACTGAACTCCTGTGTAGAAATGAATTTAAACATATAAGTGTCCTGTCAGTGGGTCCATTTCTCTAACATGATCTAGTACACAGTATATGTCTGAGCTCGTCTGGGTCATTCCCTTTTGCGCAGGTCCATGGGTCAGATTCCCTGAAAACCCTCACTTAATACTGCAGAGTATATCCATTGGCAAGTTTAGGGGAAATAAATACATGTTTACATAATGAGGAGGAAGTAATTAATGGAATGTTTACTTTACTGTAATTAAAAGAAATGTGCAGGTCATTTGTCATTTACTCGTATTGAGTATAATAAACATGATTTGATGCGTTATCTCTTCAGCTCGAGTTTAGTCTGTTTGAACCCTCAGAAAAGCAGACTTAAATTTGTAGATTTTTTAATTGACTTTGTTGGCTCTTAAAGATGACCTGTTATACAGGTCTATAGTTTTAAACTAGAACATACATAGATCATTATTTTACATTTTGTTCATTGTAAACCGCAATATTGATCCAAAACGGTGTAATTATATAAACGAGCCAATTGATGTAATAATAATAATGGAATGGATGGATAATGGAATTTCACTGTAGCAAGCAGTGAATTTTCATTGAGGTATTTTATGGTTGAAAAAATGGATGTGACATTTTTCAAAACCCTGTTGTACGACCTGGACTCTGAAATGTTTGAATAAATGCAAATACAGAAAAGTGGGTGGAAATGGGTGGCAGGTAAAAACTAATATTTTGTGCATGTGAGCTTTGAATGCAGGACAACACAGGATTACTCAAACATGGATGATTTTACATACATGTTAAAATGGCTTCTCCTCATGTGTACTCAGAATTATTGAATGCTTCATGCTGATCCTATATCCTGTAATCCTGTATTGTCTATTCACACTTGAAAGCTTAGTTTGCGTTTGCACCTGTCGTCACCTCGCCCACATCTCTATAGTAACTTTATTCTTTGAAAAATATCTTAGGTTAAAAAAAAAAGTCCATGGCCATTTTTCAAAAAATAAACACAGCGTAATTTGAATTCCACGGCTTTTACAGGGACCTGTGTCTATGAGGCAGAGTAAGTGACAGAGAATCAGTTAATATCATTAAGTCGTGTTAGATCAATGTTGCCATTTACAATAAACACACAGTTAAATGATTTACATGTGTGACAGAGTGTTTCTAATAACAGAAATGGCACTATGTCTTCTTTAAAGGTGCACTATGTAGGTTTCCTGGTGTTTCTATCTCCATGGTGACACTACCCGGCTAAGTTACTGCGGAGAGGAGAATGAGTGTTTTTCAAAATATTTTTTGTAATACTAGATAGAGTTTAATGCTGTGGAACATTCCAGGCAAAAACCTGAAAAGCTACATAGTGCACCTTTAATATGTGACAGAGTTTAGAAAAGGACCTGAACACGGTGACTGGTCCAAGGAAGCAGACCTCTCACCGTGTGTGCGCTTTGGCCACAGGCTCCACACTACAGTAACCTGATAATACACTTGTCCAGGGCAAAGGGAGCAGCAGCAGGGGCAGAGGGAGAAACCGGGCCAGAGGGAGCAGCAGGAGCAGAAGGGGCAGAAAGAGCAGGAGGGGCACCGGGAGCAGAAAGAGCAGCAGGGCCAGAGGGAGCAGCAGGGCCAGGGGCTGAGCTCTATGATCTGAAGATGACTCACCACCTCCAGCTTCTGATCCCTCCTGGAGTTATCAAACATTAGCCTTTGTCATCTGATCATGAGACAAGTCTACTTTTAAAAACTTTAGAAAAAATACACTCTAAGCATCATTGTATAACCATATTTAACTGGATATTGGCTACTTTGGCAATTGTATTTATTTAACTATCACTGTTTGAGGAAAAAAAACACAAAAAAAACAAAAAAACAGACAAGTTATTTGACTTGATGGCAGTGGCAAAGCTGATATTGATCATGTTTTGGGACATAAGAGGAACTAATTTCCGTGGTCCTGATGTTGTAGTTGACCGCCTCCCACCAGTTACGTCACAAAAGTAATAGGAAATACTACTGTGTACTTGAGTTATATACTATAGACCTGTTTTGTTGAGTACATGGGTGCTCCTCAGTCTCCGGGCAGCAGCTCTTCACCTTTGCCTCAGTCGCACTCGGGCGCTCGTGGACATGTCCTAACATGTTGGTCCACTGTGACAGACTGTCCCAGTAATTGAGAGAAATGGGCCGACTAAAATCTTCCAGTTCAAAGCTCTACATTCATATTCTCTCGCTAACACTTCTGTCCAGTTTCCTCCTTAAAAAATAAAATCACATGTCCATATTTGTAGTGACATATGTAGCCTATTTAAGTCTATTTTCTTAATGATTTGCTGCCACCTTGTGTTTCGACGACGCTATGACACTGCAGAGGAACAATGAACGTCCTTATGAACCCTTTTCATACAGGTCTTCACATTTGGTTGTAATATCCGTTTTAATAATGTTACTGGCTCAGTTTAGCATTGCAATTGTGCTTGGAAGGAAAAGCATGTATTCTTGTTACATATATTGTGAATTTTATTAACCATTTCCCATGACCACAGATGTACAATGTAATTAACTTTAATGCAAAGAGCAGATTAAAAGTTTGTCTGTGGCATTAGGTCTGAGTCATAGCATTACAGTTACAAGCAACTGAGTTTGCAGAAAAAAAAACAGGCATATTTACAAGCGTTCCTTCTGTGACTTGTTCTTGACGTCTGACCGATGTGCTCCCCACTAAACAATTTCTGTTAAACCAAATTATACAGTATAAATCTAAAATAATCATTACAAATTAGGAATGACATTTTGGTTTAAGTAACAATTATAAAAACATCAGTCTAAACCGCAAAGTCCTAAAGTGATATCTGGAGAATTCAAAGTACTATTATAGTTTTTCAGCCTTTAATAATTGTTGATATTGCCAAGAAAAACATTGGAATTTTAATAATTTAGTACAACAATGTCATTATACACTGTCCAGCACACAGGCATCCACCACAGGTCCTTAACAAGAGAAATGTACCAGCCAATTTCAGCCATATGACATTGTCAGGGGCAAAGAAAATGAACACGCATTTTAGTTGATACCGAAATGCAGGAGAGTAAAGATGTGAGGACAAAAACATTTGGTCTTCTGTGAATCCATCTTTCCTGTTTGACTTGAAAAACAAGGCAGAGGTGTTTGCAGAGGCCAGGAGATGTATGGTTAGAGAGGTCAGTCTAAACTTGCTCCACCAAGCTCCAAGCTCTACCAGCCCCATTCATGTGTCCATGTTCCACTCTCCCAGACTGACTCTCTGTATGGAGCAGTTTACTTAGAAACTTTCTTCATCCTCTCATCTAGTGCTGCAAAGTTCTCCTCAATAGCGACTAGGTTTTCCTTCATTGTCTGTTGAACCTAGAGCAGAACATACCAGAGAAACAATGAGGCTTAAATAAAAAAGGACTTTTAACAGAAAATTGTGAAACTATATTGACCACAAAATAGTCATAGGCAGACAATATAACTCAAATCATTATTCATCATTCATCTGCATTTTTTTTGTGGTTGTCCCAGCTACAAGAAAAGGTGTCAGTTGCCAAAATACTTAAGATATGTAGTTGTTGACTCATTTTAAATATTTCATATTTCTGCGCCTGTTTACCTGTGTGAGCAAAGTGTTGTTGTCTTTTAGTGTGCTGTTGATCATCTGCTGGGTGGTATCCAGGTGGGTCAGCAGCTGCCCAAACTGCATAGCTGTGTAAAAGAATAAAAATAACTTTATTTGAGAACGTCATCTTAAAGGTTTAATGTGTAGTTTCACAGTTTATTCCATCACTATAGCAACCTAGCGGCCTGCTCGTTCACACTGTTCAGCTGTGCACATGTTTGTACATGCAAAACTCAAGAGGAGTTTTTAATTAAAAGTATAACATGAATTGTAATTCATTGTTTCTCATTTGATATAAATGACAGTACAAGTGTCACTCAAGTCATCAGTTTAGGTATAGATTTATAGAAAGGTAAAGAAGTAACCCCTTTAAAATCAATAATCAGACTAATGAAAAACTGCGTTTTTCATTAGATGTAAAAAGGTAAAGCTAAAGCCAACTGAACCTCTTCCAACTCTGAGAAATTAACTATCAATATGATCTGACCAATCCATGGTTCTGCTTTCATGTGCTTAAAAATAAGACGATGATAAAGATATAAGATATACTTCTTTACCAAGGAGATTTAGTCTAATTATATTACCATTTCAATCTCCTTTTCAGTGATTTCTTGCCCTCTATGATACAATAACACGGTTTAGGCTAATTCTATTATCCATTTGAATCCAATTTAGAAGAGTTTAATCCTTGTCGCCTTTGTAGATGGTTGTCACAGTGCGGATGCAGCCTGACATGAGTCGCATTCATTTGCACAGTATTGTACGCCACTCCCTCCCTCTTCAACCCACATACAGAACAATTGTCCTTGAACTCTCACGGGTGTCACTTCTACCATATTTATCCAAGATATTCTCTATTCCCTGGCATTAAAGTATAGAGTGACCTAAACTAGCGGCAAAGGTTATGTGTATCTAACGTTACTGCGGATATCAAGATATTGTCATTTTTCAGAGTAATAAAAAGTTAGCACTGTTGCCATAGAAATAAGCACTTCAAAACAAAATCTTTTAAATTGTATAATATCCTCATGGCAAGTATAACCAGGAAGCTGAAACCCATTAATGAGCAACTAATGTACATAAAGTTTTTTGTAGGCAAATGTTGCTTACACAAACTGGAAACCACTAGTTTACTCATTCTAAAACTTCAAATATTGTTAAGCCCCTTTTGCTTATGTATTGATCATAGTACTCAAAATATTGAAATAGACCATGAAATAGGCCTTTTAGATGCCCCATGTTCAAATTCTATAGGTAATGAATGCACATACATTATTAACAGACCATATATACCATATATTACCTTGTTCATGGAGCTCTTTGAGAGAGACAAGCCTCTCCACCACCTGAGGTACAGAAGTGGACACAGCATCCCACTTCTGTACCAAGTCATACAACTGCGTGACCTGGAAAATAAACCAAATAGTCTCTTCAATCACACATTGCCCCAGAAAAAAATATTTTAAAAAATGTGACATTGAATAGAGGGCAGAGTTGAGACAATTACTCAGTTGTGGTAACCTTTGTAGTAAAACCATTTATTAGATATAATCTAAAACATCAAATACACAAGCCAATAAACTACTAGACAAACAATTTGACAAAACATAACTAACCTTATTTTGAGTCTCGGCATCTTCAATAGCTGCTTTGTGCTTTGCGATCTCATTCATCTTTCCAAGGACACTCTACAAATCATTGACAAACTTATTTTACACCTATCACTTGAAAAATGATTTCAAAAAGGAACTTAAATGAGCAACAATGATTCAACAGGAACTGCCTTTTGAAAAGAGGCTATAAAAACAAAATGTATTACCTGCAGTCTAGCCTCCACTTGATCCAAAGTAGCAGAGTCTAGAGCACTGACCCTTGCTTGGAGCAGCTCTATGGTGTCCTGTTTCATTTAAAACATACTCAAATCAATATCTCTAGCAGAATAATTTTTAGAGTGTAACAGTGTGACAAGATCCAATGTTATCTTTCAATAGTGTGACCCAGTTACTGTGTTGTGTCTCAATATGTATGAAGTTATGAATGCTGAAACCGTATATGTACACTGCAGATTTAAAATATTATACTGTTTACCATCAAACTGCCTCCTTGTACTCCAGCAGTCAGCGGCCCCTGCAACACAAAACAAAACAGAATAAACAGAAGGTGATGGGGCACGAAAGGATACAGAGCATTTCTGGTAAACAACTATGAAGCAAAAACAATACAAAATAAGTGTTTATAGGAGGTGGACCATGCTGGCTGCATACCGGTTTGTCTGATCCTGGGCCAACAGCCGTCTCCAGCTCTGCAAGACGCTTCTCCAATTCTGCCATCTATGAAAACAAAATCATGTTAGTAGAAGTCGTTAATAGGAGAGGATACCAGAAGCCATCTTTAAATCCTTGTGCTGTGCGATTGAACATGCTTAAATGTCTTTATTCAGGCTTATTCAGTGATGGCAGATCCTAAATGATCTTATTGTCATAACTGCCTTCTTGGCCTTTTTTGTTTTGTTTATATATATATATATATATATATATATATATATATATATATATATATATATATATATATATATATATATATACATATATACATATACACACACACACATACATACATACAATTAAATGTTTAGTGTGCTTGGCAAATCCAGAATGATCTCTCTCTGTATTTTTGATACAGATATATATATATAGGTCTGATCCCCATGCGCTCCAATTTGTCTCTAGCCCGGCCAAGAGGAGCTCATTAGTGACCAATGATTTACAAATAAAACCATATTTATCTCACCTCAGATTAACAGAGTTTAGTGCTTCACTCATTGATTCTGCAGAAATCCAAAAGGTTTTTCAGCCCTGTGATATTTTTGTACTTTATTTTTTCTGATATGGACAGACCACGCGTGTCCCCAACTGGCTAATCCACCTGTCAATCATAGCCATTTGAAAACAGGGAGAGTCACCAGTGACCAGACTCACATTTTCATACAGTATTGTAGAAGTGTGCATTCTGAATCCCAGGCAAATGTTTTGCTTTTGTAGTTCAGTGGGATATTTTAAAAAAAACAGATATCCAGCTAAATAGGTCGGCTCATCTCATTTCCATGTTGATTCTAGCTATTATCACTGAAGTGCCTACGCCTGCTGTTTTCTACTTCACCTTGGCAGCATTGTTGAATTTCTCCTGCTCCGGCCGGCTGTGCAGCTCATAAAGGACCACTCCATCTGGGCCCTTTGCAGAGGCTGTGGGTTTCCCGTCTTCCGTGGCGCTGGCACGACTGCCCTTGGCCACCTCCAGCTGAGTGAGCAGACGCCTAGGAACAAAGGAAATGGAGACACAAAGGGATTTTACCGTATATTCAATATTGTCATCAACACCAGTCTGTGCCCTGTCTTCTCTTTTTCTCTTACTTTATTCACTAAGAGCTTGGTTGTAAACAATGTCAAGGTGAACCTGGCATCTTTGAAATGTCTGTGGTTGCAATTTTCAGTCTTTTTTGGCACGTTCACATCGCATTATATTTTTATTCAGTGTATTGAATCACTTAGGTAAATCTCTTCATCCAGTCTGTGCCCAGTCTTCTGCTCACCAGGTAGTACAACAATTACATTGTGTGTGTTTGTGATGTGTAGTGCAAAATGTACATGCTTTCCTCAAGGGTTGTATTTTGAGATCTCAATCTTTAGCTGCAAATGTTTGTTTATAACCTCCTCACTCTACTTGAAGGAGTAGATTTAAAATGCTTGTCAGGATTGCCTTTGTTTTCACAGCTCACCTTGCCAGCGCTCCATCTGGATCAGTGAGGTTGATGTGTGCCTGTGGTCCCAAAAGTGTATCGAGGTGAGCCGACACCAGCTGCTGTTTGAGCTGGGCTGCCTGCTGAGCCAGGACCACTGGGGTGAGGCGCTCCTCTGCATTGGTTTCCTTTGTGGCCGACTAAGAAAAAACACATTAAAATGTCTTTTTATTGATACTAAAAAGTATCAATAAAAAGTACCTATACCTCCTGGGGCTGTAGTACTGTGACAAATAGGTTTGCTCAAGAAAACACAATTTAGAGATGTATATGAGCAGGAACTGAACTAGTACTAGAGATACTAGACTGACTATTTACTGTGTACTCTTAAAGAGCTATTCTTTGCTGGTAGGAAGTAAAAATGAACATAAATATTCAAACAGAACAGACTGTTCCCACCAAAGCGGAACTTCTTTGACAAGATTATTTTTAACTGAGCATAAAATGAATACATTGTTTCAGCATCCTTGTTTGACATTAAACATTTTGAGTGTATACATTTTGATGAGCCCACCTGGATAGAGTCCACCTCTTTGGTCAGCTCCTGGATCTCATTGACCAGACGCAGATATTTCTGCTGGGGCGTCTCCTTCACCCCACTACCTTCTCCAAGCTAAAGAAAGATAAGAAAAATGTATTAAAATATTGCAGTCTTGCAGTATTCTTTGTACTAGAAAACACTAGTGCTTCATTCTAATACAACTTCTAACAAATGACTGACTTAATTTCCATTTTAAATTCTCTATTGAGATAGAAAGGTTTTATGCCATACTGCAGAAGATTAAATCCAGAGCAACACTATTTACATTGGCCCTCCTCAGGCCAAATAGGAGTCAGGTTTGTGGAGCTGCAAGCCCGCTCAGAATAAGGATGCATGTTTTTCAACGTTTAGCCACTAACACAAAAAAAAAAAAAACAAGCTTGCTTTTGTGTCTATTTTTTGGCTTAGAAATGACATACTGTGGTTTTAGCCAAAGAACATCTGGAAAAGTTAAAGGGTAAGAACGTAGAACACAGTACAACACAATATACTTACAATTTCAAACTCTCCAGATTCATAACCCACTCGTCTGCTTTTACTTATTCTGTCTGAAAAGTCTGATCAGAAAGGACAGAAAAATGTCAAGAAATTACAAGAAATCTACGTACATAACTAAATATGCAACTATTTAACATACATCAAAGATTATAAGAAGGAATGAAGCATACATACAGTATACTAAAGGATAATACATTACTTACAAAGGTCGTGTCTACACACAATAGCATAATTCAATAAATAGAACTGACCGAGTCCTTTGGTGCTGACATGCTTGTCTTTAAACTTGTCATAGGCCGCGTTGGGATTGACCACAATTCTTTCAACACTGTCACTGCAGAGCTCCTCCTGTGGGTAAACAGAAACAGTGCTATATACAGTACTACGGGTAGACTTGTATTCAGTGTTGGCCAATTTATTTTGTGCCCTAAATTTTTCCAGACCCAAAGTAAAATTGACAAATGGCAAAACCTGACAAGAAATCAAATGTGTAATCCATTGGCCACACATGATTTACCTTTTTTTCATAATTATACTTCCAAATAATCAAAAGGGCAAGCTTAATTGTTTTAACAGAGACAATAGTTTGTAATGTACAATAAACTGATTCATACTTACAGATTTTATTTTTCTTTTTAGCATAAACTAAATGAGATGCTTTTGTTTAATAGCAATATTTTACTATTACATGGACCCAAGGGCTGTGCAATTTTCTTCAAAAAGTTCACCCTTTTCTTTGACAAAATGTATATTGCCCAGCCCTTAATAGCCCATTATTTATTAATTTCTAGGGGAATTAGTTTCCTTAAAATGACATGCACTACCAATTGATCAGTCTTGATAGTGATCAATGGAGTAGATTAAAATACCAACACAGATGACACACATAAACAGAACAAACACACCAACAAAGTAACACAGATGGGTGGGTCGGGTTGGAAGAGGAGTTAGACTCTTACCAGCTCCTTGGGTTTCCAAAGAGTTAGAGAAAGTAACGTGAGAGGATAGGGAGAGAAGAGTTGGGGGAGAGAGAGAGACAACACAGATTAATGTGGTTATCACATGCCATGCACACAACCAGAACGGTTGACCAGGGGCAGGGAAGAGTAAGAAAGAGAGCAGTGTTGAAGAGTGTCTGCCCTGGAGACCTTTCAGACAGCTTATAAGGCTTTCTTTCCGTCTTCCCCTATTCAGTAATGATGTCCTACTAGAAGTGCATAGTTACCTTCTCTGATATAATGCCTTAAGAACATATGCAGGGGGCATAAGTGTCTCACAGCATTATCATTGACATGGGCTTAAATACACAATGGGGGATACAAGAGGAGAGGTATAGATGAGTTAAACATGCTTCAAGAAATGGACCTTTCATGATTAAGAACAACTGTTGGAAAAAGAATACACTGATCATAAACCACTCAGCCAGAATTAACTTCAAACATGCAGTTAGTGTAACTCTGAATAATAAAGACATCTGATCTGATGAAAGCACAGGTCAAAAGATTTTAAGATACAGTCTCTGTAAAGTGTACACTTTGGTCTACTGTATTAAAAAAAGGTTAAGTACCAAAACTATTCATTGTTCACAACTGGCAGCCACTTGGGCTTACTCTTGACCATGCTATCTGCACACACTACAGAGGCATAAATGTTAGCTTGTTAAAACTGTTAGAACATGATGAAAGAGAAAGATAGACAATAGTTTTCCATACAGTGGTACATGACTTGATAACAAAACCAGTACACCTTCAGAATGTACCCATAAGTAAATAAAAACAGAAATAAATCATTTTTTGTAAATACTGAGATAGAAATTTAATTCTCATTACCAAGAGATTGCAAAATTGAAATTAGATTAGATTCAAAGGGACATGCAAAAAGCATGGTAGGAAGCTCACTGAGAGTAAACATCAGTCTTACTTGTACAAACTAGACTTCCAGGAGGGATGGGGAGAGTCAAAGCAAAGGCAAGGGGTTGGGAAGAATGAATATGGAAACATGAAGGGAGAAGGCCAATTAGGTTCACAGTAATCACTTATCCTCCTTGTAAAGAGCACAGATTACTAGTGGAACTAATAATTTGTGCATAATAATGTCTAATTGTTTGTCCAAAATAATATTACATGGCTTGAAATTGAATACAAATTAGTACTGTATCTGTCAAAGTCTAGTTAGGCAAGGTGAAACGTGCACGATTGTTTTAGGTATTGGGGAAAGTATTTAAAGTACTTTTTTTCTTCAATAGTAACAATGAAATGATTAATTGTATTTGTGGCACCAAGACTACGGTTACATAAGACTATGACTAAATAAAGAAGGATCATTTTGCTTGTTAGTATCAGAGTAGTACACTACCAATAACATCAATCGCATCACAGGGGTTTAGTTAGCTTATGGCTAACATCTTCTATTTCACAGCACCCTTAACTAAATAAAATCACCCACTCACCGACTCAAACTGGGCTTGGTCATCCTCTGGTAAATCACCAGTTTCATAGACGTCTGGTTCATTGAAGGCCTATGGAAGACAATGTAAACAGGACATTGCACTGTTATAAACTGTCCACAGCCAAGTCATCACAGCCAACGCCCCGAACATTCAGCAGCCTCCAACTGCATCCTAACCATGTCTGTCTGTCAAATATACCAATAGTTTAAACTGATGTGGGTATCCTAATAGCATACATATTGGTTCATCTATATGTAAGCACGATCCTAACACAAAGCTTGTCGATTAGCTCATTTTACGTTAGCTACATTAGCTTTAACTAGCTTAGGCTAATGCTGCAGACGGACTATCAGAGTGGAAACACTTACGATCCCCGGCAAATTCACGTATTTTGGATCAGCCATGGTGATAAATTAGCTCCAGCAACAGTTTACTAGTCAGAAATAAGTGGGGTCTTAAACTGTGGGCTCAAGTGGTGGCAAATGCTAGCAATGGATGACCCCGCCGGCGAAGGCTGTGACAGGACGGACGTGTGTTTGTTTTACTCACAGGAGCGTTTGGACGGGCGGTGCTGGAAAAAGTTAATCAAAGACAGGATATAAATTTAAAACACACACAAAGCACAGGATACATCAGTATAACAATGTGCATCTGAATTTTATCCACCTCTATATGCTTTATACCAACTAACAACATGCATTTGTATGTTTTGTTTGTTTCCCAGAGCCATACCAAGAAAGTGCGTTTACACAAAATTAGCCACGAGATGGCGCCAAAGTTCTGAGGAACAAGCCAAAGATTATCAATGGAGGAAACGATCCCGCTGATTTGAGGTAGTCTGTCATTTTCAGAATCAGAATCAGAATCCTTTTATTGCCATCGTTTGTGAACACATTTCACAAACTAGGAACTTATTTAGGTGATAAAGTGCAACATAAAACATAAAACACACTGAATAAATACAAATACAAATAAGGGCATGCACGAAGTAAAAAAAAAAGATATGCTTAAAAATCAAATAAAATACTTAAAAGGTAGAAAATATATACAACAGCAGCATCATTTGCTTAATTTATGCAGAACTCTCAAGAAATCACATATTCTCTTAGGTTTAGAGCCGGAAATAGAGGTTTTGCACCCACACCTTAAATGTTAGTGGCAAATACCATCTCCAATGGAGCCCTCTATGAGTTTCAGCAAAAGTCAAACGCCTTTGGCATGCAAATATCAAATATCAAATACCTATATATTGCATATTGTGTTTAGGAAAGTTTAGCCAAGGCCTTAAGACATTTCATGCAAGTTCTGACAAGTTCAGAATGATCTCTCTATGATTCACAAAAGAACACATTTTGTCCACACATCTTTATTTCTGAAACTTTAATGAGTATATTTATTGTACAATTTTAATTTCGCAGAAAAAGCATACATACAAACATTTTTTTTTCCTTTCTGCAGTATAAGTCAGTTGTAACTGTAATGTCCTGACTGAGAGCCCATGCCTCAGTCAAACTTAAAATTAGTTCTTGTCTTTGCACAGTGCTTAATTACATTGTAGGGCTTCATCTGTGCTCATGAGAAATTGTTAGTAAAATTCACAATATATGTAAAAAGAATACATATTTTTCCTTCCAGGAATAATAGCAGAACTAAACTGCGCTTATACACTATTAGGATATTACAACCAACTGTGGCGATCAAAGCCTACACTGTCCCTCCTCTAGTGTCATAACATTATAGAAACACAAGGTGGCAGCAAATCATAATAATAATAAAAAATACAGACTTAAATAAGATCACTTCTGTCCAAGAAATAAATCCACATGCCTGTATTTGTTCTGACATATGTCAGTGAGTAAATATGAATGTAAACCTTTGAACGGGAAGGTTTTTGTCTGCCCATTTCTCTCAGTTGAAGGGACAGTCTGTCACATTGGGCCATCATGTTAGGACCATAGAACAGAGTACAGTCTGGTTAGAACATCCTCACGAACACTCAAGTGAGACAATGTGTACTCTGGATCCCAGGCAAAGGTAGCCTATTTCTTTTTAGATTCTCAAAACTCCCACTCTTAACACCTGCTGTGCCACCAGAATTTGCACATATAATGTTTTGTTGTCTGCTCTGTGTCCGTGCGCTCGGTCCTGGCGCACGGCGCGGTGCTGATGATGATGATGGTGCTGATGAGGGACGGTTTAGTCACTACTCTCACTGACCCCGCCCCCAGTGAGAGAGGCAGAGAGAGGGATGGCAGCAGTGATGCAAGAGGCATGCTTCTGAATGCCTGCAGCCCATTCAGACAGCAGCCACCGGACCAATCTGGGACACACTCCACGATCTGCACCTGCTTCTGCAACACTTTGGCTGCTAGTAGGATAACACCTTGAAGAACTTTTTAATTGGACTGTTTTTGGTTTTCTTTTTGTGCTTTTCCAATTGACTTGTTAAACTCAAATTCAGCTCGTACCAGTCTCGCCCTAAAAAGCATGTGGCTGTACCCGGAGGTTTAAGGCTGGGTCCACTGTTTTTACGAAGAACCCGGGCACTACGCACCCAGTTTTTGCAATTAATATTTGGGAATCTTACATTTTTACTTCACCATGGCTGATGGAAATGCTGAATGTAATATCAAGGTTTTGTGTCGCTTTCGTCCATTGAACCAATCAGAAATTATCCGTGGAGACAAGTTTATTCCAATATTTCAAGGAGAAGACACTGTCATCTTTGGGGTAAGTAGCCTATAGTGCTCACAATGTTTTTTTCTTTTTTACATATCCTGTGTGAACATTCACCTCTGACTACTTTACTACTCGACAATTGACTTAAATGTTCTTTCTCAGTGCAATCCCCTTATTTCATGGTATAGTCTACAGCCTAAGCCTACACAGTGAGACCTCCCCAAATCAGACACATGGCTGTCTCACAATGGCACAGTACTTATACAGCTCATCATTAACAGCCATTATTTGTTTTTTCTTTCAAATCCGTAATCCCCCAAAAGCCTGCAGCCTATGTGCCAGCAAGCACACCACCCTCAGCTCTTCACGTTTTTATTTATTTATTTATTTATTTATTTATTTATTTATTTTTCTCATTTGCTCTGCTGATATCATGTGAACTCAACCTGTTATCATATGTGGGCTTGGTGGATGCTGTTGATGCATGTTGCAGTGGCGTGTAATCCAGTGAAATTTGTTTTTGCAGATGTAATGAGATCCATGATTATTCTCTGTGAGGTGTTTCTACCCAGTATCCACTGAATGGCATTTTGTATTTTCTGTTTTTAAGTAAATTGCTGGAGAATGGCCCAATCATCCGTCTGCAGGTAGATACACCTGAGGCTCTGGGTTTACACTGATATTGTAATCCCCTATTGCTGCTGACATTTTAGTCAAAGCACTCGCCCACAGCACCTGGACTGAGGTGGTCTGAATGCAAATGTTTCCCTTAATCGGATTTAAGAACTGCGGGGGCCAATATAGAGACAGTAATACAAGTAATGAGGAAGAATGTTAGGGAGGTGCACTACCATGTGGCCTGAGGTTTAGTTTGGACTGATGGAACAGACAGCAGCTGAGAAATCCCCCTGGCACATTTAGTCACACACCTTGAAATGCAACACAGCCCTGTGGTAGATGCCCCTTGTGGCTGTCCGAAATATCTGCGTTTGTGTCAGCAGCTGGCTGTTTCCAGTTTTTTTGACTCATACAGCTACATTTGCATATCCTGTTTTTGCACCAACAGTTAAATTTGCTCCATCATTAGTACACCTGTCTGATGCCAAGGTCCACTCCAGGCAGCATTGATTAATCCTGTGGTTCTCAGCCTTTCTCAGTCACGACCCACATGATAACCATTTCCTCAAACTCAAAAAGTAGGCTACCTGTAAAACTATAAAGTAGCATTGTGTCTGATGTTTGATTTTATTTTCAATGCACAGGCCTTGATAAATTAATGTGGTCGGCCAAAAAAACAGGAATCTACATGTGTCACTCAATTTGAAGGGGCTCAAATCTTGTTTAACAGTATTGCATTCATGTTAAATTTTTTCCATATAACATCTAGTGGACCCCCGGAAATCATGCCATAACCCCCCTGGATGGTCCCGACCCACAGGTTGAGAACCACTGAATGAATCAACCATAATCATAAATTAGGACTGCCTACAATTACACTACAATATATTTTCAAACCAGTATTAAAATCCAGGTATATTTTAAGTACTGATAAAGAAGAAAACAAATAAACTAATTATAGCTTATGGTAGAGTTACAGCTCAGAGTTCTTTATACTAGACATGTACAACAATATATGTATACTTATTGGAAAAGGGTGTTGTTTTTTTCATTTTTGCATCAAGATCTGAATTAAACTTTAACCTTGAGTATTGAAATTTTAGCATTATACCAGCACTACTCTGTACTCATCCATAATTCTCCATTTGAACCTCTGACACAATTGGAAACATTGCAGGGTGCTCATTATACCTGTCATAATAATTACTATATCACCTTATCGTTCAATATATGAAAGCTGAAACAATACATTTTGAGGCTCAGTATTTATCGTCTGTACATTTTCTTTGCAGTAGTCAGGAGAGTTTAGCTATTTGTACGTAATAAGCTATGATTTGAGCTGTAGAGGGTAGAATAAACAAGTTCTATGACTAATTATTAGCTCACTCTGCTGTTTACCGGTATTTGTTGCAGCTCGGATCTCTTAATGATGCTGTCTATTTAAAAAAATGTGTTCACTGGGATGATTGTGTCAGTGGAATAAAGTATAAATATATGTATCGTGCTTCAAAATGTGTTATCGTGACAGGCCTAGTGCTCATACAGTGCCTGCAACACAGACATAAGAGAAGCCCTTTTCATAACACACATGCTCTCTGTAGACCTGCAGTAGACCATGTTCTGGCACACTTAAGAGTTAGTTACATAAGCAAGTCTGTAGCTTCCACGGCATGCATTAAATTGCTTCTAAATAATGCAGTGTAACCTCTCTGCTTGTAGATTCTGTACTATTTTGGTCACTGTCACGTAAAAGATTTTTTAACTCCCAGTCCTCAGATAACTACAGTTTCCAAAGAGCTTGTTTGTTTATACTCTTTAACTACTTTTCGCTCTCTTTCCACTTCAAAATGAGTGTATTCTTGATGATGCATGATGTTTACCATTTCCCTTTTTGTGAATGTAATTGCTTTGGGGTGTCCAAGTGTTTTTTTTGTTTTTTTTTGTTGAATGGCTTTTGTGTACGCTTTGAATTTTCACTGAAATATTTTGTGACTCCAAATGCGCCAGTCAGAGCCTTGAGTGCTGTCAGACAGGGTCAAGCATTTAAATATCAAGACCGAACGACAACAACAAGGGGCAAATACTATGTAGCAACAACTAACCCTGGGCGTAGTTGATAAGAAACAATTCACACAAGGGCTGCAGTGTTGACCCCACATCTGTCTGCCTCTGAAGTGGCTGTGAAGGCCTGAGTGATGCTTTGGTGGCATCGGCTTGGCAGGGAAAAGGAGACTTGAAAAAAAGATTGAAGATGCGGGAAGATGCTGTGCTCTGAATGGCAAACACGGGCCAAAACTCAAAGTGCAAGGGAGGTCTGCTGGTGTGATGTGATGTTTTTGTCATGAGTCTTAAATCCTCTGTCTCACGTTGTGTCGCTGAGGGTATGAGTGCCTGCCTCAAGTACGTGCCGTGGATGCTTTATGAGGAGTGGAGAAAATATAGTGTACCATGAAATGAAAATGCTGTCAGGAGATGGAAACTTGTAAAAACACTCAAAATAGTTGGGCTTTTTCATTTCCAAGGTTATTTTGATGTGGTGTAAAATGCCAGTGCCAGTAAACAGGACACCTGACTGACTGTAGTGTGTTGAAACCAAAGTATTCCAAATGTGGGCTGGTATTTTTCATTTTTGTATGATTCCAACTTTTTCCCAACTTTTTCCAAGTGTAGTAAAGTTCAAATGCTACATATAATCTAGCCTATTGTCATTGCTAGCATTGCATTTAATTTGTACTTATTGTCTTTCATTTTGTATCTATTTGATTAACAGGGCAAAAGTGGTCGTGGGTTCATTCCTGGGAGTGGTATCACCGTGGTGTCATGGTGAAATCGCGATGTGAAAGAGAATAGTAGAAAAATATAGAAAGTATACTAATATATAGCTCTCTTCCAGACAATTTACAGTTTTGTGCACTGTTCATTTACTCAGTGGTCCCCAACCACCGGGCCGCGGACCGGTACCGGTCCGTGGATCAGTTGGTACCGGGCCACGGGCCGTCCAAGAAATAATTAATTATTTCTGTTGTATTTATTATCTGAGTCTGAACAATCGTTTATTTTGAAAAATCTTTTATTTTGAAAAATGACCGGATTCTCTCAGTTACATTTCCGTCACTTGAGCGCCGACAACTTGACCACTTAGCGTTCCGACGGCCCGCCCGCGTTACACGTTACAACTTTACAGCAATGTACGTGTATTTCTGCGTCACCCACACAAACAATCTACACATCAAATGAAAGCTACGGCATTCATCTTACTGAATATGTAAACCACTTACACCTCGAATCACCACAGTGCTGACAGGAAAGCCGTTTTTACAGAGAAGTCAGAAATGTGAATCTGGACTTCTTACCATTGAGGCTCTGGTTCTGTCAAACATCATCATATTCACACAAAGTTGGTCTCATTCGTTCCGTAAAGGTCCAGAGAATATAATCCAGTCAAGAAATTATGTCCACAAAGGAAGTTAGAGCCTCCATGTCCAATCTGCTGCAGGAAAGTGAAATCTGTTCCGTCACTTCTCCGCGTAAAAACACGAGACTGGATATAAAGATCCGCGCGTAAATTTATGCGCGCGTATTGCGTAATTTTACGCAGCAGTTTTGCGTTTTAAACATGACGAAACGGACAAAACAAAGGAAGTACGCGACCGAGGACACTGTGGATGTTTGTACAAGTTAAACTAGAGGCATCTCGGACCCGGAGCGGTTCGTGGAACCGAGTGAAGATCTCATGATGGACTGAGAAGTAGAGGACCTTATGTTTTGATGGACTGGATGCTGTTCCTGATCGGTAAGCGTGGTTTATTCTGCTATTAACTTACCCCCCGGTCCGCGGTAAAATTTTCAAGCGTTGGCCGGTCCGCGGTGATAAAAAGGTTGGGGACCACTGCATTTACTCCATACTCGCTGGTGGTAAGCTCCTGTAGCCACAGCTTGCCTGGGGCAGACTGACTAAAGTGTGGCTGCCAATTTGTGCCACTGGCACCTCACCAACCTACCACATTCATACAGACAAGATGTGAAATGTCTTGCCTAAAGACACAACAACAGTACTTAGCCCAAGCGAGGTATAAACCTTTGGGTTGCTCAAGTATTCTAACCACTGAGCTATTGCCCTCCCTGTAAAAATGCTTTCAGGTATTAAAAATATATCTGGAATTTTGCTGCCAAGTGTATTCTACTGCAATATAATGTACTCTGTCAATTATAGGCACCATCTGTTCCATCAATTCACTTTTCACTTTTCATTTTCCACTTTTGTGGATCTCAGGTGGGGCTAAAATCTTAAAATGAAAAGATGCAAAAGCAGTCTGGAAAATATGTTAAATTGGTTCAGCTCAGAGAGGCTGAGGTAGTGCTTACAATGCACATGATTAAGCCTTGGTTGACAATGCTAAATCCTCCCCTGAGCCACTAAAATGTAATGTAATATCCCATTTCGTATTATTTCTCAGTGACCCAATATTAAAGTAGCTGTTACTTTAATTTGATTACATAATAGCATTACTTTCACAAAGTTCTGTTTCAGTCAAAGTAACACTTGTTTAACCACTAAAAACTATAACTTCATAATGGAACTGAAATACAATTTGTTTAGTGCTCATCCTGTTTCCTTTGAGTACACCCAATTTACTGTTTACTTGTTTTGTATAACATTTGTACATTTTACAGCTGTTGAAAATATGCCCGCACATATATTCCTCTCTCTCTGCAAACACATTCAGAACCATCCGTCTGAATAACCAGATGTCTGTTTTGGTTGTGATTGGTCAGAGTCTACTGAACTAAGTCCTGCCACAGTGTGACCTTAGAGGCTCTGGCTGAACCTGATGCCCTCCCCCGAGTTTTTTAATCATTACATAACAGTTGGTCAGGCTGAGCAACCACAGGGGCATTTGAAGAGCTTAAAGAACACTATCTGTAAGAGACTGTTCTGGTAGACTGTGGCTTTGAGCCCTTGGGAAGATTGGAAAGCGTAAAAATTTAGCCATAGCACAGAATTGATAGGGGAACATGAAACCAGCCTCTGTAAAATAGCAATGAAATAGCCAATGCAGTTTTATTTATATTATGCCACTCGAGTGCAACTAGTAGTCATGATACTAAAATTTCAAAGTCAACTTCATTTTAACAGTTTTCTTGGACAATATAATGCAATTTTCAACACACAGTAACTATAGTTTTTCAGTAGATCCATTTAGTTTTTATTATAGATCCATAATATTTTATTCTAAAACTATTCTGTCCAATTGATGTGATTTTTTTCAATATCAGTACTTATTTGTTTTTCCTATTTGACCGCTGTAAATCCAAAACATTCTCCGCTGAGACATCCAGGTTACTTAGCAGTCCATTTGCAATCTCTACAATGCTATTATCCACATGACTTGTTGTGAGAGGTGCAATGTGTCATCTGCATTCATACAAGCGCGTCTATTATTGCTTGTGTTT
Source organism: Periophthalmus magnuspinnatus (assembly GCF_009829125.3). NCBI lineage: Eukaryota > Metazoa > Chordata > Actinopteri > Gobiiformes > Gobiidae > Periophthalmus > Periophthalmus magnuspinnatus. The sequence continues at coordinate 2,292,584 of NC_047130.1, forward strand.
TTTCTTCCTGCCATCTCTGGTGCGTGCCCACCTGTAGCTTTCTGGCCTGACAGTAATGATAGAGACAATGTGCTGTGCCCCTGGGGGTAGCCTCTGTGTTGGGTTCAGAGTGGAATGACACAGCTGTCTGTCTATAGTATTTCACTGTTTGGAATAATGCGGCGTCACAGGCCCGCGGTGTCCCTCCTAATCTCCAGGCTGCCCAAAGAGACTGCCACCATGAATCACACGTCCCATTCACTCCACCTTCAGTATGAATAAATAACACCTTTGCTTCGAAGGAGAACAGCGTGCACGTTTTCTCCTGGCTTGCTCTTGGTGACTGTATGAGGACTATATGCTTGGGTTATTAAAAATGTATGATATGAATCTTCCCAGTGGCAGGATATGATTATAACACAGGTTACATTATTGTACATGAAAAAGAAAACAATGTGTTCTCAGGATTGCTTATGTAAAATCCAACGTGCAGTGTGTATATTGACATTCTTTCATGGATCTATTAGGTCTCAATAATGTGTAATTTTCCCTGGCCTGTCAGATCTTCACACTTTTATGAGCCATGCCTTGTGAATTTCTTGGTCCAATATTATACTGACCATTGTAGATATAAACTACAGTTTATATGCTCTATCTGACTGAATGCCTTTTTGTCCTATACCTGCAGTAATTCTGCAAAACTGTGTTTAAAATTGAGAAAGTACATATTGAATATGATCTGTCTACTAGGGTTTCTCTACAAATTTTCACTTCTCAAGTTTTTTTCTCTCTCTGAGTCACACATCTCCACTTATACCACCTACAATCACCAGCTATTCCAGTGTTTTAACCAATAATATTTCTACTACAAACTGTGTCCAGCCTTCAGCCAGTGTTCTTTTTACTACTCCTGTTGCTAACCCCATGGAAGTAGTTTTTGCTGTGCACTTAAGATGAGTTTAACCTAAAGAGGGTTTACTACACCTCGCTCAGACTGCACTCAGTCCTGCTGCGAGTCGGACCGGTTTAGTTGCGGTGTGACACTCAGAACGGTGCTCTGCTGTTCAATTTGGTCACTGCCTTTGCTGCACGTACAAGACCAAGTGTTCACGCAATAACCATTTGTTTATTGAGGGAAAAGGCTTGGGGTCAGCTCCGGCACCTCGCAAGCATCACGGGACTGCACGGCGTGCTGTCTGAGCTCCTCGCTTTACTTTTAATTATTCAGAATGCTTGCAGTCACTGGACCGGAGCTGATCCACGTGCAGTCTGAGCCTGGGATTGCACTTATCCTTCTTATGAAGAATGGCCGTGCGGAGCAGGGGTTACGTAGGCTTGTGGGTTGAGGCTTGTACAGGCTCATATCCCTGATAACCATAAGGAAGCTTCAAATAGTGCCTGGGAGAGATCACAAGATTATTCAAACGTACATCAATGCCACTTAAGGCATGTTCTTGTTTTCGCATAATACTCCCTCTTTAAGGTAGAGTAAGATGCCATGACCTGTTGAAATGCTTTGCATTAAAATAATACCTTCTACACTGAATCCAGTGTCATTGTTAAGTGCTGTTCATTATGGTACGCCACTTGACCTTGAGCTAAGCAGTGAGCATTTCAGCGGTTAGATTGTGCTGACATCGAGGATCCAATCTGACAAATATGCAAAAGTGTGTTTATTTAAACTGCTGTTGAAACATGCATCAGGAAAGTGGGATATTGATTCTGAATTTTCAGTACACCATTCATAACTGTATGGATTCCTACTCACTGGTGTTAAAGGCAGCTCTAGGTGTGAAATATATTTCATTTTGTCAGTCAAAGAATCAATGAAAAGCTTTTACATGAATTAACAAATATCTTACCCTCAAATTTTAATTCACTGAGTGCCCATGATTCACCTTCACAGTAACATGCTCTGATAACATGAGAGGGTATTGAAACGCCACATCTGTTGTTATGCAATAATATGTACTACCACTATTTATGACCCTTTATAATGGTTCATGTTCCACTCATACACACTGTTGTTGTGTCCTTGACCAAGACCCCACTTGGTATGTCACATAATGACAGAAAGGACATCCATATGTTATACATCTGTTATTGACTTGTTGCAATAAAAATACGTTAGTGTTCTTTAACTTTTTGTTTCAAAAGTAAACACATCTTTCTTCTTAATGTGCTCTTTCATAGCATGACATTCACTTCAGTGGAGCTGATATTGAGATGAATGGAAATTAATTTAGACCATTTGTGTGCCGCTGTTGCATAAACATGCAATAAAGAATGAACTGCTTATTCAAGATCCCTTGATTTCTGTCTCCCCTCCAGCATGTTGTAGGCAAAGAGATAGTTTTCATCTTGTTTATAGACCAAAGAGGCTTATACGTGTGGAAAACAGGTGCTCATGCTTGATACCATAGCAGACCACAACTGTTATTATTGAGAAGCGCTGCTGCCATTTCTCCACCTGGATTTTTTTTTTTATTTAAAATTTTTGTCTGCCAGTCAAACATGGACCAGGTCTATGGTGCTTCTCAGAGTCTAAGCTTTAAACATTCAGGGTTCCCACAGTTAGCTTCATTTGTATCAATTGTACACCAAAGCAAACACACTATACTTTGTTATGTAGATGCCCCAAAAATATTCTAATTAGATGGAGATCACATGTGAACCAATCATATTTATTTACAATAAACAAGTAAGCAAGTGTGTCCATGACTCATTCTCTGCATACTAATGGGACTTTGCGAGTCTAGTGTTGCATTTATAACAAAGGAAAACAAGAGATACCTAAATGTGACAGTAAGGTCTAAGGAGGTAAGACAAAATCTGTCAGGGGGTTTCGGGGTCCTATTTTGCACAAAATATTTATTTATTGCATGTTGGTGGAGTTTGGCTCTGAATAATATGTGCCAGTAAAAGTCTCTATTAATTTGACATCCAATAACACAGCAAAGCAAAGGGTGGAGAAATCTAAAGGACAAAATAAATATTTTCCTTTTTCTCATTTTCCGTGCATTTCTTCATGTCTGAAAAACAGGCATTTATTTTCCAGGTTTTCCAGGATGTGTAGGAAACCTGACATTGACTACACTGATCAAATTGTGTATGTCCCATTAGCTGTTCCAATGGGAAAGTTGTGAATATGCTCTCATATATATCTCTAGGACACTACTATCAAGGCTAAACCAGGGCACTACCTCCCATCCTCTGTTTGGGCCACTGGCTTCGACACAGCTGAGTGAATCTCCGCTGTATGCGCTGTATTTCATGCAGTAATTATCCGCCCGTCTGCTTCTTCATGAGTCAGCAGCAGTTTTAGACTTGGACAGACTTGGACAGACTTAGACGCCGCTGTCTCATTACGTTTAGCAGCGGCTTCGATGTGCACTTTTTCACTGTGTTGAGGGGGATGCTGCTATCAATCATAAGTCAGAAAATTAAAGGGCTAAAAGGCTTTGGCGCACTTTGCATCTGTTTTCTAACACAGGTGCTTTGCAGTGTTAACCTAAGCATTTATGATGAGTGATGCCACCCACAGGTGAAAAAATATCAAAAAAGCAAACCCAGGGTGACGTTACATGCTGAAGAGTCAGTAAAGTGTCTGTAAAGCGAAGGCTAACCGATTTGTTTTTATTTAGCGTACACTCATGCTGGGGTAAGATAAGCACAGGCCAATTCACCAACACAACTGGTGAAGTGGGCTGTGAGTACCGGGGGCATATTGGCTTTAGGTGGTGTCCCCTACTCGTTATCTGGCTCTGTGTAAGGATGCAGGGTCCTCTGTGGCTAGCTCTGTGCCAAATTACCTATGTAATGTGACAGCAAAGAAATCCCAGTGAGAGTGGAAAGGAGTTCAGCTGACCACACTTCAGATGCAATTAATCACACTTCACTGTACCAAGCCAATTTCCACGGTAGATCTATGAGAGTCAACCTCCCAAGGGGCTTTCACACCTACACTATTTGGTCCTCTTTAAAACGGACTTGGGATTGGATCACCTGCAAGTTCGATTTGTTTATGTTGGTGAAAGTGAACCAGTTTGATTTGGGCCGGACTAAAGAACCGTATCGAGACCACTTCCTTGAGTTGTTCTAGGTACGGTTTCAAGTGAACTCCAGTGTGATCCTGCCCAACACGCACTTTTTGATCTAAACAAACTTCTGTAGCGAGCAGAGCATGAACTAAATAAAACCCAGAATGATGAGCAAACCAGGAGAAATAAGCTGTGACAAGACGCATTGTGAGGAGGAAATGAATGATCACTGTTATTTCATATAATTAGACAAAAATATACCACAGTTTCTGGGATCGATCACAAAAAAACAGTGGAGTTGACAGGCTAATCAGTCACATGGCGCGTAAAGTAAAGAGCTGTGGTTAATCCTCAGAACATTTACATGGGTTTATTCTCATATAATGCTGCGGCCTGTATAGTATTACCTTGATCCGTGACTTTATATCCCAGTCAGTGGTAATAAACAGCTTGCACACATGTATTAAGGCAGGCATGTGACCTTAGAGCTTCAGCTATAGGCTGTGATTATAATGTATGGTTAATCTATTTTAAATCCAATCTACTTCTGTGGACTTCATAAGGCTCTGCTGCATCATTCAGTCATTCAGCCTGATCTCATATTTTATACTGGATTTATTTTATGCCTGGTGTGTGGACAGAAATGATCAGTTGTTTAAAGTAGGATTCGATCTGTTAATTGATTAATGTAAGCTATCTTTCTTTGGGTTCTTTGTCCTTCCTTAAATTAGTCTCATGGACACAACCATTTACTCTCACTGTCTTTTCAGACAGAGCTATTTAAATGCACCGACTTAATAACAAATGGCACAATCTTCCATCATCAGGTTGAGTTGATACAGGCCACCCATCGAGTTGATATGCCCAGTGGTAATCTGGAAATATGTACCATTTTTAAAAAGTTGTTGCTAGCCAGGCTCAGAGGGACGGTCTCCCTGGAACAGGATCAATAGCAGATAAATGGTTTATGGTTAGGATGAAATGGTCCGTGTTTAGGATTTGGTTAAGGAATATGGTCAGATAGTTGGCTCTGTCCCTCCAGATCACAGACTGTATTGTAAGAATGTTCTTTTCTGGTGTAAGTCAAAGAGGACCAAGAGACTGAAACATAAAGTCAGAAGGGTTTAATGAGTTCCACACAGGTAAAGTGAACAATGAAGCAACAGACTCTCAGGAAAGGATAGGAAGAGAGTCCTGAGATGTGCATGTTGACTGATTTTATAGTGTCTCTTAATGTATGTGTGTGTGAGGCGGGTCCTCTTCTGGTCTGTATGATGTTACACATTAAGAAACTTTAGGCAAAGTCAAACAAGGTGACTGTTTTATAACCCTCTCAGAGTTGGGGTCACACACTCCTTAGTGAGAGGGGCTACAGATAAGAAGTCTGGCTTTAACCAAGTGACCAGAACATAGCTGTTATATTCTTGTTATATTCTTTACCTTAACATTTGTAAATCAAGATACCAATTTAATGTAATAATGCACTGCATGGGCACACTTCCGGCTCCACTGACTCTGGCTCCAATTCACTTTACATTGGAAAACTGTCACCCCTCTCTCTGTAACTGCCTCTGTCAGACTCTTCATTTTGGTGTGTTCGTACTGACCTGTTCTACATGATCCTGGTATTTTTATTTCCCCATTGTCTCCATAATTCAAGATATGATCATTAATAACAGACAAATCAGGCGCCTTCCTTCCTTGAGTTTGCTCCCGTTAGCGTTAGCAACAGGTTTGATCGAGAGCATCGCTAAGCACCTGCTCGCTGCAAAACCAGCGGTGTGGAAAGGAAAGGGCTTTATCTTCAGCAGCCTCGCTCCGGATTGGCTCTTTGGTTGCTATGATACTCACGGTTGGAATTCCTAATATGCAATTTGGCTCCAAATTCACTCCTATAACTGCGAGAGCGGATGAGCTTCATTTACACTGGAGCCGAACGCTCTGGGGGATGTCACGTTCCCTTAGTCCACTTCTTTACACAGTCCATGCCCCAGAGCAGACTATCTAGCACTAACCTTGAATTACACTTGAATTACAGTACATAGCCTGACTGTGTAGCTTATGCAACATTATATTTTAGGCTAATATGACGTTAAGATACTAAATGCATACTCCGTTTCAGATAAGCTAGCTTTTAGACAGAGCTATTGACTCAACTGGACACCAGCTCTGTATTTGAGGGAGGTCAGTGGCACTGTGGCAGCAGGTGTAAAATTATGCTAATGGTTGAAGATGAAGGGAATTTCAGTGTCTACTTAAATATTGTATTAATCTGAAGCATGGAAAATGTGTTAATTTGCACTACAAAGACATGTGCTAGGCCCATAAGCTAAATGCTAGGATGCTAACTGCAAATTGACATGCAAACATTAGAATTGAGCTAATGTTGTTATGTCTTGTGCAAGTATTAATTGTTGTTAATGCTTTAGATAAAGTCAGGATACGTTTTCTTTTTAAACAGTTGATGAAGAGATGTGTGAGTAAAACATTTTTATTACTTACAACTGTAGCATTGTAGTTTATGTATTTATAACTGATATATGATAATGATATGATACTATACCTTTGATTGTTACTTTTTCTCCTGGGGTATAGAACTCAGGATTGTGTGGTCATACCTCTGGATTACCACTCCTTATTTGGTTGTTCCACAGCTCTTTTGCTTACTTTTCTATATTATTTTTGCTCATGCATGTATGGAAGCTTTGCATTGTTACCAAACTTGGCGGATTTTGCTAATGGCTGATATTTTTGACATTCAATCCCGAGCTCTGTTGTATTCCCTCTCTGATTGTAAACCTCATATAGCATCGCCTCCTCTTAAACTGTAGACTCATATTGGATTGAGCTGCACACATACAGCGCTCTGTCTCCCCACTTTCATCTCATCCCTCTCTAATCTCATTCATTATTAATTTTCTGCCACTTGCGGTCATTAACAGCACCCATAATGGTGAGATATAGCTTGTTGGCCATGTTGGCGGCTTGTGTCTTCTGTTGGGCCTGTACTTTTGAGGATTAGTCACATGGCTCTGCCTTTGGGCTCAGATTTAATTGGAACTGTGGACCACACAAAATCTTCCACAAAGCAAGAGCTATGACTGAGGATTGGTGCTGTCAATCAGATTTATTGCAAAATTTAGACAAAACAAGTCAGGACACAAGTTGTAATTCAATTATGGTAGATGAAATTACCAATAAATAAAGACTGTTCCGAGCAGGTTTTATTACCCTATATAGTGTTAGTTAGCTTCAGATCAGACACTAGCACTTATGAGTTTGCAGATGGAAAGCACAGTTTATTCTCATAAAATGTGTGAAGCTTTTCTCTTTACGTCTAAAAGCAGGAGACAGAGACAAAGTGGCTGCCAGGTATGATTTTGTCTGTGTGAATTATATTTGATTGGATTGTGCTTACGCTTTGCTGAGCTGAAAGCAGAAGGTGCCATATCAACAATAATAGATGAGAGTTAAAGCCACAGTCTGGAGCACTTCATTAGTATCAAATATTGCCTTTGTGATAGGCTTGTCCAATCAAAACTCAGATACTAATCAATACTAAAATTACCACAAATAGATACTTTGTACAGGTTTTTGTGTTTTGAGTATGAAACATTTTTTGTATCGAAATCAAAATTGAAATATTATGATTGTGACAACATTGCTTGGTTATAGACAGCTGCTAATCGCCTCCTCGGACTAACTCTGTGATCTAAGCTTTTCACTCTAGGTTAAGGTCACAGATTCCACTTCATGCCAGACACAGGTCTTCTGTCTCAAGGCTGAAGTCTGTGATTATTCTGTTTTCTGTAAATCCATAAAGTGAAAGGCTTTGACATGTGACAAATGGGGATCCAATTAGACTTGACATTTCAGGGAAGCACTCAAACAGTCAAAGTGTCACTAGATGCGGAAATATTGCCAGCATCAATGAATTTTGTAAGGTGCTTTGAACTGTGCATTATTCGCTGCTTCTGTTGGCTCCAGGCATTTGGCTTACTGTTGTCATCTTGTCTTAGTATTTGACCTAGCTTTAGCATCATAAGACCATCTCTTTCAGTGACAGTACATCACTCGACTTGTGAATGCTGCCAACCAGCTCATTAGATTATTGTGCCAGCACTTTCAACTGCTGGCTGCGTGTTTACAGGTTTTAACGTGATACAAATTAGTCAGGTTCCTGTTTAGGCGCTTCCTGATGAGTAGTGACATGTAACATTATAGGAGTATGTACTAAAACACATGAAAACAAGGTTCAGAAACTTCACTGAACTTGCCTGAAAATCTGTAGTTCTGCAGCAGGTAGCCAAATCCTGATCGACAATGAAAAACTGATGAAAAGGCGCAGGAGATAGTAGCGCCAGACAATACTGAGAAGGAAATGATGAATAGCAAACAGTGGTCCAATGCCTGATAGCTCCCCACAGTATCAAACGCAGCTCTCAGCAGCCAGGCCTAGACTTGCCCAGACTGCAGCGAATCCCTAACTGCATTTTAAAGGTGTAGAGGGTGTGCAGCTGTGATAAAAAGCCTGTCTTTTATCCTACTTGTGGAAACTCTGGGCTGCATATTAAAAGTACACCACATACTTAGCGGTCTAGTGAAATTTCCAAGGGGCTACTATGTATTGTCAGGATATGGCAATAAATATATATTATATGTTTATGCAAATGCTATAAAGCTCTCTCCTATAGATTCTGTCCATTGATTTTGATTGAGGGATTTAATTTTAGTTTGTTGTAAAAGGTCGGGGTGTGTGTATAGCAGGTCAACGTGTATCTAACGGACTGTTTAATTACAGTATAGGGGGAGTTGCTTGCTTCACATCACGAGGCTAGCAACTTATTGGCCGAAATGTCCAGCAAACGTGAATGTGTGCTGTTTCAGTTCTTTATGACAGCACTTAACCAGGACAGATCTAAGGAAATAGGCACTGAAACGACAACAGCTTCTTTATTGAATATAATATAGGACATTTAGTAGCGTTGATGTGCCGTGGATTTACAGCAATGAATACAACATGGATAGCATTATGTGGTTACAAAGAGCCACCATGGTCTTCTAGAGGATTTAATAAAAACTACCGAAGAGAGACAAATGAAAAGACATAATGAAATCATCACCACTGCAGCCATTTGAATATGAATCCTCCGAATTTCCAGTTGCCACCATAATGTACTGAGTTTGTGCCCCTGATGCACTGATTAACAGAACTATCACAGTTTATTGCCATGGTCTGGTCTGCAGTGCGCCTGTCATTCCTGCAATATTGTGTCCATCCGTCATGGTTTACATTTGTGCTATCATTCACTCTGTCCCCCTCCATCTCAATATCTTCCATCAGATGTCGAGGTTTGCACTGAAAATATTTTTCTCCCGTCGCCTCTGTATCGGGAGAACGGTGTAGCTCTATTTTCTGGTCTGAAGCTGTGAAGGGAGATAATCGTTTTTTGTCCCCCGTTTCCTTCAATCTCTTCTGTAATAAATTAGGCAGCCATATTGGAGAACTAATTGCTCTGCTCAAACAAGCAGATGCGATGCTTCATATACATCCAATTGTTTACAGTTTTTTAGACTCAGATTTTTCCTGAGCGGTGAGACCAGTCAGTTTCTTGTATGTGATATCTCAGTTTCTGTGAGTATAAGTTGCCAACAGAGGTTCTAACTTGCACAGATTTTCAAATGTTTGCATGTCTGACAAAGAAATGGCTGAAATCTAAACTACAATTGTGCACCCATTAGAGATGAATGTGATTTGAATGATCAGTAGAAGGTAGAATGTGAGTTTGCATGTGCTGAGCCTTGATGGAGGGTGGGAGGGGTTAAGGGGAGCGCACATACGAGTGTTTGTGCATATGTCTGTGGCTGTATGCTGTTTTCAGAATAGTACGAACAATGTGACCCCAGGTAATATCTGTTCAATTTATTTGTGGTCAATTTATGTACACACGTGGACAAAATTGTTGGTACTCATCAGTTAATGAAAGAAAAAGTCACAGTGGTCACAGAACAGCCACCATAATTTTTGTCCAGGCCTGTTTCATGAGTTTATTTTTTTTAAATAATTCTGTTGGCGCATGGTTGAAAAGCAATGTCTGACTTTCATTGGTTAAATTTCAGCAAATTATTATTTATTATTACTTTTGTCAGATTCAACTTATTTCTGTGACCATTGTGAGTTTTTCTTTCATTAACCGAAGGGTACTAACAATTTTGTCCATGTCTGTATGTACATTGAATCTGTAGGTTCAGTATTTCCACAAACCAGTTCAGGGACTATAGGTGTAAACTAGCACCTCTTCTACATTTTTTTTAATTGTCTTGGTTAATATATTGTTGAGCACTTCCCCTGTACAAATAAAAACATAAAATATAAAGTAGAAACCAGCCAATCACTCTTTTTAACAGTTTTTTTTTTTTTTTGTATTGCTAACTAATTTCTTTCATCAATTGCTCACACGCTGTACTAGATTCTGTGATGCTTCAGATAATTTTCTTTTCAATCCATAATTTATTCCAAAGACTTGGACTACAAAGCATGCTGGCAAAAGTTAGAAAAACAGTCTGTATTAAATAATTAAGTAATGTATGCTGCATCTGGATCTGTCTCACCACCAAAACAATCATGCATTTGCGGTCTTGGAGTGGCTGCAGGGCTGTGGATTTTTGCCAGTATAGAAAAATGTTAAACTCGATTTCGATACTAAGTAATAGATTTGATCCTCACTACTGATTCTGATACCACAATAATAATAAAAACACTATTTCTTTAGACAATAGAATGTGATTTTCAGCATTAAACTGTAGTACTTTCTTTTATATTACCATGTAGCCTTATAAATATGTGATCTCTCAATCATTCAGGTAGGTTCCATAGTTGTCCATGATCGTATACTAATCTTTTCCTTGCTCTGATACAGCTCAAGGTCATTGGAAAGCTATTCAGGAAAGGTTCATTTCTGTCCTGCGAATATGACTTTTAGCACCAATACTTGCTCAAATTAGAGTCTACTTTTAGTATTGATTAGTATTTTTGATCATTTTTACAACCCCAATGGAGTTTCACACTCACGTTCCCTTGTTCTAACTTGAATGTAAAAGATTGTTTATGTCCAATCTAAAAAAAAAACTACACCTCAGGCGCTATAGCTGCAGTCATTGAAAGCATAACAGAAGATTAAAACTGTAATTATAGCTTTGGTAATTGTTTACATCTTAGCTCACAAACACATTAACAAAGGTTTATAGAACAAATCCATTCACCATTTTCAACAGCATTTGCGAGACATTTAGATAAGCCAACCCCTGAAGCCAGTGCTATTGACTTGTCAACAAAGCGAATCTCAAAATACACTAATGTTTGGTAACACTGTGTGACTCGGGCTCTTGGCGTTTTGACGGGATCACGAAGAACTCTCTAATGGCTCTGTTTTGTGGAGCTGGAGTCCTGATTAGCTCGGGCGGAAGCAGGCGACACTGGCAGGCCGACCTTGTCTCTGGGTTGTCACTCGGAAAGTGCGTGTGTGTGTGTGAGTCTGTGTGAGAGAGTGAGACAGAATGTGACACCAGCATGGACGGACAACCAATCGAAAGACCCACTCCTCTTCTGTCTTTGCCTGTAACTGTTGAAGCGCTGCCTTCCTCTAGCTCAGGCTTCAAACATGTAGGAGGGCTAATCTTCTTATGGTATCATCCTGCTCTCCTTTATGACATAAATTTGTGACACAATGATCAAAGCCGACATAATGGCGGTTAACGATATCATGATAATTACTCAAATTGTTGACAATTTGAAGGCGCTGTACCTGTAATGTGAACAACAGAACTAGACCCACAGGTTGACGGCGCTTTTCCAGCTCCCACAGATTAATGCTGTCGTTGTGTGCTTTGGAAAGAGACTTAACCCACCTTGTCCCCAGTGTCTGCGTACACTGGTATGTGAATGTGTGTGTGCATGAGTCATTCCTTGATGTAAAGCGCTTTGAAGGTGTGAAAGTGCTATATAAAAATGTGACCTTTTACCATTTACAAGTGACAATATATTCCTTATTCTTTGCTGTTGGAGGGTATCAGATTAGTCCAAAATAGGGACACTTAGGACATTTCTTGTAATAGACAGGAATAAATCAATGGTCTTGGATAAATCTGCTGGGACAGAGGACAATAGAGATGTCTGTGTGGTCACTCTATTTTAAATTGTTTGCAGAGGTCAAGTTTTTCCTCACCTAACCATGCATTTTGAGTATCCTAATTATTCACTATCATGAGTTTACAAGTGCTTTTCAGACTAGAGAGGAATGTTGACAACAACTAGCATGCAAACAATCACTTAATAAACACAATAAAAGCCTTTATAATTAGATACAGACAAGACTAATTTTGCACAAACTACAGGGCCTTTAATTATGAGATGTACTTTGTTATAAGTGAAGACAACAGTGATCTAGAAGAGAATATCATCTGGACATTGAATAGCGATTTATCTTCTTGGCCATTATCACAGTACCACCTAAAATAACGTGGAATAATTTACTCCAGTTGGAACTAACTGTGCATCTGTTCCCAGCCGGCAGTCAGAGCGTCTCACCATATGCACAAAAAGGTGTTGTTCCGATTGATAGCCTCTGGATGTTGTGGATGTCCTCACTAAACTGCTTCAATAACGGCATTATTTATGGGTTGCAAAAAGTAAGAGGCAGATTGTTGTTGGAGTTAAACAAAATCCATGGTGGTATTTACAATTGGGAATACACAGTAAAAAAACGCATGGTTCTTAAAACTGTCAATCTTTTCTCGGCTCCAGTCTCATGAGAGCATGTTTTCACCCTGAACTTAGACTTTCCTGTCGCTGGAAACATCGAAGACCCAGACAAGCCTCATGCTGTTTTTTCTGATGTCCATTTACACTTTTTTCGTTGCTTGTGCTGTGAAAATGAAATGTATTATTAATAGTGTTACCTTTTCTGAGGTTTATGACTTGCAAAACTGCAAAAAAGGATACACTCCTCACTAAATCATGTCAAACTCCAATTTTTAAAAAGCCATCTACAATATATGATTAAATGCGCTGTAGCTACCTGTTTTTTACAAGTTTATATTAAATGGTTTGCAGCAGTCCAAAGTAATTCCTCATTTGCCTTATGAATTTTGAGCATCCTAATTATTCACGGCAATGACTTTATAAGCATTTTTCACAGAAGCCAGAGCCAGAGTTTTTGCTGTCACGGTAATGCTAACAATAACTAGTATGTTAACACGCATTTCCTGATTATCAGACAATATGCAGACAGCATGCATCAGACATATTTTGACCTCAAGAGTAGCGTGCTATATATCTGTACTGGGACAAGACAAATTTTGCTCAAATACATGAAAAAACACTGTGCAAGTTATATGCCTTGTATTATACTGTTCTCTACTGACAGTTTTTATTATGCCAGCCTTCATTAAAGAGTGGAACAGTTAAAGTTTCATTGGACTTAACTATCTGGCTAACCTTTGCCAAATTTTGACCTTTGCAAATATGGTAATTCAGTTTGACTCTATGACAATGTGTTCAGCATAGTGTCTATTTTCTATTTTCACTGCTGATTTGGATGTGGTGCAAGATTAGCCAACAAATACTGCCACTTGTCACAAACAGAGTTCAAGTAACATTATGTGGATGGATGATGATGATGTTAAAATGATCTGAGAAAGTCTTAATAGTCACTCAGCAGAATATAAGACGATGAAAATGTTTGCATGTGGAACTTGTTAAATGATTTGTTTACGTTCTGACTTTAGTTCCTCGATCAATGTCTTTTTGCCTCATTTTTATTCCACCTGTTGCATTTAGGGCTCATTAAATCCTGTGTTCAGCCTCCATTTATAACCACTCCCTTGCTGCTGTCTCCTCGTAGCTGTTTTGTTAATCTTGTTTTTCAATTCCTTTGTACCCGCCCGCCTTAGAAACTTTGTTCATTACAACAGCTCCGATCCCCTCCTCTCGCTTCTTTGTATATTTCTTTCCCATCACACATCCTCTTGTCTTAAAGTTTAGCGGACGATTGCAGGCTGGACAGGGTGTTCAATGTAGCAAGTCCAATCCCGAGCAGTGGACAAAACATAATTGGATATATTATTTGCACGCACATTCTGTAATCCTTGCCTGTCTTCTTTAGCATGTCCCTCCAACATAATAATCTCTCCTTAATTAAACAACTGAACTGAACAGGCACACACACAGCTCTGCAGTAACTAGAGGCGCTTTTGTTCTACTGTATGCAGGCTATTATGGTAAATGCAGAAAAGGGGAAGATTATAGCCGGTGCAGCTAGCAGAACAAATGACCGGGAAAGAGGTTTATTTCATCCATCTTATGTAACATTTACACACCATCATGGTTTGCCGTTTGCCATCCATGTTTTTTCACTACGCGGTTTGTATGTGAAGCCGATGATTAGGCTTAGGGAGTCAGGCCTAATTGTTTCTGATGGGGGGCTTGTTTGTACCTGCAGCTGTGATTACCAAACTCCAAAACAGTATCGAAACAGATGAGCTCATTAAGGTGGACATGCATATGAAGCATCATTACTGTCAGCTCGAGTCTGCTGTAACATCTGATTTATTGATCGGTTTGTACAAGAGGTGTGGCCTGACCTCCATCAAGGCTAGATTTCTGCTTACCCTAGACAGCGCTCTGGATTGACGCTAAAATCCCTATATTTTTGTAGTGTAATATCATTCAAACAGCATAGCATTATGGCAGTACCTACATGTTATTTTAGGAGATGGCTGGCAAAGAACATGGTAATGCCAATTCCACTTTTACCATCTGCTGGAACAGAAGGTGCAGCTGCCTGCAGTGACAGTCTTTCACACTGAAGTTTGAATGAATACATAACTTTATTCTAGCATACTTTTGAGAATATCTGTTTTGAGAGTGTCAAACACATTTCAGATCCTTTTTCATCAAATCATCCTCAAACTCTGTGATTTGTGATTTTACACCACAAATGCATAAAAAAAAAAAATCTTTACTATAATATAAATGTAAAATATAGTATATTTTATATTCAAAATGATGACTTGTTAATATGTCCTATCCTGTTATTTCACACATTCAAAAGCATTGTGTGCAATGTACTTTATTCTATATTCTTACAATTCTAATGCACTCTGTATATCATTTAGTTTGCATGGTAAGACAATTTAAAAAACAAACCATATGCAGTAAATACAAGTAAGCACAAGTTGGAACTTCGAGCAGTACATTTCCATAAACAACAAGTGTTTTTCTGACCATATATAAGTGCTGCAGAGCGAGGTCACTTGCTCTGACTCTAGTGCTGGAGATTTTGCTGCAGCTCTGGGAGAATGGTAAATTGTGTTTTTATTTTCCTCATGCGGTGGTTTATTCTTGAGGTTAGATCCTGAACCATGAGCAAAGAGAAAACATCCACATTCATCTTACTTTTGCTGCAAATGAAATGAAGCTGGCCTAATGAAGTGTGCAGAAGCCGAGTTGAAGGGTATGAGAGTCCCCATCTTATTGGATTTGTGCACGTCCATTAAACTATGTTGAGTGTGTAAACAGTTACCCAAAAGTCAGGCTTTTACAAATTGAAGAATTGTAAAGACTGTTCTGATCTACTCTATATAAATCAGATGAAAATATGCAAATACAACTATGAATTTGAATGTGAACTGGATGGAATTGTGTCTTCAGTTATATTAAAAATGTTGAAGGCATTGTGCAAGGGATTGTGGGTATTCTATCCCAGAGAGAAGTGGCAATCAGGATTTTGTAATTTAACGCTTTCATGTGAAGAACTGAAGCAGATGTATCAAATGCGCTAAGCTCCTTAAAACTGTTTCCAGTAGCATCTCTTACATCTACATTACAGGCTTACACTTCCTTTTGAAAGCTACGTTTATATTCACAGTTTTAGTCCACACCCACAGTCTGAAGTCAGATAAATATATTGTCTCTGAATATTTGTGTATCATAGTTTTATTGCTATAACCCAGTCCCTTGCATACATCACCCAACACCGTAGTGGTTTAGCTCCACACCTTTGGCACCCTTAAGTGAAAGATGACTTCATTCTGGGTCTGTCATAGTCAAATAAAACGGGTCAAGTTGGTAGTGAATAACTTGCAGAGCTATGAAAATTTAATATACCTGTAAAACTGGTTGAAGATATATTGAAACAAAATCATAATATCTCAGTTGTTGTTCCAGAGATATGCTTGAATATTTATTATATTGTCTATAATTAAAATTAAACTACAATTAAAATTAACAGAAACGTCAAGTGTAATCTTACAAACAAGGTTGTAAAGTTATATTTTTGAATGATCCTGTGCTATATCAGCTCTCAATAGCATCAAATGGAGACAGTGTATTCAATACTCTGTCTCCATATAATATTAAAGCACGAGAGTAGCGTGACAGGAAGCACTGAGGTTGAGAGAATCATGACTGGTGTTTGTTTGTTTGAATAATGGCTTTGTTCGCACAAACAGCAGCTTTTGTGCAGATGGCAGTCATAAGAATATAAGACAATAATGTGGAAAAAGTATGTGTGAAAGAATGTGACACTATGTAGTTGGTAATAAATCTAAAACTGCACTTCCTGTCCTGGCTGTGGATAAATCTATGACCAGTCTGATGTCCACAAGGTGAAAAGTAAGGATGCAGAGAGTACAGTTATATTATAATTTTATTTTAGATTGTGAGAATTAACACAAAACTGTGTTAAAATTATTCCCCTTTTTCTGACACAGGATTAGCAGTAGACCTCTCAATTATAAAGAGCAAAGCTAATCACTGATAATTTGAAATGATTGGATCTAGATTTGATTACATTAAGATTAATTGCACAGCCCCAGTGGAAAGGATGGAAATATGTCTTTAAAGAACAAGATGTCACAATTTCTACTTTTGTGAAACAGTCGTGGCTCAGCTGCTAGTGTGAAAAAGCTCAAGTAGGTGGAAACCACCGGTCTCTTGGGGATTGAATGAATTGTGTGGTTTAGTGCTTCCTGACCTGGTTGCTGATGTAAGACCTGTTTTTGCCTCTAAGAAATTTCATCTTGCTCCTCTCTCCCCGTCTCCGCTCCCATGCAGACATTTGTTTCAGGTTGACTACTCTATTTTGCCTTCAGTGCTGTGGCTTTGCTCTCCTCTCCACATCCATCTCTACGTGCTCCTCTTTCTTGATCGCTGTCTCTAATGGCTCCCCCTCTGATGTGGGTTGTGTGTCTGTCCTTCTCTTGGGGTCACCCAGTATTCTGCCCAAGGCATCACGCTGCTCTGAGCTCATTCACAATCACAACACCCACTGCCTCTCGTAGCAGAAAACTCCACAAACAAACATAAGAGCTTTAAAGAGGCAGTGAACACACCACAGTAGTGAGTAATATTTTGGCTAAGGACCATTAACTCTACAGCTACTCCATTAGGTTATCTTATGAGTCTAATGTAAGATTATGAGGACTGCACTTGTGGTATATGTGTTTTTACAAAACATTATGTAATGCTGTGGCCAAACAGATGCAGTTGATAGAAAGGACATGAGCCGCTGCAAGTGGAGTAAAACCATTCTAATCCAATCCAGGATCGTCACGCTTCCTGAGCTGTCATGAATTTAAGAAAAGCCAGGCCTGCATGGGTAATGTAAATCTGATTAGGCACAAATAGGTCAGCTCCTAAACGACACACAACTTATGTGTAATACATAGGTGTTTAGTACTGTCAGATATTGCACTAAATCAGACCAGTGGAGGTGCCAGGCCACTTGTCTCATTAAGTGCTTTGCAGGAAGTCATATCTCTGAAACACATCATTTTAATAATAATACTGATACTGAATAGTGCTGTTCTTGTGTTATGTGCAGTTAGCATACTATTTTCAACAGATACAATAAAAATGGTGTGTTTTGTCATTGTTGTTTGAATTTGAAATGTAAAGCATCATTAACATCTTTTTAAATTACTAAATTAGAACTAACCTTCTGACAACATAACGAAAAAGCATGAAAAAAAATGTTGTTATTGGGGCATTAGCAGTTATGTAAACATCATTAGTCACACCATATGGTTGATATTTACTACAACTTTTTTTCATAACAACTGAAAAACTTTGATTCTGTAAACACCATAATGTATTCAAATCCTGTTGCAAAGATTCACTTTGGGGCCGATCTTCCTCATGGCACACAGCGGGCGGTGAACAAGCCCCACTGCGCCCGTGCTTGTGTCATGCTTTAAAATCTCTAAACAAGAGGTGCAGAAACAGATCACTAATATACTGTATTATTGCACTGTGACGGGCGATTGAGAAACAGCTTTATAATGTTTTAATTGTTCTGAGGCATTAACAAACAAGAATGATAATTTTGACTTAATACAGTTAAGAAATTATGAATATTGTATATCTCCTATAATATCCTTCAATGAGAGAAAGGACAGAGCTCTGATTGTCTAAGTGCGCAGTGTAGACTCACCTGCAGATTTGTCTTAAGACCTACATGCCCCGAATGCGCCAAAGTTCTGCTTTATATGTGCGTTGTGAGAGTTAAGACTGGTAAGATCGAGCCCTTTGACTTTATAATAAAGAATGTAATAGCTGTATCTTTTATGAGACAAAATTATAGGCACATTCATTACAGAATTTATTGACCGTTCAAATATATTATTCATGTGGTGCGTTTAGTGGCATATATACTGTAGAAAGATGTTTTAGTGGTAAGCTTTCTATAAGGCTGCACTTTGACACTCTTAAACATACAGCTTTGTGCAGGGCTACGCAAACTTCCACCAGTGGGCTCCATAAAGACTCTAGAGAATATGTTGGACGTGAGCGAAATCTCAACTAGTTTCTCCATTAAAGATCCAAGATTCCCATTCCCAGAGTAGGCAGTTGAGAGTACTCATGTTATCACTGTTTTTGTATTATATAGCATCTTTTGATTTATAGGGTGTTTCTATGATATTTTTCCATATGTTCTGGAGTAAAAGCTGAAGTGACATGATAATTGACCTGTCTAGAAAGAAGAGGGTGGTTGCTCTCATAATTAAGTGACTGTGTTTTGGTTCACAGGGCCGGCCTTATGTGTTTGACAAGGTGTTCCCCACTAACACCACCCAGGAGCAGGTCTACAACACCTGTGCCAAGCAGATTGTGAAAGGTGAGTCATCCGCACAGACCTGATTTTTGTCCACAGCAGACTATCGCTTTAATGTAAGAAGGAGGTGATATCATATTTCAGTTTGACTTATAGGAAAAAATGTAAACATCACATGACATTGCACCTCACAAGGACTTTGTAAACATTGGATTAGCTAAATTTAATGTCATACTTTGGACCATTTCAGGCAAAACCAATAATGTAACCACAAAGACGAGCAGGTGGCAGAACCCCCACCAGAATAAATACATACTGCAAATATAGAAGCGTAGGCAAAAAAACATCCTGTCTGCTGTCTTTAGACTTTTGAAACTCGTGAATAACTGGATGTTGCAATGTCAGCTTACAGCATCACCCGAAGAATGACAGGAGCAAAAGGTTAAAAAAATCAAAGCGTGGAAAGATGGAAAATTCAAGGTTATAAAAATAGCGCTTAGTGAAAAAATATGTTTAAAAGGAAGATCAGCGGGGCATCACAGTAGCATCCAAGGCCAAAGCACGCGCCTGCACCGTGCTTTCCGACAGTTTGTCTACCCACTCTCTTGTATCTTCCAACAGACTGCTCCTAATTGTCCGTTGTTTTTATTTTGCGGTCGAGTCAAGCGCTTGATCCTACGCTTTTGTACACATCTCAGTCTCCTAACAGGTGGACAGGCAGAGGGAGGCGGCTCACGAGACAGAGCGCAACAACACTACGAACAAAAAGATGGAGAAAGAAAAGCCATTCTGTCTGATTAGTTTGAAGTCAGCTGGTCTGCACGGTTCAGCGCTTTTACCACAGATTTTATGAGGAAAGCCAGCCATATCTCTTCGAACAGCACTGTGCCCCTTGATCTTTTAGCCTTTTGGGAGCATTGTGACTTTCCAGGAAGGGATTGTATGTCTGTTTGTTTGAAGCAGCCACAAAGGTTGTTCTAAACCTAACCAAGCCTAAATACCACCTGACTGCACTTTCCAGCTGAAGGTCAGAGTTTTTTGTCTCTGTCTGGACGTGGACATCTCGCTTACAAATAAACACTTGATGACAGAAAGGCTGTAATTTAGCACATACCATCAGATTGGTTGCCGATGCTATACACTTAAAGGCCTACAAAAAAGGTACTGCAATCACAACTGAACCTAGGTCACCAGTCCATTAACCTGCACATAGAGGACACATACAGGTTTTTCTTATTCTCAGTTATTCTCTTATTCACGTGAAAGCTCCGAACCTCCATAATTCACTCATTGAGCTGCACAGACTGCACTAGCACTGATTAATGATGATGTGAATGGCTTAACATCTTTTTACATAAATTACGTTAAAAATACATCAAAAGCAGAAATAATTGCCATCTGTTAATATGTAGTATTTGCATCAAAGTAACAGATTGGAAGTTTCGTTTTTGTCAGTTTTTCCAGGGCAGTTGTGGGTATAGAAATAGCTTACTACCCCTGAGTATGGAGTAAATTAATAATTACTATAGTGTAGCACTTTTAGAAGCTTCAACAAGCCTCTAAAGTGGATTATATGTGTAAGGCATTGTTACAACTTTACACATTGCAACTAACTTAAATACACGTAAAAAGCACATGCTCAACTATTTAGAAGAATTGTAAACTTTACTATTGTTTAACCAATGCATTAATACTGTACGTTTGAATTTACTTATAATAAAGTATTCCCTGGATAGAGCTGTTCTGTCCTTTAGTTTCACCTTGCTTTCTCCTCTTGTCGTAGATGTCCTGGGTGGATATAATGGCACCATCTTCGCTTATGGGCAGACATCATCTGGGAAGACACACACAATGGAGGTAGAGTATCGGTATATTGTACAACTAAATTATTCACCAGATAGACCTTTTGCTACAGCACATACATAGACACACCTTCTTTTATGGAGTACTATCTCTCACACAGTAAATCTCACTCCATCTATGTCGTAACACTGTCTCTCCAGATTCTAGCCATGAGTGGGAGCTAACCTCTTTTACAACTCTCACGGGAAGACACCCTAGAGCCTTTACAAGTCAAAAGCCTTCCTACCAGCCTTTTTTTTTCACTGTTTTGCTACTTAATTTACCCCAAGGTCTTCGTCCACCGTCCTCCTCTTCACACACTTACACTTATACCTTTCTGCTCTTGTAGGGGAACCTGCACGACCCACAGGGAATGGGAATCATCCCACGCATTGCAGAGGACATTTTCGAGCACATATTTGCCATGGATGAGAACCTGGAGTTTCACATCAAGGTTGTTGTGTGTTTTCATCCTGATCTCTGCTTCCGGATTCAATTCCTGCTCAATTAAATTCATCAATCTATTGGTATAGACATGCAGCACTGTATAATGTCTACCTCAGGGCTTTCCTCCTATACGTTTACCACTATAATCTCACATGACTAAACTAAGTACCAATAAATTATGATACTTAACGTCACATAATGTTGGCTTCTTCCAGTTTATACCCCTATCTAATAGACACTTAAGACAAAGGATGTGTTATTGCAGGATTATGTGCATCTCTTCACAATAATGAGCTTTTATCTTGGCTGCAGTGCCTCATTATTTGGCCATGACCAAGCATTTTCTTTAAACTATTACGCAGTTTTTGTTTTCATTTTTTGCTAAGTACTTGGCAAATACATTATGGAGCGCATAACATAGTGATGCAATTACTAGAAAAGCCATAATGTAAGTTAAAATCAATGCGATCAATTCGTCAGGATAAATGGTCATAATTGTCCTAAACTATAAACAGTTTAAAAATAAAATGAGGTTATGTCCCACTCTGCTCTATAGTTGATGGCCCATAGATTCCACTATTGACCTCATTAATGGACCAAGGAAAATGATGTTGTTTTGTTTTGTTTGTGATAAATTGTGACCTAGAACTACACCACTATTCCGTAGCTTTAGATGGAAATGAATTAAGCATTTGAACAAAACCAGAACAAGCTTAACTACTCCGCCCAATCAGCTACTTCCTAATAGACATTACAAATAATAAAATGCTTGCAACTTGTTTCTATGTTTCCAACTCAATAAGCTAGTCTGTATTGTGGAAACCTTACCATTAGCTTCTCCTTATTCACCTTTGCTTATGTTTTAAAATTACTTACTTTAAATTTGGGTCTCATCCTGTAACATTTCTTGTATTTCATCATTTCTCCTCCTGACGTCCTGTTTTTTATAATTTGGTTAAAAGCAAAAACAAAAAAGATTACATAATTAACAGTAATTAAACAGGGCGCTGAACCCATTTGGCTCAGCAGTGGGCAAAACAACATGCTGTATATGTGTACGGCTGCCGTGTTATTATTATCACGTTGTTATTTAAAACCTCAACTACATTTTTCATTCATTTGTTTTTTTCTGCAGGTGTCCTACTTTGAGATCTACATGGACAAAATCCGGGACTTGTTGGATGGTAAAGTACTGCTCACACTTGCATTTTCTATGGTTTATTATTTTACAGCGAAAACCCAATTACAAAGGCAGGCTACGATATTCTCGTGGGAATTTAGGTGCTGAAAAGTCAACTGCCTACACAGAGTCACAATCAATATAAGAAGCGTGGCTGTCTTATTATTGAAAGGGCACACTATGTTTTAAATGTCAAATACAGTATATCTTTTTCTAGTAAGATAAACAGATAATAAAGGTATGATGGCATTGTAAAAAACTGAAATCGAAAATGTGCAAGATATGAAATGTGCAGTTATGTTTGGTTGCCGCTGATAAAACTAGATTGGTTTGTACACCTCCACAGTAAACATCGTAACACAGCATATTCTTATTATAGGGATAAAAAACCATGTGAAGTGACTGGATTAAAAAAACGTAAACCGCAGGATACAGTATTGTGATAACATTTTTAAAAGAGCTTGAGACTGCAGCGATACGCCATCACCATGCAGGGTGCTTAAATGAAGACGAAAGATATAGAAGCACTGGCCAAAACCTAAGCAGTCTGAAGCGAGGTAAATCAAAGCATCATACAGCTGCCAGCAGAGTATTTAGAGAGGAGATGAGGATACGGGTGCCAGATTTTCAGAGAGTAGCAAGCAACCAAGCCTTTGAAAAACAAGTGACCTGAGCCGTGCAAAAAGAAGCCCCAAATAGAAGCAGCTTACCAGTTAAACATTGTGTGTGACAGCTGAGAAAACGCTAATGAGATACACATTTTTTTTTTCACATGTTTAACATCAATGACGACTTTAAAACATTAACAGTCTATTAATGTGAAACAAAACTGAAAAAAAAAAGTTATGATGTGAAAGTGCCACTTGGGAGTAAGCTAAAAAAAACCCCGAAACCTGCGACTCTCAACATTTGCAAGTGACTTTCTAAAAAAGAAGCTGAGAGTTGTGGACTTGGCAACTATATATGGGGGCTGTTGGAGCGGCGCAGGGTCTCTGAATCTTAGTTCACTTTAATTAAAGCACAGGAGCATTCAAAAGCTGTGTGAGCAATGCAAGAGTTTGAGCCAAAAAGTGGTTTAAAGTTATTATTATTTTGGAGCATGTCAGTAGATTTATAAATGGTTTTATTCAGTAGGGGGATAGTAAAATTTCACAGTGAATTAAAAGAGATAGATAAGAATGACTGGAGTTGGGTTTTGTTATGCTTAAATGCTAGCGTAGTCAGTTTATGCAAATGCACCTTCAACCACACAGTTTGGGTAACTCTGACCTTTTTATTCCATTCTAGTGACGAAGACTAACCTGTCAGTGCACGAAGACCGATACAGAGTTCCCTATGTAAAGGTGAGGTCCTGGAGTAATTCCCCAGTAAACATGTGCGACTGTGTTTAGGGCTGTCATGATAAATATTGCTAAAGTAAATATAGGTGATAAACAATAATACTGAAACCAAACCATAAAGCAGCACCAAAAAATGTTCGGAATGTACAATATTGTTAAGAACATGAGCTGCAATACATAAATAACAGAATGCAACACATAGAAGTTCATAATTCAACCTTCTACAGTTCAAAACTCATCGTTGAACTGAAAAAAGATAACCCACATGTTCCCTCTAGTACAACGAAAGAGTCCCCACGGTAAATATTGATCCCCAAAAATAATTTATCCTTCTGCCATGTATTGAACGATAAGCCCATACAGTATTTATAATGTGTCACCCTCATGTTTATTTTGGTTGTTTTCAAACACAGGGATGTACAGAGCGTTTCGTCACGAGCCCTGAGGAGGTGATGGATGTGATAGATGAAGGAAAGGCCAACCGCCATGTTGCAGTCACCAGTGAGTCACCCGACTCTTCTCAGGCATCTCACGTCACATCTAATTTGCAGTTAAAACTTAGGAGCACGCATGTTACAAGGATGGGAAGGTGCATGGTTTAAATGACGGTAGATGATGTTTTTAGCAATAACAGGGCAAACTAGACATTTTTATTTTTTTTTATATCAATGTAGTAGCACAGCCTTGTCAGATATTTTCATTTTTGCAAAAAACATTGAAAAATTATCATTGAATTCTAATCAATTTTGAGTGTTTTTTCAGTCTATCCAGCAAGTATAGATTACATTTATTTTATTTATCAATTACATTTTTTCAAGAAGGACAGCGCGTATTGATCAACAGTATAACAGCAGAATATGCCAAGAGGCTCGTTTCCATCTGTAGTTCTTGGCCAAATGTACAAAAAACACCCTGGAAAGAAGGATCACAATAAGATAAAACAAACATTTATTTAAAATGTATGCATGTTTGCACAGCAGCAGTAAGCAGGCAGTCCAGACAGAGACACAAATGATAAAAGTCCAGACAGAGCAGCTCAGTGAAACAGAGGCAGCAGCAAAAGCAAAGTTTAAGAGGCAGTGTGAATAAAAGCAACAGTAAAACATGAAGGTAAGAAACACGCAACAGGGATTCAGTGTTGACAGATTTGATTGCCTAATAACCAATTTTATTTGAGGGATGGTGTTCAGTTTCTTAGAAGCTCTGATGGAGAATGTGACTGGTTAAAGACTGTCATTCTGAGAGAACAATCTCCTCTAGATGATCCTCTAGTGACCGCCTCATGTTGGACCTTACACTGCACAAGAGGAGGAGGGGCCAGGCCATGGAAGTGTCTGTTTATGCAGCAGTGGTTTGAGTGTAGTGTGATGGAACCAGCTAGTAAGACTGCAGGTCATGTGAGACATAATACATCATTTGAAACAATGCCTTCAGGAGCTGTTAATGTACCAGTCTGATGTATTAGAATCAGTATTGCAATCACAGAAAGCTATATTGCCAGTGTCAGTGAACAAAATTCACAGCTACGAATGAGCACTGTTTAGAGTAGCTGCATTTGTAGGTGTTTTGTTTAGAGCTTGAAGTTAAAGCTTCTAGCAAGAACAAAAATCAATGAAAAGGAAATATGGTGAAATCTTTAGAACATCAGATGTACTCTCAGGAGACATCTCCTGCAATGGATTCAATCAAGTATTTAAACTATGAATATTTAATAGCTCACTGATACAGGGATGCTGTTTGGTTGTGTGAGCAAACTAAGGACGCAAGAGTAAGACATACCACATTACTCCTTGTTTAGAGGCCGGTATTTTATTCTGTGTTCTGAATTTAGGGGTAGGCACAAGCACGTACATATTGTTTTGCTTCTGTTGAGTTGTGATAAAGACCTGGGTTGCTGTTTGTCAGTGATAAACAGTCTATGATGTAGCGTAGGAACATAAGGGAGCAGAGGTGAGGAACGTGCCATGAGGTGTAAAATGACTACCGGTACTTGTCTCAGCTTTGACGCAGCTTACTCAAAATGACGTTCTATCTTGGCTCACTATGTTTCTTCTGCAGACATGAATGAGCACAGCTCTCGCAGCCACAGCATCTTCCTAATAAATATCAAACAGGAAAATGTGGAAACCGAGCAGAAACTGAGTGGGAAGCTGTACTTAGTCGACCTAGCAGGTAGCGAGAAGGTAAGAAAAATGGGCTGTTTTTATAACTTACTACAAGGTCAAATTTGCCACCGACTTTTTGTTTTTTTTCTGTTAAGTGAATTCTCACATTTTTCATTCTTGACACCACTAGGAGTCTTCAAACAAATGTTACTACATTGTTCTGCATTCAAGGTAAAGGCCATTTTTTATAGATTTGGGAGCTTTTCCGATGTGGAAACAATATAGCTATTTCCATTGTTTAATGAGGTCATTCCTCCAAGACACAGGTCGAATGGACCCCAAAGACATAAGAACCAATATTTTCTATTCAGGGCCACTCAGGTGAACTCTGACTCAGCTTGCTCTGTCATGCTCGCTGAAAAATAATTTCTCTTGAGGACATAGGTCATTCTGAGGAAAGCAGGGAGAAGAAAAACCCAACCAGCAGGAAACATAGCCTCTCAGTGTTGTTGGTTGTAAACGGTATTGATGCAAACTATAGAATGTCTTGTATGGGAAGTAGTGCCAGGAATAGCCTGAGGTTTCATTAGCTAATAATTGCTGATACTGCACGGCTGAGTTGTCATGGTCATCTCCTGGGGAAAAAATAACATCTCCCTTGTAAACTGGGCTCACTTTGATACAAAACATTATCGACTCTACACCAAGTCAAATCGCTCTGACAGAAAGCTTTGATCAGAGTAGTTATTTGCTGAAAATGGGCTCCTAATTAAGTCAATACCAATACCCACGATGCTTCACACAGTTGGAATGTCTTCTCTACTGACAGCAAATGTGTCAGTAGTTTTTGAAGTTGACTGGCACATTGTTACAAACAGTGGACAACATTCCTATAACTTCAATTAGAAGAAGTGTATTCACAGGACGGCGCCTGGTGTTTTATCTGCCTCCACAACAGCAACAAAGTTTCTTGCTGTCTTCTTTTAGTTCTTTTTATTGCCTATATATTCGTGCTTTTTGTGTTGCTTGCTTTCTGGGCCACATGCCATCAGCTGTGGTATTTCCAGACAACTGAAATGAAAAATCAAGAGGACTTTGATGGCATGGAAATGTCAGCTCCATTCAGAGATGCAGCGTCAATACACAGAGATAAGGTAGCAGGCAATGCTAACTACAGTTTGGCAGATCTCCATTAAACAGCATACAGAATGTAGCGCTATTACGTATTTTATTACACTGTTTTTATATAGATTAGCAGAAATTAATTAGACAGTTATTTTTACTATAATACATAATACCGCTCTATTTGTGTTGCTTACTTTTTAATTAGTTTGAAATTACTTCCTAGAATAATTATGTTTTAAATTTGCTAACAAGCAAAGGAGACAAGACCTGAATGAATTAACATACAAATTTTATTCAATTATACCTTGGCGATGATTGCCAGGCGTCTTCTTCACTCTGTTTAATATGGATTACAAAGGTTTGTTCTACACACAAGCTTACATGTCTTATGGGACCACCACACTGGCTTGCGACGTGACTTACCCTAACCAATTTTGAACGTTTATTTATGTTGGTGATCTAATATTGAAGAATTTACATAAAAGGGACCTAATTTTTGTCACCACAAGATGAGGAGACCTGCATCATTTTAGTCCCCCAGATTTTAACCCCCACTATTTGTTACTGTAAATACCCATCCCCTCACGCCTTAATAGCATTGAGAGTATCACATGTGAGCCCTGTAACCACCATTTTATTTTTCACTCTAGTTAGTCGCAAATTGCATATTGATTTTCAGACCCAATTAGCCCACACTTGGGTAGAGAAAGTGGCTGCTGTTTGACCGTTATTAGAAAAGAAAAAAAAAAAAAATGAACCTAGTCCTCTTTGACATAGTGTATTTAAAAACAGTTTCTCTCTAATTCCTGTGCTGTGTATCTGTGTCAGGTCAGTAAGACAGGTGCAGAGGGAGCCGTGCTGGATGAAGCCAAGAACATCAACAGGTCTCTGTCTGCCCTGGGGAATGTCATCTCAGCCCTGGCAGAAGGAACGGTATGACTGAGAAATCACTGTACATTACTATAATATTTATGTTCCACCAGTGTTGAGCAGAGCAGATGTGTGACGATCATGTGCTATATCTTAACACCTGCTTATTATACATAATGCATTTACTGTACATATATGTGTCCAATACTAATTAGCATAAATATAAAGCATCTTTACCAGCCCTATAGCAAGTTAACAAGTCATTTGTGTTTGTTGGTTCTATTTAATAATTTATATTTTCCTTGTAAATCCTATTTTAAATTATAAACATTAAACTTTTATACCAAATGTTTACTGAGATTTAAAGAGCATCTAACATAAACTGGAGCCAATCATTAACCCTGGTAGTAGCAATCAGGCGCAGCAGTAGTAATAATAGGGCGATATAAACCTCATAGTGGAAGTAACAGTGGTAGCTTTTGGGCCTTTCTCTGTTGAGTTTGCCGGCTTCTCCCTGCGTCTGGGTGGGTATCCTCCAGGCATTTCTTTTTTCCCTATCAACCGACCAAAAAACACGCAAAATAACCAGTAGAAGAGAATCTTGCCCATTCACAAGCTATTTAAACTATTTCTAAAATTTAAAAAATTATAAAAGTATGATTTATAAGGCATAGCATAGATAGCCAGTGCAAATGTTAAATAGTACATTCATGCTTGTGCATGATGGCCATAGTAACAATAAGCTAATATCTCTGTCAGTATTCATCCTATATAACTAGCCTTTTTCTGTCCACCTTGTTAGAAAGCACCACCATTCGTCCATCTAATTTGAACTCGAAGCAAGTATTCATTGATTTATAAACCACACAGAAATACTGAGAGATTGTCAAATGCCTCTTGACTGCTTAATAAAGCACTTATTTCCCTATTCACAGCTCAAGGATGTAGCCTGATTGACAAAGTTGTAATGATTTAACATGTGCCACTATGAGCGACAGTGCAGACAGAGAAAACCCTCTCGAGTCTTTGTTCCTGGCTGATGCTCACAACATTCCTCTTCCAGTGATACGGAAAAACATAGCACTGCACCAAAGAGAATCCCTTTTAATCCTCTGCTCCTCTTTTTCGGGTGTCTCCTTTCACTTCTCTCTGTGTAGAAATCCCATGTACCGTACCGAGACAGCAAAATGACACGCATCCTTCAGGACTCGCTGGGCGGAAACTGTCGCACCACAATGTTCATCTGCTGCTCCCCCTCCAGCTACAATGATGTGGAGACCAAGTCCACCTTGATGTTTGGCCAAAGGTAAAATACTTGTATGCTAATTAGCTGCACTCCCTCCCCCATACATCTGTCCCTTGGTTATTGGGTTATTCTGCTAATGCTGTTCTCATACACTGGACCCCGGGACAACTGTGCTTCTGTGTTCTCATTTAAATACAGTTGATGTGGGCGGGGTTCTGAGGCGTTCTGAGAATATATTCACGAAGCCTAGATTTTAGGTTTAGTGTTACTTGGCACAGTGTTCCACTCATAATAAACTAAAATAATATTTCTTGTGCTTACAGTTAATGTACCAATTCCATTAAGGCTTTTCAATATATCATATTTTACTTTCATACTTGCATCCTCCACTTTCTTTCAGTGCAGTTTTTTGGAGTCATAATATATTAATATAAGCACGCTATTATAATCATGGATCTGATGCCATTGTTAATTAATTTATCTTTGCTTTGGGTCAAGGACAAAAATAATGGTGACTTGTGACCCATTAAGTCAAGATTATTCATCCCATACACAGTAATAAACCCGACATTCAAATGTGTCATTAAGAATATTTCACTTTAACACTACTGCTTTAAATAGACCCTGTGACACTGTTTGATCTTAAATGTCTTCTAGCTATATACACTACTTAGAGTACTAAAACTCTCCCTTTTCATTTTTCATGGGTTTCAGGCAAATGAGTCCCTTCTAATTTGAGGGATTTTGTGAGAACCTTTCCCCATTCAAAATATTTAATAATTTGATTTGAAACAAGTTATTGCTATATCAAAAGAGGCCTGTTGCCATGTCAAATCCTCCCAGTCAAGAAGGAATTTTTATGCCTGAAACCCATGAATTGCTCATTGCGTCTTCTGTTTTAATATGTTTCTAGCTCCCTGTCAATCAGACATTTATGTAAGAATATAACACATTATTTGCATAGAATCAAGAGCAAGTTGAAACTGGAAAAATTCCAAGGTGCAAGAAAGAGACGAATGCAGCAGAACTTAAAGAGAGAGAGTATTATACAAAATTGATTGTTGGAGGTTTCTACCATGCTATAACATTGTTCTCTCATCAAAAACAAGCCTGAAGCTGTTTTACATCTCGTCTGTTCGATCCTTTCTTATGGTCAGCTGTGAGATTCTGTGCAATGCGCAACCCACAAGCTTACATTTTCCATGCTCCCACATGACAATTCTGCATAAATATACAAAAGCATGATACAAAACTGTGCACAGCAAACCTGATGTGATGTGCAGTAGTTTCATTAGTGGGACGCTGGTTGTAATGTGATAGTGCTGTGAAGCAGGAGGGACTTAGTGCAGAGAGCAAAGAGATGGGGAGACTCAGAATGTCAAAAACGAAGTGAAAGGTATAACATATGCTAATATGCTGTTTTCTACGAATATGGCATATTTTCAAAACAAATAAAGGTAACATGGTGCTGCAAATATGTTATGTTTTAGCAGTTAAGTAAAGTACCCCCTCTTTAAATGGGAGCAGACCACTGTATCAGCCCAGACAAAAATCTACTGTAATGGAGGTATTATTGCATTATTTTCTATTCTTAAAATATGGGCTGTAATGTGGAACATGGTGTTTGTAAATTACTAGTGACTTGACAGAATTCAAAACTGAAAGCATGCTTTAATGAAGAAGAAAATAATAGCTTTTATTCCTCGTAGCCATGGCAGCTGCACAACGTCACAATCAATGAATATTTAACATATACGCTATTACAGTAGATCATTTCCTCACATATGGAAATGCTAGATGCATTAGCGGTTTATGGAAAATCATTTGAATACACACACTGCTACTACTATTTAGCTTGATCATCAATTTGACTGTGCTATAGATTTCAGAGTTTGATCGGTCATGTATGTATACAATACGACAATAAGACATTTCATTTTGAGTCTTTTACTGTTCAATTTACCCAAAGTTTGGCAAGATGACACCATTTTATATAAAGCGTTCTGTCTCGTTAACATCAGAATGCAAATGAGTTGGGACTTACCATGTTTACTCGCTGGAGTGTGAAATTAAGTGATATCTAGTGATATGATATTCACTGTCAGATGCCAGGACAGCACCAGGATGCCAGGACAGCTCCATGAATGAATGAATGTCTTAGGGATATCAAATAAATAACACATTTTGAAAGTGTTGCATGTATATGTTCCTATTGTAATTGCTCATACATACATTTTCCTTACCACACACACCATCAAACAGTATATTCTAATTTGCATACCAATTAGTGAGATGTAAGCCTCCCTTCATTGACAACCCAGGGGTGCTACACACCAGTGTTGACAGTTCCTTAATTTGCCAGTTTCTTTGAAAATTTTCACATTGCTCTGAAAACTTGCCTGGTTTCATTATTGGCTTATTCTAACCTCTGTGGTTTTCCTCTCTCACTACATTCCCTTTCATTAGAGCCAAGACCATACGCAATACAGTGTCGGTGAACCTGGAGCTCACAGCTGAACAGTGGAAGAAGAAATATGAAAAAGAAAAAGAGAAGAACCGCTCGCTGAAGGAGAACATTCAGAGACTGGAGATCGAGCTCAACCGCTGGAGGAATGGTAACGTCTGCTCTAATCACCCACTTATAGAGTCACAAAGGGTTTGGTCCAAAACGTAAAGACTCACTATGTAACTTTTTGCCATCTGCTTGTCTCCAAAGATATGTACATTCCACAGTATGAAGATAAACTTATCTATCTATGGAGACAAGCTGCCAGGCCAAGTAACTAGTGAAATTTGTGGAGAGACAAGCCTGCTTGTTTTTCAAGGATTAAAAAAAAAAATAAAAACAGCTGAAAAATTTATAAACACAAGATACACGTGACTCCATACTATGACACAATCCAGACAAAAAAAATACTGTCTCCATGCAAACATCTGGTGGCACACCCTCCACCAAAAAAAGTACATAGTGAATCTTTAAGTGAATGTATTGACTTAAAAATAAGGTCAATAATTCATGGTCTCTTTTTGGGACAAACTTGTGCAATATAGAAGAAGTGACATTAATAATTTGCTAGTTTTGGTCCATTAATTGTTTTAACCAAATATAGGCAAATATGCATAATACACAACATGTAGAAAGGAAAAAGATTAATATTTTGGAGAAAACTCTCCAAACATCTCCAAACCCTTTCATAATTTCCAGACTAAATGAACAACTGCACCACCTGACTTTATAGTCTAAACCATATTGGCAATCTGCCTAAAATCCCACTATCCCCCAGTGTGTCTGGGATGGACTCTGGCATTGATGAGAAATTGGATAAAAATCTCACCAACCGTCCTGCCTCAAGACATTATTTTCCAGACCGTCTAAGTGCCGACTTAACCTCATTTGATACCATCGAGAATGAAGCCAATGGATAAGGAAAGAGAGCAGAGAGAATGGCTGGTCCTGTGCCTGCAGACACTTAGCAAAATCTTCATGCCTATTTCCTTAAGTTCTGAATTTTACACAGTGTATAATGTGCTTCAGAAGCAGCCCTTAAATGGTGTCTGTCTTTATTACGCTGTATAATGCATCCTTATGTTTTAGTAAGATCACCTGTAACCCCGCAAACTATGCTGTCATCTATCTTTGGGATCTTTGTGGATCAGTTACCTCCCTACAACACACACACAAACATATCCTACACTCTCTCAGAACATCAGGTCAATGCAATGTGCATGTGCACAGTGACAGCAATTACTTGACATTCTAGTCATACAGGGGATGTCGTCCACCGAAGATAATTTCACAGCATCTTTATTGAACCCCTATCAGCGAAAATTATTCCTTTTATTGCCTCATTCCGCTCTCATTCTCCTTCACACAGAGTCCATCCAGAGACTCTACCTCACAATTTAGTACTTTTAATTTGCTAATGGATCATTTTGACAACATCTCCCATTCACCGTCCTCACTGCACCCTATTTCGTTGCACCTCAGGCCAATCACTCCTCACAATGGCTGCGTTTGACCTGTATTTTGTCCCACGTTACCCACACTCTTTTAGTCAAAGATGGCTGAAAGACACCAGAAGCTGCTTCACTTAAACTCTACAGTAGCCCGCTGGCTCCAGTGGCAAATGGGGTCTCATCTCGCTATGTGCGTTTTACATCTAACCTGGCAGCTTTTATTGATTGGTGCACCATCAAAAACCACTCGGTAGACAGTCCACATGAGTTAAGTACTGCGCTGTCTTAGCCATATGGATTATTCGACCTTGTCGTAAAGCACAGAAGCTGTGTTCAATTTAAAAAGCATCAAATCAGTTGTAATACTACTGTGATATTGTAAAGGGTTGAACATGCAGATTAAGTTATGTGAAAAATTACTTGTAGCCCTTGCAATTAATACATTCTTGCATATGAATCATGTTTGACTAATGTTTTGTAGAAAGAAATCATTTATCCAGCAAACTATTATGACTTAATCTAGTTTGTTTCACTAACAAGGACCACATCTTCAGAATACAGTGTAAATATGACTTTATTATTAATGAAGATGGACGTTGTATCCTCCTCACACCTGAAACATAATAAAATAACATGTAAAAGAGAAGACTGAGTGAAAGGAAGCAAATGCAGATTGCAAAACATACAATTGTAACAAGATAACCCAACCAATATAATTTGCCTCTTTGAATACTGTAACACTGTGACTATTCCTAAGTTCCTAAACATTATGAGGCAACAGCTCTAATTCTTATATTTCTTCATCTTCACCAGGGGAATACATGAGCAGGGAAGAAGAGCTGACTTCAGTAAAAACCCTTCCCTTGCTGCCTCCTGAATCTGAAGAGGCCATCCCCGACATATCCAGCCCCTGTACCCCCTGCACTCCCTGCACTCCCTGCTCTCCCTGCTCCATCGCCTCCTCCATCGTGGTCCATATTTCTGACGAGGAGCGCCAAAAGTACGAGGAGGAGATCCGCAAGCTCTACAAACAGCTGGATGAAAAGGTGCATAATCGCTACTGCCCGAAGGCCCATCTGTGTGCATGAATAGAGAGCAGATTACACATGGGTTGGGCTCTGTAATGGATTGCATTCATGAATACACTACCATACATGTATTATTTATGTAAATGAATGAGGGTGGAGGCAGATAATAGTGGGTAAAATTCTTGCAAAAATAGATGTCACACAGAGAATGGTGATGTCGCATTTGAAATTGTTTGGTCCAAAGCTACTTATCTTATGAATTCAGATCCTAATTTTTCACCACAGTGAGTTTCTGAGCATTATTCATGACTTTCAGAGGCCAGAGCAGAGTTTGCTGCCATGGTAAAGCTAGCATGCTAATGTGCACTACCTGATTGAACAATAAAACACTTTAAAATTAGATGGAGACAATACACAGCCAACTTATTTTGAGTTCAAGAGCTGCTTATACAATATATCTATACTGACGCAAGACATTTTGTTCAGATACTTGGAAAAATGTAATGTGATTCTTCTGTCTATATGTCAGTTTATATTCCACTCTTTGTGTTAATTCTTCTGCCCGCGTTTAAAATGTGAACTTGAACAGAGCCCAATTATTAAAACCAAAATTGTTCTTCCGGCTCTGTGTTATACGTAGACAAGGATTCGTCTTTAATTATCAAGACAAGTACATTGGTTCCACTGGGCTATTGTCACCTATATTAAGACTTTTAATGATTTGTGCAGGTGCAGAGCGCTCCACTGGGGACATTATATATGACAGATAATGTGGTCAGGCTTTCTTTGACAATACTCCCCACACACTTAATAGGATGTTTCTTTTATGTATAAGTATTCAGTGGGTGGTTCAAAATATAGGGCGGCCTATGGAAAGGAAAAAACAAAACATTTTTTCTTCTTTATTCATGTAGTGTTCTCACTGTGCAAGTGCTGAGACAGGCTTTTCAAAATTACATATGTGGCATGTCTATAAATAGAAAAAACATATTCCAAGGAACGTTCTCTTATTCTATCCAATGTGTGATATTCAAACAAATAGACATACAACATCAACACAATGTAATATTTTAATAAATACATTGTTGGGAGGGCTAACCATGCATTTGACATTCATGCAGCATTGGAACTACAGACTTAGCTGGTATACTAAGAAGATGCAATGGGGTGTATTAAAAGAGAAAATTAAGGAAGGGTATATCTGTAAGACTTAAGGTTTAGAAAAAGTTGCACTCTGGACTAAAACGGGAGGCAGAGCAGTAGGGAGCAGAGGATGGATAGAGTTTAGGATAGCACAAGTTTGATATTCTGAAATATATAAAGTCAAACAGGCCAAATTAGAACCATTAAAACATGTGAAGAACAGGGGATATATATTTCCTTAAGGATGCTGAAGTGAGTATGTCCCCTGTAAAATTGCTGTCATCCATTTCTGTGTTAGTTATTTGATGATTTTTATCATGAATAGTCTTTAAGTTCTCTTTTATTGTGCAGATGCCTTAGTCATAAATTATCTTGTTGGTGTTTCTAGGACGATGAGATCAACCATCAGAGCCAGATGGTGGAGAAGCTGAAGAAACAGATGCTGGATCAGGAGGAGGTAAAGATCACACTTGGTCAAACAGAATAGAAATACTGTCAAAGTAACTGCTGGTGTGGACAATATTGTGTAAATCCCTAATATATCAGGCCTATGTTGTTATATTTTTTTCTACAAATATAAGTGAATGAAATGCTTAACGGTATGCATGCATGTATGTGTAAACATCAATTTGCATCTTACAGTAATTTTTAAATATTAATGTTCTCATCTGTAAGTATTGGTTATCGCTACAAGAATAAGGCAAAGCCCTGTCCCATCCCTAAGTAGCAGACAGAGGCACACAGTACATGTACATGAGGTTTATATAGTACTACTATATAAACCTCATGTACAGTACATGTATTGGAGGTTTATCTAGTACAGCCCTTGAGATGAATAAAAAACAAAGTTTGATGTGCCAAAAAGCTCTTAACGGATCATCACTTAATCATAGACGTTGGTAGGAAAATGAGTGTCAGTGGCTCCTTTGACTCCACTGTCAGTGGGAGAATCAATGTGAAGATTAATGAAGGGCTTATGCCTGAGAGAAATACCTGACTGCATACACAGCACTGCTCATTAGACGTCTACAACAACAAGGGAAAACTCGATGCATTGATGTCAGCTGATAGGCCCAATTTATTCACACAACTGATCTGCGTGGAATGACTGATGACATGACTGTTGTCTCTAAGTGAAATGTAATGTGACCTTTTCTAAGCACTTTTAAATGGCACCATTCAAAATATCCATGAAAGGCTTTGTTAAAACATGATTAACAAAGTGCGTTTAGAGTTGTATGAATACCAATCACCAAGTAGCCACAAACTCGCATATGTCCATGCTGTACAGTGCAGTGCCAAGAAAATGAGTGCACACTTTTGAAATTGGCCAATTCATAATCTAAATTGGTCCTGCCACAAGCCAAGCTGACATGATGGTAACTGCCCGACCTCAGCCTGTTCTGTATGGTGCAAACAGACGGACGCCCTGGGCCCAGCAATATCCACATTTAATATCACACACAGTTTAAAGTTTGACACACAGTGGGATGCAGATGAGAGCTATCACGAGGGTGACTAAATGGTCCAGGTCATGATAATCCTGAGTGCTTCTGTAAAAAGCCAGAGTACTTTTAAGTATTTTTACAAGTCGTATAATGAGAGGGTCAAAAAAGGATCATCATTAGTGCTGTAATAACTGGACATTCACAAACACATACAGAGAGTTGGTAAAATTGTTATGGTGGAACTGTAATCAATTGGCTTCCTACCAGAGCCACAAAGTGAGCAATGCTGGCAATAGTCAATTTGTATGCCTTCCACTGAAGAATTATACAGTATGATATAGAGGGTCTTGAGATAAAATTACATTGATTTCCATTTGATAAATAGGTAAATCCTTGGTATAGGCTGTGTATAAGGAAACACTTGATTGTACATATTTGGTCTACTCGACACAAACTTCTAATTATTTACTAATCATTATTCATAAAGTTAATGTCGCATGCTAATTTTGCACTTTAAAATCCAGTATTTTAGTGCTAGGGCACAATTGTAAGGTGCCTTTGTTGCTAGGTAACCGTAATTATCCTCAGTGATTTCTAAATGTAGGAAAATTGGCCCTGTGGTAGTTTTAAACCTATAATTTCCTTTCCATATTCATAAAACTCCAAGTAAATGAACAAACAAAATGGGCCAAATCTAATCTTGTAATTAAGCATACTTAAACAAGGCGAATGAGGTTTAATGACCCCAGGGTTGACATCTGCTCATGCTCTATCTGTAGTTATTGGCGTCTTCGAGGGGTGACAGTGAGAAGGTGCAGTCAGAGCTGGGCCGGCTGCAGTCGGAGAACGAGAGGTCCAAAGCAGAGGTGAAAGAGGTGCTGCAGGCCCTGGAGGAGCTGGCTCTCAACTATGACCAGAAGAGCCTGGAAGTGGAGGAGAAGACCACCAAGAACACACTGCTGGCAGAGGAGCTGACCAAGAAAATGGTGAGTTTGAGTGAGCCAAGAGGAAAGTAACTATTTACCAATTATAGCCATGTAATTGTACTCATAGGAGTTACTGAGTACAACACTAAGTCCCAATCTTCCCAATAATATGGTTTAAAACAACGCAATTCTGCACTGAACAGTTAAATTAATCAAATGTTTTATACGCCGAAATGCTGCATTAAAGTGTAATTAGTGTTTTTCATGCATACATTTTACTTTTACTTAGCTGTATTTGTAAATGAGTACAATTTTAGCCATGTGTGAATTTTCTGTACACGAGATAAGAGAGATGAGGTTTAAAATGGTAATATGTGTCTTATATGTTCATCTTTTTCATCATACAAGCTATTTTTACATTGGTGCCTGAGGTTAATGATTTGTTAATGTATTCAGACAGCGCATGCGTGATGTTTCTGCCTCTGAAACAGTGATGTCACACATAATATTGATTTTTTTAAGCACATATCATTGACATGCTGCTGTTTACCCATAAGCAAAGGAGATGCATAAGATGGAGCATGACCTCACTTTACCAAATCATTAGTAATATTGACTATCCATGGGTTTCAGAATGATTTAAAAAAACAAACAAAAAAAACATTACCATAGCAATTAACAATTTAAAACAGAATATCTTTTATTAATGGTGAAAAGTTCTGAAAATGTCCCTATAACAAGGAAGCTGAAACGCATAAATAGCTCTCATGACTTGTAAACATTGAATATTGATTTTATTGTTGCGTTTTAAATGAGTTGACAGACAGTTGTGAGAAAATGTTTATCTGAATTGGTAAAATTATTTTGAGGAGATACATGATATGATACTTACCCTTCATGTGGCTTTAAGCTTATTAATCTGCACTGATGTTTTTTACTTTCAAATTTTACAAGTTTGTGTCCAGAAATTATACTTCAGTCACACATACATTGTGGCAAATTACATTTCGAGTCCCATGGGTGCCTTAAACACAATATTAAAATAAAGAGCTGCCGGCAAAATGGTTCAGTTTTAGTGTCTCTTAGAACCAAACACATTACACCAAAGCCTCTGAACTCTGTTTATTCAAGCGCAAACTGTGCTCTCAAATATAAATATTACATTTTGTTTAATCATGAGGCTCTGACTTTGAGAATGTTTACTTATTCACCAGTCTGATACAGCAGAGTGTCCACTAGCTCATGTATATTCATATATATATTTATAAGAGCATTTGAAGTGGTTTTAAATCATTGATGGAGACTCAATCACACTGCCTTTATTAGAAAGGAGTCAGTAAGGGCAAACTTCAGAAATAGACCCTTATTTTTTGCTGGCTGTATTTCCTGAAGAGGCAGAATTTATGAGTTCTTAATTTTCTTACGACCAGCCCAGTAGACCATGGCCATCATTACTCAGCTTTTTGAATTAGCTTTCATATTTTATGCATAGAGGTCATTCACTTATATTGTTTACCCCATTTAGTTTTTGTTGGACTAAATATGATGGAAATGCTCACTTTGTCCTAACTTACATCTAGTTTGCCCTAACCTCTTTGTTACTAAGTCTTTTGAGGATGGGGAACCAAATTTTTTTTTGTAAATTAATACATTTTGTTTTCCCCCAAATGCATATTTTAGCATTTTGGGACAAAGTTAAATCACTGCGCACTGTCCGTAGCTAATAATAAAGTATTTTTATTTCTTGTCAAATGGATAGTTAAACAGACATAATCAGCACTCTGATTGGCTGCACTTGGGCAGTCCATCCCAGTTTCAATTTGCATCTAGAAATGACGCTCCTAAAAATAGCCAAATGTGCCAAAGGGTTTTTTAGAGCGAAGGGCAAGTTAGACAGATTTAAGTACTTTCTCCTTCTGCAGTGTGAGGATCAGGTTCCAAAGCTTTAAAAGGCCACCATCTGGTAATCTGACTCTTTTTTTGCTAATTTTTGCTCACACTTCTTGGCTCTTCTGCCCCACAGGCCCCATGGCTCTTTTAAAGCTCCATGTCCACCTACTGCAACTTGCATTTATGTTAATATTGCACATTTGCAGCTTTCTAAATTCAGCATATTTGCAGAGGTATTGTAGAAGCAATGACCCAGAAATGGCGCAATAGAGTCCATTCATCACTGTCTGTGGGCCTCTCTCTCCTAAGCTGAATTTGCTTTGTGCTGATACTCCTGTGTTCTTCTCCAGGAGGCCATGTGATCACTCAGTGTCACTGCCATACAACTGATCCTTTACCCATCCTCTTTTATCCACCTGTCTATTGAAAGTCATT
The DNA here is from genome assembly GCF_009829125.3 of Periophthalmus magnuspinnatus. NCBI lineage: Eukaryota > Metazoa > Chordata > Actinopteri > Gobiiformes > Gobiidae > Periophthalmus > Periophthalmus magnuspinnatus. The sequence continues at coordinate 2,332,698 of NC_047130.1, forward strand.
TTGAATACCTTTATTTAATCTTGCTTCTTAAGAATAGCTGTACGTCTGTCTTTCTTGCTCCCTTGAGTCACATTATGGCTGGACAATTAATCAAAATGTAATTAAAATAGAGATTAATTGAGAGGTCTATAGCCAATCCTCTGTTGAAAAATTAAAAACGTCAATATTGAAAGTAATTTTTTCTTTGTTTTTGAAAAGAAAAAAAAAAAAAAAATCAAGACGTCACGTTGCCTAGCCTATGGGGTTGTTTTCTGAAGTGGACAATTAATGAATGAGTGGATGTACGAGGGTACAGTGAAGTGTGCTGAGAAAGGCTGCGGTGGGTTTAAATAGAACTGTGGCCGAAATGTCAAATGACCTTATTATCAGGATGGAAACGAACAAAAATGGAGAAGACAAAAACAGTGGCCGGCAGATACAGTTGTACAATTTGACTTTTACATTAACATTTGGAAGTTTTATGATCAAAGTCAGTATTATTACATTAAAGTTCAATGTAATAAGATTTTTATTTTTTCTTCTGTTGCCTTGTTATCTTCTTCATCTTTATATTTATACAGGAAGACCCAATGAGAACTCTCTTTTTCATGGGTGCCCTGTTCAAAATACAATACAAACAAAAACAAATAAGTATATAAGCTCATATAAAACATTAAAAACAGATGTCGGTGTGCGTATAAAACTTTGTTACTAGATTATTAAGTTGTAATTGTGGCACCAAAGTATCAAAAAGCCAAAAGCCCTTTTTCTCCATCTCAGTTCTGGTGTGGCTATTCTTGTGTGTTTATAATATCATAATTGCTATTTTCTCCTCTAATGTTGTGGCAGTGTGTCTTATGTTTTACTTATTACATAATCTTGTTCTCAATTTTTTCGTTTCTTCTTCTTTCATTTTTAGCAGGCTTGAGTTAGTGTGAATCCATCCAAATAAATTGCAGTCTCCTTCACAGATAGATGCACAACACCACTGTCTATGCTGTAGTTTTGATTACTTACTATGTCGCAGTGCAATGTGCAATTACAGAAACCCCTTGCATTCACATCACAGAAATAGCCAGTGTCGCAGCTGCAGATTGGGACTTTTTTTTTTATCAGATACGGAATTACAAATGGTCTCTCTCTCCAGTTACAGCGAGGTCAGGTTTGTAATCAACAGAATCCCAATTGCTTGACTGTGTTCCTGCTGCTGCAATGCATTGTCTCAGAGTTGCTTGCTGCACGAAATAGAGCAGCACAAGAAAAGTTCCATTTTTCACTCCCAACATCCTATCAGCTTCTTCCGATGGCATGTGGCCAGTTTCTCGGATCTCTATTGATTTGTAATTTGGCCTCCGCTTTGTTTTCCTGCTTGTGTTTCTGGTTTGGAAAGAAGGTCAAGGGTTAACATGTATCTCTCAGCATTGAATTCACTCTATCTTGTCTTCTTCCTGTTGTGAATTGTTCAAGATTGAGATTCTGTCATGTTTGTCAATAACAGTAATAACATAACTGAATTTAGACTTTCAAGGGGGAAATTGGGCCATTTTTTGTGTTAAATGATAATGATTAAAAGTATTTATTGTGTATATTCATGAAATCAGTACTGAAAGCCAATTTTGTGTTTGATAAAGAAAAAATAAATATGTCAATATGTGAAAAATTTATTATTTTTTTGCCATATGGCCGAACCCTATTCTAGTAGTTATTTTCATACATACAGGTCTTGTCCACTGGCCCACCTCTTCTTTGCTATGTGCTGATTATACCTCATTCTTGCCCACAGACTCGTCTCGTGGCTTTGGAGGCGGAGCTGTCCCGTATCCAGGAAGTGAGCAGTCACCAGAGGAAACGCATCGCCGAGATCCTCAACGGCCTGATGAGGGACTTGAGCGAGTTCAGCACAATAGTTGGAAACCGGGACATCAAGCTAGTGAGTGGAGAGATGTTGAATTTAATTAGCACCAAAAGGAAGCAGACTGTGAAAAATATGCCACAGAACACTGTCAATAATGAACAAGTGCGGCTCAAGATGTGTTTGTGCACTGATATCTAAAATGTTTCTTGTGCCTGTTTCAGTAGAAGAGGGGAAAGAGGAGATTTATGTTTGGAAAGGATTTATAGCCAGTATCAATTGCACAGTATTCAATTAAAGCGTCGAGCGAGTGGACCTATAAAAATACTGTGAAGATATCAACGATTCTCTAAACAGTGTTATGTGGTGTCAATATTAAAGCTTTTACAGACGGTCCACAACAGGCAACTCACGGTTTTCAGGCTTAAGGATTCGCTGCTGATTTGAAGGATTTGGCATAGCAACAGCCCTCTGCTGCAGTAGCAATAATGCAATTCACATCAAAGTATTATATCTTTTGAATGGGGAAAGGTCCTCGTAATCCTTCAAATCAGGATTGAATCATGTGCCTGGAATTTGTGAATAGATTGGCGTACAGAAAGGGTTTTCATTATAAAAACGGAAATTAAAATACATCTTTTATGTCAAAACCTCTTCTTTTTGCAAGACATTTGTACATTTTGCCGTCCCAACCAATAAATATAAATACTTTTTGGACTTTATGCTCCAACCTTAACACAAAGTGAAAGTTAGTGGCAGTGGTTAAAGCCATAGTTTGTACACGGTGCACATCTTTCCTGTCAAATTTAGACAGATTATAAAAGTCTGTCCCACTCCACCTCTCGCTTATTTCATAGCATCCACTAAAGCGCCCTATTACCTGAACGACTATGAATATAAAACACATCCCTCCCTTCAAATCCGTCTTCATATCACCCCTCTACCTTAATGTTAAGCAAACTTCACTTTTTTGAATGAATTTTCCCGCAGCCGGCAGAAATCACGGGTGCTATTGAAGAGGAGTTCACGGTAGCGCGCCTCTACATCAACAAGATCAAGTCGGAAGTGAAGTCTATGGTGAAGCGTTGCCGTTACTTGGACAACCTTCAGATTGAGTGTCAGCGCAAGATGGAGGAGACAGGCAAGGAGCTGTCCTCATGTCAGCTCCTCGTTTCACAGGTATAATGGCTCACGATGAAGAATAATAGAGATATAGATGATAATCACGTGAATTCAAAGTAGATATTGCATCCGCTTTAATTATGTTACTAATGATCCAGCGTATTGAAGTTTCAGAGTCTGGGGTTTATAAGATGATGGCTATGACAATAGCGTAATTAGCTGTTTAGACATTGACAAAGCTCTCTGATTAGACAAGAGTAATTTATACTTAGACAGGCCTTCCTGAAACATGAAACAGATGGTTTGTACTAGAGGCCTGGGGACACATAAAACGATATGAATTAAAAAGTTTAAACTAATATTTAATCAATGTAAGTGATTATTGATTATTGCATTGCATAGGGTACAGTAAATATGGCAGTGAGCACATTTACACAGCCAGTAAAAATCAAATAACTAGAATAATCAGAATACCGAGTAATTAGATCTAGTTTTTGGTGTGTATTTACATGCACAAAACCCCATGTGCCAGTTAGTCAGTTGATTTTTAGAGCAACTGTTGTATTTGGAATACAAAAAACATTAAAATAAGTCTTTCAATATGTAGCATTTTCTGTTTCATGTTTGTCTTTGCTACATTAATTTGCCTTTTTGCATAATTTTCCATGTCAAAACCTGAATTACAAATCATATTGCTCATATCATATCTTCTTGAAACCTATTTACATAAAAGGATGCATATGAATTTAGGACAGGCTCTGCCTAACCAGGAAATACATTTTGAATGAGATGGTTAATTTCATAATTAGCTGATACATAGACTGCTCCAACAGTTCCAAGCAGTCCCACGGCTCATCAGTATCCCGCGTGTGTTGTTGACTCTGTGTTGTGACTTCCAGCATGAAGCAAAGATCCGCTCTTTGACTGAGTGCATGCAGAACGTGGAGCAGAAGAAGAGACAGCTGGAGGACAGCTATGACTCTCTCAAAGAGGAACTGGCCAAACTCCAAGCTCAAGGTACGGCCCTGAATACTATCTTAATAAATCAATGCAGTGACATCCTAAACATGTCAACACCCATCAGTCGGTCTATGTGTAAATAACATAGAGCTACATACTGGGGTCGGTCCACTACCTGAACCAGTGATGAATTAACTAAGCCAAGAAAATCAATACTGTGCAAGGATGCTGCAGTACATAAAACTAAATATATACGTTCTTCTGGAATAATGCCATGAGTCTCCAATAAATAAAAATACAGGTTAAAGGCGCTGTACTGTACCTGATTTTCACTGTCTGAAAACATGAAAAACAGAAGTAGTCATTTTAAATGGGTTGCAGTGGTCCAAAGTTATTCCTCTGATTCTAATTATTCACAGTGATGAGTTTATAAGCACTTTTTACAACTCTCAAGAAACCAGTGTGCAGTTTTGTCAGGGCAGTACATCTAACAATGACTAGCATGTTAACGCAGACTTCCTGGTTATTGAACTGTACAGTGCTTTCTAATTAGATGCAGACAGGACCCAGCAGACTAAGTTTGACCTCAGTAACCTGCTTATATTATATATCTGTTCAGAGGCCAGACAAATGTTGCTCAAATACATGGAAAAAAGGCACTTGACCTTTAAGATGAAAACATTTGGTGAAATGTACAAATTTTCCACATTATGAAAAAAATGTGAACAAATGATTCTTTCTTCTTCTAAAGTCTAGACCTATTGATCTCTTTTGCTGCTCAGCTTCAATGTGAGGCATATTTCTAAATGTGTTTAAAATGTAAGATACAACTAACCATGTAGAGTCCCAGAATACAGATACAGACACATTTCACAAAGGCAGTGTGAGTCACTGTTTTAGGGAGTCTCAATGAAGTGCTTTAAATAACAGTCGGCTAAATGAATTCACTCTTTATTCACGATGCCACATGGTCCTTGAGTGGTCTCAGGAGTAAATAAACGCTGAGCTGTGGAGGTTGTGCCTGAAAGAGCCTGATATTTTCATCATTAAAGTGGCTCTATGTCCTGCTCAGTGTCCCTGTAGCTGGGACATTACACATGATTACACCAGAGGTATGCCTTCTCCCCTCCTGACCTGGTCGTCACAATCACTCGACGTGCCGCAGTGCTGTCAAAGGCAGGTCATTGTCACCCCGTTTATCTCCATCAGTGACACGCTCCACCATCTCTCTCCCTCTCCTCTCTCTGCTTATCACCATAGTTATCTTCTTTTCCAAACATGTCTGCTTGGATGTTTTCAGAGAGTGTGTCGCGGGTGGCCATGCGGGAGAATCACACAACTGTCCAGAAGTCAGCCAGAATAAAGGTAACCATGACTCGGACTAGAGCATCACCACTGAACGCCTTTCATCCCTCTGCGACAGTCATGTGCCAGCTGCTGTTGTCATAGTGTGTAGGTGGAGGAGCAGACACGGAACATTTTTTACGCATCGTTTGAGGTGCCCATGGTTCTCCTAAGGCACTAAGCCCAAACTATTCATTGTGAGTGCTCTGAGAAAAGTCTGCACAAATTGCTTTGTAACAAAATGAGACTCGAGTAGCAACAGGAATGTTTCCTTAGGAAATGTCAGATTCAAATGATCAAGTCCTTATTCCAAATTATAACTGCATTAAATGATATTGCACTGTAACATGGCTTATTCAGAGCGCTGTTGTTTATTTCTAGTCTTTTTAGGTGTAATTACACATGTTTATTTGCTTTGATGCTTGATATATGCAGGAGTTAAAAGAACACAGTCGTGTTTGAACTAAGCTTCTCCAAAAGAACATGCCCCCTCAAGAGACTCGCAATTATGTAATCGAGCAGTTTCCAGCTGTTTTTCTACTACAGGGTAAACATTAACATGTGATCAAATCAGTTATAAGTTTGCTCTAAATGGGACTGAGGGCTCTCTGGAGCTCTCGTTCATCACTAAATCACCACTTAACAGTTGTTTTATTCTATGTCAAGGTTCATTAGCTCAAAAGTCACACTGGCAGTGGAATACACTCTAGTCTATTTCCTATGTGTCCATGTGTTCACTGGAGTGTGTAATACTCAGTCATTATTTAGTGTTTTCCCGTGTGTCCTAACACGTGTCTGTCCTGCCCCTGGTGGTGGCCTCTCCTCAGAGGGCCATGGAGCAGCAGATGGCCTCACACAGAGAGGCACACAGCAAACAGCTCAGCCTTCTGAGAGATGAACTCAGCGAGAAGCAGAGGACCATCGACCAGCTCTCAGAGTTAGTGCCTACTTGTCATTCTGTTTGTCATTCCTTGAAAAAGCTGTATATTTTCAATTAATTGCCTGGTCTTATCTCTCCTATGAGGTCTGCATTGTGAATGAACTGCAGTACAAGGTTTATGTTGAAATGTGGTTTAGGATTCCTCTGGGCATTTGTGTTTAGAAGCATCAGTGTATCAGATAAGACAGAGAGGACAGTACACAGAGGATTGCTGTGAGACTGCTTGTTTGGTCCCCCTGAAACCCTCAGAACACATTCAGACTCCTCTGTCTTTTTCTGTTAATCAGATGAAATTGGTGGGAAATAGACTGTTAAGTGTTTGTAGTGAATACAATTTATAAACATAAAATAAAATAAATACCACAGGGACACAATGTAATATCAAACATCTAAACTGGACGCCTCTGACGCCCTGGTGTGAACGCACCATAAGCCTTTAAGGTGATTAATAACAATTACCGTTGTCTTTGTGTAAACCCTGACAAATAAATGCATGATGTATAGAGGTATGAAGGCAGTTATGTTCAATTACACTGAGTAATAATATAAATTTTAAGTAAGTAAATGTTGTGGCAAGGTTAAGCAGAAAAGGACAAATGTAATCCCATAGAGCCCCATTACATTAGAGGTAGGTTTTACGGTTCTGACCTCTACATACAGGACACAACCTACTCTCTACATTACTCATTCAGATGCACTTGTCTTTTTAGATGACTAAGCTGAACATTGAAGGAAAATCGTAATCCAAACCAGGCTTTTGCTTTGCACTTTAGTTGTAACCAGAAACAGCAGTTGGAGCTGGATCAACTTCATGAGGATTTTGAACATCTGAAGAGCCAGGAGCATCACAAGAGTAGGCAGCTGGAGGAACTGACGTGAGTGTGTGTGTTACTGTGTGTGTTACTGTGCTCTGTGGGCCTGGCCAGTGTTCAAACAGCCCCCATATGGATACCTCAGGGCTGTCTCTTTCACTCCACATCCTCTATTCTTCACTGTCACTTACCATTCTTTGGTCCACTTATTTTGTTGTTATGACATTCATGCAGTATTCATGTACTGTATCCTTTTCTTAATATTCTAATGCAGCTATACAGACTGTGCCTATAATTGGCTAGAAAGCTAAGCTAACCCTTTTAACCTTCTTTTATCTGGTTAGCTGTCAGACCCTCTTTGACGTTCCATTATAGACTTTTACTATAAAGAGACAGCTGGTTGATAATAGGCCTCAGCACTGACCTTTGCAGCTTGTTGCATCATATGGCAGATGGCTAACAGCTCGTGAATAGGTCGATGCTGTATGATACATATGTTCCTTATTCATGAAAGTGCCATAAATCTGCATATACTGTATGTGTCTGACTTTCTGTCCGTCTGCAGGTTTCTTAATGAGCGACATGAGCAGTCAAAGCAGGACCTCAAAGGACTGGAGGAGACTGTTGTAAGTCATGATGATTTCATTTCTCATCTCTCAGTTAATATGTTTTTGGCTGTTGTAACTTTTCACTTTGTACTGTGTGTCTTTATGCTTAAGGCTCGTGAGCTCTACAGCCTGCACAACCTCCGCAAGCTGTTTGTTCAAGACCTCACCACTCGAGTCAGAAAAGTAAGTCCTTATCTACTGTATCTAAGAAGCACAAACTATCAATTGAAAGTCTATTGTGGTAACTTTTATCATCTTTTGGACAGAGTTCAGACTTGCACCTGGATGACAGTGGAGGATATTTCACTCAGAAACAGAAGATTTCCTTTCTCGAGAACAACTTGGAACAGCTCACAAAAGTTCACAAACAGGTAACAAACTTAGTGAGTTTACTTTTGCACGTACTAGCACGTGGTTGTATTAGAGGTGCAATGATACGTTCGAAATCAAAATAGGAAAGAAGGCTGTTCTAATCCAGAGCTGATTGTTGTGTGCTGTTTATCCGTGCTTTCCCAGAGCAAAGCAATTCTAGGCCCATCAATATTTTTTCTCCTGGAACTTATGAAAGTCTCCTTGAAACAGTGCAGTGAGGTGTGCGTTCAGGGAAAGCTGTGTGGCACAAAACATTTTTTTATATTTGATAAACAATGAGTTTATCCTCTGAGGATTTTCACTACAGCAGTGGATGACGTATGATGCTCGAAATGCTCAGCTGATTGGCACATCTACTCAGGCTGGCAGATCATGTGAACTGCACTGCAGCAGTTTGTCAGGCAGAAAACCAATGTGAAAGAGGCTGCTGGGAGAGGCTATCCCAGCCACCTCCTGCTGATACTGTGAGAATGAAAGTCTAAAGTCACGCTCATAAATCTGCAAAGTCTCAGTAGTGATAAGGCAAAGGAAATGTGTCCACATATCTAATGTGTGTCTGCCCGTACACCTGCTGAACCTCCACATACACAAATCATGCAGATGGGATTATTCCAGTGACACAGCTGCAGACCTGCACAGCCTATTTCAGTTTGTTCATATATTACATTCTAAAAGCAGATTATGTTTCTGAAGGGTTTGTGCAAATAACTTCACATTTCCAGGATGATAAAAACAATATATTATTCTAAGTATGTTGCACTCCAGGGTTTGGGCTCATTTGCATAATCATGGTGCACGGACCATCCAAGGTGCTCAATCAGGGATTTTTATGCTCACTCTCTACATCTGCTCCAAATGGATGATACTTAAATATGGCCTTACGATCAGAGATGAAGAGGCAAGTCATCACACAAGCAGTGATTCTGGGGCTATGAACACATTTACAATGCATTATCTAGACAGTATTCTGAACTATTCTGAATATTCACTGTGATATTAGGATTCAGTGACTGAAATGAAAAATATAGGCCTGATTAGGCGGCATTATCCTATAAAGAAAAAAACAGTTTTATCCTAGAAAACAGCAAGACTGTATAGATTTAAGCATGTAATTATCCGTATACTGTCTGTTTAATGATCCCTCTGTTTTCTTACTGTAAGGCAATAATGGTTTGTTGACTCTTAACTGCCCTTAACAAATAAGTGAGAGTGAATAGTTTCTAGGATTGGCTCCAACCTCCTGCTGCTTCTTTTATCTAATGGATGAAAAATCAACAATATTGTTTTAGTTGGTCTGGGTTCGGAAGCTAAATTGAAAAACAGTCTCAGGCAGTCAGGATAACTGCTACGGTTCTTTTTTTTCTTTAATTCTGCATACATTTAGGTATGGGTTTGGTAAAAAACAAAAAACAAAAACAAAAACCCAAAAAAACAACAACATTACAGCATTACAGAAGAAATGGGTTCCATCCATCCATTTTCTTCCGCTTATCCGTGGCTGGGTCGCGGGGGTTGCTGTTTCTTTATTTTTTTCAGTATGGTTCATTTTTTTCATTTTCTTAACAGTGGTGTACTATAATACCCCACAGCTCTTTTACACTCACTCACACATGTTTCTAAACATCAGCTTCTCAGCTAAAACACTATGAAACAATGAAAATAGAAATATTTATATCTTATGATTTGCCTTGTTAATGCAGTATATGCTGTTGTTTGCCTGTCACAGCTGGTCCGTGACAATGCAGACCTGCGCTGTGAGCTTCCAAAGTTGGAAAAGCGTCTTCGCTCTACAGCGGAGCGAGTCAAGGCTCTGGAGGGGGCACTGAAGGAGGCCAAGGAGGGCGCCATGAAGGACCGCCACCGCTACCAGCAGGAAGTGGAGCGCATCAAAGACGTGATGATCAGGACTCGCAACCCTTTCCGCCGCCCACACGCAGCTCAGATCGGTCAGTCACACTCCTCACCTACCACACTAAACATCATCCCCAATGTGTCATCTTGATAAAAGCTTGTAAGCGGATCAAATGGAGCAATATAATAACAAAGCGCGATCCAATAATTTGTACCGCTGCACTGATCCTTTAAATCCCATCTGCCAGGCTCAACATCAGGTCAGCCATAGATTTAGCCCTTACCTTTGTATTAAAAAATGATATGATGTATCAGCTACTGAAAATGTGTTTACACATGTGTCCTATGAAAACATTATGGACCCAGATCAGAATTAGTCAACCTGGCTACAGGATATACAAGCATTTGTGATTATTTAAAATATATATCAGGATCTCCAGAAGTTGTGTTGCCAGTTCCAAGTCTGAAGACATAACAGATCGGGTTAAACACAACTACTATGTTGCTGTTGGACATTGTGCTACTGTTGATCTGTTGGAGGTGAAGGAGTCAGACTAGTATGATCCAGGTACAGTCAGACAGACTTATTCTGTACCAAAAGAGAAACCCCCAAATCCCATTTAAGTATTTGTTTGTTTGTATAAGCTGTTTCATGGTGCAGGTTTTCCTTATTTCCTCTTTTCCTGTTAATACCTGTGGGACATCATTTGCACTCTTAACTAGTCCTTATATGCATTTAATCTCCTTCCCCTGCAGTTTATTCATATAGTCCAGTATGAAAGCATATAGTTATGCTCCACTGGCTCACGTCTAGCACCAAACTAAAAATAACACCCTCTAATGATGATGCTTACGCCAGTGATACAGTTGGGGAACTCTTTTCTCCTAAAACTTGCAAAGACCTGGTTTAATGAGATGCGCATTCTTTCAGAAAATGAGCTATTGATTTTGTGTCCTTGCTGTTTTCTGTAAATGTATTTCTAATGTCTATGAATAACAAGTGATTTTAGGATTGTCCTTGGGCATCCACAGCTTAATTTCTCTAATATTGAATTCTAATATTGTACAGTTTTAAACCAAAAAACACAGCAGAGCCAGAGGCACATGAGACTAAAGATGTTCTTATTGGTGCATAGATGAATAGCTAAATCAATATATCATCTCGTCTCGCTCCCCACAGCGAAGCCAGTACGTCCGGGCCATTACCCGCTGTGTCCTCCCACCAATCCCTTCTTGAGCCGAGGCTTCAGTGAGCACCCCATCGCCTTCTGCAATGCTGTCTTCTACAACCAAAACAAACAGAAAGCATCTGATCCCGCTGAGCCGCTTTCTCCAGATAGTGAGCCTGAGTCCACACCGAGCAGCCCCACCAAGACTCCCCACGCACAAGACAGTCAGGAGTGTGATAATGGACTTCAAAACAGCATGTAAGTATTAAAAGTTTAAGCACGTGTTTTAATGAGTCTGAGGCTCTTATAGGAGATAGAAATATGCATATTAAATAAATAATAGTGGATATGCAAAGGAGCAAGAAAGCATGGGGTAAGACAAGTCATGCTTTAAATTACAGATGAAAGTTATTAACCAAAGACTAAGCTCTGAAAATAGATCATTCAAAAACTGATTTGTTGTGATGCACATGCTGGATTAGAACAACTAAGTATTTCCCTGTAGATTTACAGAATGGCCTACTGATTTGCTTCTAGGAATGCTTTCTTGGCTTACACTTATCTTTGCATCTTAATCTTTGACCTTGCATTAACACTGGCACATAAGCCGACTTGGGAATTGCCCCTGAAGAAATGGGATGGAGCTCGCAAATAAATATTTAATTTGTTTGATAGTACTCACCGCTGTTGTGATCTTTCAGTGTGTTCTTTCAAATGTACATCAAGCATTGTAACATACCGGTAGTCTTCTTAGCTAATGGGCTGAATACATGTATAATATTTTTTTAATTCACTGTTAAAATGGATCCTCAGTTACTGAAAAATTACAATTAAAAACAGAAGATGGTAAAAATACTTATAAGAGATGGTTCTGTCCTTTTATGGGAGGCAAATTGACCAGTGAAGGCCTTATTAATCAAACATGGCTGTTGGCTCTTTCTAATCTTGCCTTAGTGCTTTTGACTTCTCGCTTCCATGTGCTTAGAAATTAGCTCTGATTGCATATTGTTAAAAGGTAGCCACTTTCTCAGTCATGCCTATGCGTTATCACACTAGGCAGACTGTGAGAGTGAGAGTTTTCGTAAGCCATTTTGAGATTGTAGATATGCACCTCATTCACATTGAAAAGTGTTATAGTTGTAAGATAACTGAGCTAACTGTACTTCATGTTTTTGTATCTGCTCTCAGGCCTACAGTGGAACCAGTGAACACAGCTGCCAACAGCACAGCAGAGATGCTCGATACAGAAAATGGTGAGCCTTCTTCTGCCTGCTAAAACAACAACTTTTTTAGGGAATGAACTTTGTTTCATGCTATACACAGTGTTTTCTTTTGATAATTGCCGTTGGTACGTGGACGGGGGCTAACTGAGACTTGTAGACTGTTATCCCTGTGTAATAAAGCTAAGGGTTATGCAATAGAGAAAGATTAAAAGCACTTCTAATAATACTAACCAATATTTTTTGTGGTGAAATTAAGTTTATGTTTTAGTCTTGTGTTTCAGTTTACTTGTGTTTCTAAAATGACTGAAAGAAACAATTTGTGTCTTCTTAGCAAATCATGACTTGGTGCTGTTTGTTGATGTTGCACATAATTCCCTTTTTACCATTTAAGTAATGCTTATGTTTACTGATTTATAGTTTAATGTATATGTATTAGAATGTATAAGTACTTTGTCTTGGTTTTACTTTACCGTTTAACTTTATTTTTACATGTACATTTTTTGTATATTTGTGTCTTTTTTGCGATTTGCACATTAGCTTGACACAATTACGCTTAAAAACTTACCAGATCTGAGAGGAACCTGGAGAATTTTGCATTAACTATATCTAACGTGCAGTGTCATGATAAACAAGTCATGCAAGTGTCTGTGTCCTTGGAACATCTGTGTCTTCATGGAGGTACCAGACATAGACATAAACATCGTCATAAACTGGCTATTTCACTGCGCTCCAGACAAACTCGTATGACTTTTATTCCATATTCCAATTTTGCTTCAGTGTTGCATCCCTTAAGTCACAATCTAAACCCTGATGTATAAGAAGCAAGGTCTTCCAGCTTGACAAAAAGGCCGTTTGTCCAAGAGATTACTTCTACCCACTGTTCCTTGGCCAGCGGTCAAGTGAACCCTCAGCTCTCAGTGCAAACACAAGATCAAGCTGAGAGGCCATATATCTGCACTTTCCCCAGGTATAATGAGATCAAGATTGTAGCAAAACTTTGACTTTAGACATCCCAGATCAACGATATGGTGCAATATTTTTTTTCTGACTACTGACTGTTAATTAAATATACTGCTGCTGTGAAAACTGCCGCCTCCTCTCCTGTGGTGCTCATCTTTGTGTAATGGCTTTGCAACTTTACTCAGTGCTGTAGGTTCGCTTCATTGTTGTAGAAGTAACGCTTAAGCACCCAATATATACTTCCTGCACCAAAGCAAAAGGTGTATTATAAAATTTTAATATGCAAATACATGAAGCTTTTTCCTTGCCCGGTTATAGCCCTGAAAGCTGCCCCTAGAGATGAGAAAGACATAGTGCGAATGTGTGCGTAAGCAGGCATCAGCGGAGGACTATTAGAGGCGATAGATTGTGCTTGCCGAGTCATTACTCAGCCAGACAGATGCCCACCTCAGCCTGTGTCCCAGAGATGACAGCTGTATGGGTGCACACAACAACACCCCACCTTTTTCACGCTCAGTAAATATCAATAATAATCAAAATCGCACTTTAGGTCGGTTTATCAATGCTCAAGGACAGCTCATGTCATTTTCATCACGCCGGACTGGTCAGTGCTACAAAAGTGACCAGGCTGATTTACAGATGTTTCCGATTGCTAAAGGGCAGCTGTCTAGTTTTAATGATGTATTGCAGGGGAAATATTTGAGCATTATTCCATATGGATTTGGCGATATTTGGAAATGAAATATCAGGATACAGTCATTTATTTTGTACTTTTTGTAGGAGTAAAGTATGTGCATATCTTATTAACAGTGTAGCCCACTGTTTTATTTTTAGAATTTGTCATCCTCTTGCTCTGACACTTATAATGAGAATGCAACTTCAAGGGTGGGTGCACAGTCAGGCCATAACACAGATTTATGGGGCACATAAGTACATATTTGTTTTCTTTTCAGGCAGTCTTTGCTGTACATGTGTTAAATACTGCCTGGTAAAACTAATTAGGATGAAGTACCAGAGGACATTTGTTTTTAGTAAAAATGTTGCCACTTTATTCCTCTTGGGAGTGTCGGAGAGTAATATGTAAATGATCAAATATATATGCAAAGTTTGGCATTTGCCCTCTTGTCATTCAAGCAGGCTTTAACCGATGTTGCCTTTGCACAGCACTCACTGCATGTTTACATAAAAGGCAAGGGCATATGTAATCATGTTGAAAGTCAAAAAAGTAGCTACATTTTCCAGGTAATTGATTGCCTTTTACACAGACTTTTCTATATGAAAGATAATCCGTTATTCAATGTTTCAAAGCTTATAGGATTATTTTCTGAAATGACCAAATTCATGGGTTTCAGCTTCCTGTTTAATGGTCCAGTTTTTTCCTGGTTTTGAAACCAAGTGATAAGAAACACATTCTGACTCAATTTGCATCATATTCAAAACTACGGCAACTGGGATTAAAACAGTGACACACCAGGCGTCTTACTATGGACTAAAACAACTCATTGAGATGCAGCTTCATATTTGATGAGCTGTGCTCAGTTGCTTGTTTCATGTGCCTCTGAATAACACCAGTATTGTACCTATATGTGACCACCACACTGTTTGCTCCTGCTGTATCATGCTCCCTTCACCCCCTACCTCACTGTGCACCTGCCTGCTCCTCATGCACCTCTCTCTGTCCACAGGCAACACCACTGACATCAATGACAACAGGTAAGAGCCTATTTCATCCATAAAGGAAAAAACAAACAAACAAACAAATGAAAAATGAACTGCTGCTTCCTGCTTTGCTTTTGCTGACATCAATCCTGTATAATTCATTATGAATTAATTGAGACGTCTAAAGCAGCACAATAGTGTTTAGACTTTTACGTTAAATTAGTTTAGTATAAAGACATGCTGTTTCCTTGACAAGTATAGTGTTTTACAAATTCAAGTTTGCAATAGACCATTTAAATTTGATTTTAAAAAATCCCATGGCAGAGATTTTGGCAGATTTTGGCGCAACAAGGAGAAATTCAACCCTTGCAATTCCTCAACAGCCAATATTAAACAAATGTATTTATTACAATATTGGATTTTAGCTTGTGAATCCTGTTGTACATTGAAAATTTTCTTGTTTGGTAAATGCCAACTTATCACATGCATCCTGTAGCAACCCATAAAGAAATAACAGCCAGTAACGTAATCATTTTGGCCAACTGTAAATGTAATAACCGAATAACTTATCACACTTAACTCTTTCACTGACAGCACTTTTTTGTAAACGACACCTGCAGCCTACCAGAGTTTATGCAATATGTGTATTCCCAAGCAAAGGACATCTGCTGTTTATTTAATATTCATAGGACATGTTACATTTCTGCGTATAGAAAATTAATGTATGCATACCACTACCTCCAATTCATTTTCATTTCATGTATCTTTACTTCTGCAGGGAGCCCAGTGAAAGCACTCAGACTCTCCTTTTCATGGACGCCCTGTTTAAAATACAGAAAAATACAACAAAAAACCCCAAAAACATTACATCAATGCCCCTAATTTATCCCACCTACCTGCACCCTCACAAAAATTAAAAGCAATGGAATAATTTTGATGTATTACATTATTGACATTATGACATTTTTTCCCTTGTCGAGGTAATACTGTAATACCCAGCCAACCATGTAATAAAGTTTTACTTTTTTGGCTCACTCATGTTTTTACATTAGTGGCTGTTACATTATGAGCTTATTGCATTTAAATTTGGCCAAAATGATTACATTATGGGCTGTTTTTACATTATCGGTTGCTAAACACCCCAGCAGGATAATGTTGCTTTTTGCTTCACTATAGAATCCAATATGGCACCATTGTATTCCTCTGCATTCTTTGATCCCTCTGGTCTTTTGGACCAATTAACTCCACTGATTTGTTTCTTCTGGCCGTGTCCCTGTTGTGGCTGCCCCATTGATGCCTCCTTCACTGCTGCTGCTCCGCTGGCCTGCTGCTATGTGCGGTGTAGCATGTGTCTCAATGTGAATTCTGTCTCCACAAGTGTCATCTGCGACAATCAGGACCAAATCCAGCTCTACGGCCGTCACTCAGAGGCCTCAGCCAGCTAATAGCTCCATTCTGGTAAGATTTCTAACAGACTGTTATATTACAAAAGAAACCTGTTACATTACAAAAGAAACCTGTTACATTACAAAAGAAACCTGTTAACGCTGTAGTTCAAACATCTACAAACATATTCCGAAATCAAATGGATGTGATGATTGCATTAATTTAACTGCTTACATTTCAGAACTTAAATGTAATGTCGTGCTTAAGATGTGCACCATGAGTCCTAAAATGAAAACATACGCCTCAAATCTAATTACACAATCTAATCTCTGATATTTACATTTTTGGTCTTAACAGATGTGCAAAATACACACAAAGATGCATGCATTACTATTTATGGTAATCTCCAAATGCAAATGTAAAGTTAACTGGTTTGATCTGGACAATCTTTACAATAAATCCAAAATACTGCAGAAAACTGTGCACATCGGACCTGTTTTATAAATCCCATCAGGAGTTTTGAAAAACTGTAAGAAATCATCGCCTAAGGAAATACAGAATGGGAAAATAAAATGTCAACCATATAACGTTTACAGTTATTTGATTCCAGCATTGGAGACCACAGAGACTTTTTAAATCTAATGATACCACAAACTGTCCTTCATGCAGTTTGTATTCACACGACTCCACTCACACTGCAGTGCTTTGAAGTCACATCGAGATTCACCCTTTTCCCCTCAAAACAGCTATGCTAATGTTGTTTAATTGCAATAATTCTGTTAATTCTGATCATTAGTAAGTAGATGCTGTGATTTGTATTTGCAATAGTTATAGATTTACTTTAAATAACACTGATAAACCATGTCCCAATTTATGGCAAATGTATTTCTATCAACATAAAACTAAAACTACTTCCTTAATCGTTAGTGTTCTTGTCTCGTACACATCATAAGATATTTAATGTAGAAGTGGAGAGAAGATATGAGATTTTGAGGATGTTTTCCAGACTATATATTTGAACAGGTTTAACACAGAGCAGATGAACCACTTTGTTATGAGTCTAAATTTGGCCGTGGGCTTTGTGCACTTACTCCAAGTCTGAGGCTGTGGAAATAAAATGGCCGTGATGTGTTGCCTGCAGCTGTAACTCCTATCCCTTCTGTTCTTCTTTAACCTAATTGACTCTCTCTTTGTGTCTGTGATTTTGTCTTCTCTTTTCCAGGTCTGAAAGCACCTCTGTAAATCTGCATGAACTATCCTCTTGATTCTTTCCCACCTGTTATTGCACCTGTATGCCTCCTGTCCCCTCTGCAACCCCCCGTTCACCCCCGTCTCCCCCTGTATCACGATGTTGTTGGACATGTGTGGATTTCAGTGGCATCTGTGGCAAGCACTGCATCTTCAGTGCATGAGCTGGCAGCTTCTCCATCGAGCTGCTCCCCCTGTGTCAGACTGGCTTAAGCAGTTCTCTAAATGACCAGATGGGTGTGCTGTTTCCCTGTTTTGAATGGGCATTGAAACTCAACATTTCTTTCATCCAATCCAAAAGTCTACAAAATGTGGAGAATAGTTTTGTTTTTTTATAATGTTCATATGTCTGACATATTGAAGGCCAAATACAGAGAGGTAGTGTGTAATGCATTGCTGCTTTTTCTGTGTTTAAGTACACAAAATGCATTAAGAGGGAATAAGTTCAATACTGTGCCTGCTGTTGGTAATATGGCACACATAAGTTCACATATATCAAGTTTAGTCTAAATATCCCACAATGAGTGAGTTTTTTGTTCTGAATTGAGCAAATGACAATATTGTTGTGCTCCATTTCATGTTCACAATGACCCTCAAATAATGAATGTATAAAGCGTATTTAAGAACAGTAGAATAGTGGGGTATTTCATCTATTTTATAAAATGATATACAATGCGGACCAACACAAGCCTGTTTTGGCCTTAAAGTTAGAAGAACTGTCATTTTAATGCATTACGTGTTTATGCAGCACACAAAGAAGAATTGGTTTACGAGAAAGCCACACTAGTTTTCAGACATTAATATATCACCTTATAATATCCCCAAATAACTTTTCTCAATGGCCACATTTGTACAAGAACTAAACTTCCATAAGCAGGGAGAACCACACTTGAAAAAAGCTAAAAAACGTTTCAGTATTTTGTGGTTTCGTCAGTCACGGCATGTTTGACTTTTTATATGAAACTGGCTGTAACTGTGCAAATAGCAGCGTAACCACAGATAACTTGCAAAAGACCCTATGGACAAATACTGTGTGGTGAAGTTTTTAAATTACCCCAAAAAATGCTCGTGGGGGGCTGCGTGTGTTTTGTTGTCCTTGTCATCAAAGCATGGCACAGTAAAAAAAATATATTGTGTAGCAACTATTTTTATACTTATATTAATATAAAAAGAGACAGATGCTATTTATTATTAGCTTAAAGTAAATGTTATTTATTTGCTATATATTTATTTATTTGAAGAAGTGCTGAATGTGAAATTATTGCTCTGACGTGTTGATGATATGTGTCTAAAGACTATTGATAGAAAATGCACCGGTATTCTAGAGGAGATATGAAATGAATGATCACATCGAGTCACTCTGTCCATAAAATACATTACAAGCTGTGAGGTGGACCGGAAAACTTGGGTTACTCTAGGTTATCTTAAGATGATCTTAGATCCATACACTGTTCACACACTTGGACACTACCTCATCAGACAGTGTGGTTGTGGACCTTTGACCCAGTATTGGAGTACTCTACAGAGTGCTACATGCGTTCAGTGTTTTATCACCTTAGATAAGAGCAGTGACTGTCCCCTGTAGTCGACTTCCTGATCAAACAGTCAGGAGTAGAAGACGTTTGGTTTTCCCTTCACCACTGCAAACGTTCATATACTGCCTGGCCAAAAAAAAAAAAAAGTCGCCACCTGGATTTAACTAAGCAAATAGGTACGAGTCAGGTATAGTTTCAGCAACAAAATGAGGTCAGCTGAGTACCTGAATATACTGAATGACCAGGTTATTCCATCAATTGATTTTTTCTTCCCTGATGGCACGGACATATTCCAAGATGACAATGCCAGGATTCATCAGGCTCAAATTGTGACAGAGTGGTTCTGGGAGCATGAGACATAATTTTCACACATGGACTGGCAACAGAGTCCAGGCCTTAACCCCATTTGAGAATCTTTGGGATTCAGCTGGAAACGAATTTGTGCAGTGGTCAGACTCGACCATCATTAATGTAAGATCTTGGTGAAAAATGAATGCCACACTGGATGGAAATAAATCTTGAGACACTGCAGATGCGAAATCGAAACAATGCCACAGTGAATACGCGCGTAATCAAACCTAAACATGGTCCAACAAAATATTAGAGTGTGTGACCTTTTTTTTTGGCCAGGCAGTGTGTTTTTATACCAGATGCCCTTCCTTAACAAAATAGCATACTAGCTTGTGAGCTCCTGCAGCTGGATTCAATACCTGTTTAATTAAGTAAGTAACTAAAACTACTACTAACTAAACGAATCACTTAGTTTACAAATAGTGTCTTGCCCTGTGACACAACAGCAGTATGCTATTTTTGAGTAATTGATCCAACAGTCCTCAATCCCTGGAATTTAGAAAACCTTGCACAAAATGACTGGAAATACTCATCCTTTACCTGTGGCAAATCTTGAACAGTTCCTTTAAAAAAATATATGTTTATTTTGAAATTCTCTCTACGTTCTCTTTCTCAAACATCTGTGTATTTGCATAAAAACGACAAGTTCTTTTTATGTAAACATTCAAATATAGCGAACCACAAAAAACATTTCCTTACACAGCCACATGTTTGAACTGGAGCGAATGTCCGAGATGTTTGTCACCCCGTTGCCGTTAGTGACCGTATTCTGTAACAATATTGAAGTAAATCTATGACAAGAATGGAGAAAATGTGTCTTTGTTGTACATGTGCGCGTCGGTTTGGGCTGTTTGCTTGCGTGAGGTCGTAGTGCATGCCGTTTTTTTTTTTCCTTTCCGTAGGCACAAACGGCACTGTTCCCATTCATTTTAATAAAGATGATCCCATGTGTACACACCACTCCTGTCTTTATTTTAACAAGGCCAATAAAAGTGAAGTGGGTATTAAATATTCATGATTATATTTCAATAGTGGTGGGTAAGTGTACTCTGGGTGATGGGAAATGAGATCTTTGAATTAGTCCTGAGGCTGTTATTCTTATAGACACCGGAGACATGGGAAAGCTGCCCAATTCAGTTGTAAAATATTTAAGATGTCAATTAATAGGTCTGCATTATTTTAGTCATCTAGAGCATTCATTTTAGGTGCTTCATTCTCTGATTTGTCAACCACTCAGACAATTATTTCTATTATAAAAGAAAAGTGCAAATTGTTTGTTGTTTATTTGTCATTTTTACTTATTAATGCCACTGTGTTTGTTATGAAAAGGTCTTTTTGCATGTGGCTTACAGACCAGATAATGATGACTTATCAATTGTCAAACTACGACTGTCAGCTGTCATCAATATTCTCCAAGAGTGTGATGCTAGCTGTAGACACTGCTCTGTCTGAGGCTCTGTTACTCAAATTAGACTTTAATCTGAGCTTTGTTTTAACACAATCTGACTGGAAAGAATTGACTAAACTGGAACTACAGCAGGTGAGCTAATTTGTGCTGTTAAACAAGTCCATCTTTTTGTATTTTTTCTTGAGTTTTCAGACCATTAAAAAACTCATTTGGCAGTGATAACGTGTGCATTGCAATACCATGGTAACTGCTGAACATTCCACCACTGAAATACATGCAGAACACCTGTCGACTAGTAACACAGTCCTTTTAAACAAACAGCTCATATAAAACGTGTCCAGATTATTCTTCAGATTTGAGTTTGACACCACAAAGCTGTAGGCTGTAGGTTGATTGGTTCATATTTAATCATTTTGACAAGGGAGGTCCCACACGTTTTTATAGTAACAATTCATATTTGGCTTTAGAAGTACCACTCGAGACACAGAAGCCAGACAGCTTGAAAAGTTGACTACATTACGACTGAACCAGGACTAAACAAACAATGTAAATCAACCCGGACAAATCAACCCGGACAAGCCCCGACTGCCTCGGTTTTACAGTAAGTTATGTATATTCAGAATGATTGCCATAAGTTTAATCAATAATCATCATAAAATTAACATTAAAGGAGAAAAGTCCAGAATAAAAACTGTTAAAGGTCTGTAAAAGACTTGGGAACAACCACCAGAAGCCACCAGTTAGTGACGCTCATTTTATTGATAAGGAGAGACCACTAAAACAGATCAATGCGAGGAGTCAGAGGGCACTACTGTTGGCTCTTACTGTCCACTGTTTGTGCTTTGAGTTATTTGCCCCAGTTTTCTATCCAAGTCAAAGCAAAGAGCAATCCAGCATTGCGCTATGATTGTGTGGATTATATTTGTTTTAAGTGTCACAAGCACAATACAAGTTCAAGTTAAGCACTGATTAAACTTAAACTTTCACACTTTTAAGACAAGAATTAACCCTAGTCTCTGAGTCAAGTGGTTAAAACGTTACTCCTTGATTAAGATTTTATTCTGTAGATTTGTATTACTGCTTTTTAGCTTCTAGTTTGAGCTCATTAGTGAAAATACACACTTCAAAAAGTTAAATAATCTTTGTTGTGTCTGTTTACTTACCCCTAAAAACAGTTAATGACTCTTCACTGCCGCTCTTTTTCATTGTGAGCTTTGAGCTCAAAACTAGCAAAACAGCAGTTTGTTACACGTTGGTAATGTTTACGGAACACAGCTTAATGACTTGGCTACTTCAGTATTTGTTCACTTTGTTGGCTAGAACCTTGCCAGAGAGTAACAGCCAGGTCACATAAGCACATTATTGTTCAGTAATATGATTATATCTCATCACTTGAAAGCCAAATCATATTTATATGGTATTTGTCTTGTTGTTTAAGCCAGTTTCCCTAGTGTACAGTTACAAAATGTCCCAGGTCAGACAACATACTCCTCGTCCTAACATCTAACCTCGGCGTGCAGAGGAGGGTGCACGGGGCGGAGACTCGTTTGCCAAGTCCAGCATTCAGAGGTCAAAGTTCACTGGAGCGCTGAGAAAAAGGTGAGGACATATGTCACAAACACTGTGTTACTCCAATCCACTCCAGAGCCTGTGTGAAGGAGGAGGGCATCTACTCACCTAAAGGCGCAAGGATCCAGACGCTGTGAGTATCTGGATGAAAAGTCTTGTTAATTTTGTCATATACATTATAATTAATTTAACTAGAGTTTGAGTTAGTTTTTGAGTTTTTGGTTGTATTGCAGCATAATTGAACAGAATTATAATTGTAAGACCAGACAAGATATATGAACAAATGTAAAATTGTAAAAAATAATCAGTCTACTGTACCAAGGAGCTTTCAAAATCCTTTAACTCCTTTAGGTTCAAATATATTTCCAAAATTAGATAACAAAAATAGTGTGTAACAATACAGCACCGTGATGAACAAAACAATAGTATTTTTTGTATATTTGCTTGTTTATTTTGTCTGTGACACATTGAATTAACCACAAGGAATAATATATTGTGTTATTATCAGACATGTCATGTATTTAAATAATCTTGTTGGACGTATTAAAGGCATTAAAGTTTTTACAGTTACGTGCTAATACCGGTAATCTTTAAATGCGAAAATAAATGCTGCAAGTTGATCCCCCACCACCCCCTGTTGACTTCAGTCTATGGCACCATGCACACATATAATCCCCCTATTTGGTTTCTTCTGTAGCCCATGCGGATTATAAAACAAGGTCACTTTATGTCTTTGACTCCTTTTGCTCTCTTCACTCACTCTTATCTGTTCTATAGTGTGTGGAGATCCTGTAGTCTTATCATTTGTTTACGTTGCTTCGATTGATCTACAATAGCACTCATGTTATGGACAAGCTCGACAGGTAACCGGCGTTCAAAGGCCTGACCTATACATCCTAGGGTAAACTTTGTGCTTTTGATCTGCAGACAGGGCCTTTTGGCACAGAAGCCAGGAATATTAACTGATATGAGGCAACCTGCCAGCAATAGGCCCTATGACCCAATTAATAACTCGATTTATTGTTGAAGAGCCTCTGATTTACGTCATCAAACCCAACCCAACTATAAATCCAAGCAAAAATCCGTTGTGTATTAAATCAAAATCTCAACACGACACTGCTGTAAGTGAACTATAGTATCTTTGAAGCACCCCACAATTCTGTTCTTTTTAACATACAACAAACATTATGGCAGTTTTCATGTTAGAACATAATTCAAACCACATAGGCACAGACTAACCTGCTTCTTTAATATGCACAGTATCATCCAACCGAGCCTCACAAGGTAGCGCTCCGAGTGGCGGACCAATTTGAGGGTAACCATGACGACGGCCGAGCCAACCAATCAAGTGCTGCACCGAAATATCAGTGGTCGCAGCTCTGATGAGATCTCCAGCCCAGGTACGGTAGCGTAGAGATGGAGGAGGGTAAGAGTAGTTTGTCGTAGGGTTCACTAGTTTCTTTCCTTGTAGCCATACGTCTTTATCCTAGACTCAAGATATCACGTTTTAGAGTCAGTGCTATTGTGAGAAGTAACAATAATTTTATGTTTCCAGCCCCAAACAATAGTTATCAATTAGTCCCATTTCCTATCAAGACTAGCCATGTAGTCCTGATTAGCTTTGACTTGAGTTTTTTGTGCTGTTTTTTCCCTGGTTTAGCCTTAGTTTGCCTGAGTGGAGTGATTATGCCTTAAGTGATTACTAGACTTGATATTCTGTAGCCCCTAGCTGAGCCTCAGCCTCAGGTCTGATGAAACCATTCTAACCATTTATCATTGAGCAGCAATTATGTAGGCTATTTGCATTCATCAATCAAATACTAAATACAAATTGTGTATGAAAGCTGCACAATCGTCTCGTATTTCCCCAGAGTTGAGACACATTCAGGATGAGGCTCTGCGGCTGTGGCACAAACATGTTCAGGTTGGTGTTGTCACCTTTGGTCCTTTTACATTTTACCCTCCGTGGAACAGATGATATCACTCTCTCACCTCTTGTCGCCCTTTAGAAAGTGAAAGGAAGACTCCTGGCCCAGCTGCAGGATCAGCTTAGTGAGATTGTGGACCAAGCGCTGTCTGAGTCCGTTCAAACCTTATCCCAAATCCAGCCGCACCAGAATGGGAGGCCGGCACAGGCGCCCATCTCTAGGTGAGAATGAAAGGGCCTGACATGTTTTTGAGGCAGATAACATTAAGACTAATCCTCTTTTATGCTCTGTTTCAGAACAGAGAGGAAAGATGGTGGTAAAGTGTTCATGCACAGAATGTCCCTTTTGGAGTAAGTATTGTTCTTCAGTTATAGCCAGTATTTAAACAGCAAATAGCCCAGGCTTTTTATCAAGTTTTTATTTCCATTTTTATGACTTATAAAGCCATATTCCGTTTGATGCACACTCTCATCTCTCCCCTCTCATCGTTTAGAAGTGCAACAATAGCAGCTTGTGTGATGAACTGTGATAATAAAAATTGTGTCAAGGGAGAAATTACACATTTTCTGTCCATGGTTATGATTAGAACTATAATAACCACAATTGACTGTGCACAACGGCACCCGGCAACCTCACTGTCAGCATCACTACTTCCTGTCCAGTTGCATCTATGAGGTTTTTGCTGAGTTGCGCTAAAATTAATAAATATTTAAAGATAAGGCAGTGGACAGGGAGCTGCAGGTGGATGTCACTGACAACATGTTAAAAACTACACAAATAAAATAAATACTTCACCAGAGGACACTTCTCTGTTTCAAAAGAAAGATATTTGTGTCTCAAATGCATAATAAATATTAAAACTATGCCACAAACTGAAGTATTCTACAAATGCAAATAATTGGTTAGTCTTTATTTTAATTCATTTGAATTTTAGGTTGTTTTTTTGTTTTTGTTTTTAAATGTTGTTTTACCGTCTGTGATAGTGAATGTCTAGAAATGGGAGTAAGAGGATCATTTCTTGTAGCACTGTTAAGTTTGCATATACATAAGTTGGTGATTGGAATAATGTCATAAAACAGGTTGGAACTTTCGGTCACTAGTTTTTCACTGTTTAGTGTCTGCTATTGCTTCATTTTTGCAATATCTTGCAAATTAGAGCAATGATTTGAAGATGGTCCTACTTTCTGTAAATGAGTCTCAAAATGTAGTTGAAAGTCTGGGTCTTTTTGTGTTTTATGTTGTTTTAGGACCTTGTATTTCAATCAGTAATGTGTCGACAACAATTATCAACAAGATACTCAAACAAATTGCATATGTCTATTTTATAACATTGTCTGTATGTATAGTTATGTTTTCATTCCTGTTTTTAGTGAATTGTTTGAGATCAACCACATCCGAACTATCTACCACATGTTTCTGGCAATTTTTCTCATCTTCAGTTTGAGCACTTTGACTGTGGACTACCTTGAACATGGCAGGTCAGTGTTATTATCTTTTATACATGCACATATAGGCTGACACAGTTCCCCAAACACCCAAACTTCATGACCCCAAACGTCACCCCCAGCTAACTTTTGTACCCTGGGGTGCTCTGAAACTTCCCGTCTTATCTTTTTATTGGTCCAACTAAACCTTGTTATTCTCTTCCTCTCTGTTTCCCGCCTCCCCACTCTTCTGGAGCATGAAAGATAGAGCAATCGGCCCCTGCGAGGATTGCTGCTGTTGCTATGGGCAGCCGTGTAATGATGTGCAGGCTGTTTCGCACATGTGGGGTTGTGGGTTTAAGTCTCCTGCCTTTTACCCTGTTTCATAAGTGCCAGCGGGAAAAGCCTCAGTGAGACAAACTATTCAATGCATTTGCCCTGAGTTAGATTCGACTTTAATGTGGTGAACAGACTCAAGTTCTGGGTGACTATAGAAGCTCTTTTATGTGAAAATATTGCAGTTATTTCCAGGTGGAGATGTAAATGTAATCCTCCATAAACAATTAGGTAACACTTTATAATAACAAATAGTTTATTAAGAATGATTCATGCATAGTAACTGTACCATGATCCCTTAATTATCAAACCATTCGTAATAAGCTAAGAGGTTTTTGTTCATGCTCAAGTCTAATCAAAGTGTATATTACAGGTTTTTCTGTTTTTTCTGACTTGGTTTGGTGAGACAGTAGCTAAATGTTTTTTGGGGTTCAGTTCAGATCAGTTTAGCGACAGTTTGCAGAAAAAAAGCTGAGAAGAAAGTACAAAAATGCAGGAAGTTGTGATGAGTTCTTAAACAGAATATGCCCTACCTGATAACCACGCTGAAAATTCCACTTCAAATACAAGGATGCTCAAGGAACACGTTTCTCTATCAGTTTAAACCTTAATTTAACAAAAATAAAGGTGTTATTGTTAACCTGATCCATGTTAACCTGTTATTAACCTGTAATGCTGCCTGTGTCCATTATAAACTTCACTAAAATAAAATATAAAATATAAATAAATTATAATAATAAGTAAAAAAATAAAAAATAAAATCTTAATTATAATTGTGCTAACTCTGTTTTAGTGAAATGAGTAGTTTACCTGTCATATGCACTTTAAAATGTACTTGTTGTAAATATATACTTTGTTCATGGTGTTGTTTTATGTTTACAGGTTGGTCTTGGAGTTTGACCTGCTGTTTTATGCCTTTGGGAAGCTGGGGGTGGTTACATGGGCGTGGACGATTATGTTCCTCTACACTTTACTTGTTCCTTATCGGTTGCTGGATTCCTGGGGGTCATTGTACCACAAGTCCCCCTCAAAGCTGGGTCTAAGTCTGGGCTTTGGTCTGGTCCTGTGCGCCCTGCAGACCTGTGTCCTAGGACTGTTCCCTGTCTATGTGGTCGTGCACAACCAGCTGCCCCCTGCCTCAAGGTTCATTGTTATCTTGGAGCAGGTTAGTTAAGTTCACGTTCAACAATTACACAATACACCATAA
Source organism: Periophthalmus magnuspinnatus (assembly GCF_009829125.3). Classification (NCBI taxonomy): domain Eukaryota; kingdom Metazoa; phylum Chordata; class Actinopteri; order Gobiiformes; family Gobiidae; genus Periophthalmus; species Periophthalmus magnuspinnatus. Next base: position 2,359,941 of record NC_047130.1, read on the forward strand.
TGCAAATCATCCAGTTTTGCATAGATTTTTTGGGTTGGAAACCTCTTGTCAGGAGAAAATAACTGAAGGATTGACATAAGGGCTTGATGATGGCACAGGATACGTAGGCCTAAATGTATTTGGATTCTGGCTACGTTTTTATGACCTGTCAAGATTTCGTTTTTCAACCATTTGTCCTGGAAAGAGTGGCAGAATTCACATGAACAAGTTTATCTATTCAGAACTGGGACTAGCTAAAGGGCACAATTTATACCAAATGTGGGTGGGACACTTTCAGAGATTCGACATAATTTAAACATAGGCCTTAAAGTAGGAAACATTATGTCTTTTGTCCTTATGAGAAACGATACCTTAAAAAAACAAATGTGAAATGTGTTTTTCACATGTTCATATTTTACACTGTAGATAATTGTGGATAGAAATGTGTTTGTGGTTATTAGAAAATACAGTTTATACTATGGGACATTTTCTGAAACCGTTAAAATTGTTGTGGCATTTAGCTATTCTTTTAAGTACCCTTGGTCAAAGACGCTCTTAAAGTCTGTCACACCTCTATCTACATAATAGGTTTGTTTTGGAACAGCCAAAGAGGAGCAAGATGAAAAGAAAGCTTCCCCAACTTCCATCTGGACAGCGATCAAAGAGGCGCAGATCTGAGTGTAGCCAACATTTCAGCATCTATCCACTAATATATGCCTCACATCCCTTTTGTCTCTGCAGCCAGTGTCCCCAGACTAACTTTAACCCCGTCTGCTGAAATGAGAGTCCCAAAGCATTGAGTGCACACATATGTCAACATCTGGAAATACAAGATTTATCCCTTGTGTGGGAACCGTGTAAAAGTTTACATTCTGTGTTTTGACATACCAGATCTGCTGGTTTCTTGAAATCAATACCTGAACACTGTATTTTGTAGAGCCCCAGGATGAAAACATGTCCAATAACAAGAGGGTTGTTCTTACCTGGTTTCTCTGCTTCAAATAAAAGTGTCCTCGGGCACAACTCTCAATCTTACTTTCAATGTGAGAAAACCAGAATTACTATCACCAATAATTATGACTAATAACAAAAAGAGGTGCATACTTACAGATAAATTACTCTTGTATTTTTTGTTGGTTTCGTCTACTTCCTTTGCCTTTGTAAATATAATAATATAAGCCAATGTTCTGATGAATGGATTGATTACATAGTTTGCTCACTTAATATGTAGTATCAAGTAATAAAAAAACATTTTTTCTCCTTCTACAGATTCGATTTCTGATGAAAACCTACTCGTTCATAAGGGAGTCAGTTCCTCTTATTATCAACAATCCTCCAAAAGAAGGTACGGCCTCCTATTGTGTGGAAATCAGGTGTTTCTACTTTGAGTGGAGCCATTACTCACAGCGACAAAAGAAAAATGACTGAGACATTGCTCAGCAGGCTGCCTTTTAATGATACAGACTTGCTAGGAAAAACCCATACAAGATATATATTATGTCCAATCTTCTTTTTCCTAAGGGCTTGTGTTATGAATGTCTATTTGATGAGGAGAATCTCTTTAGCCAGAAAATGTAATAATACTGAGATGATAAAAGCTGTCATTTGCAGCTTGAACACTTCTCAGAACTCCCATAGTTATAGCCATAATACATCAGTGATTTTAATCATGACAGACATTAGAAGTTAGTTTTATTTGTAAGAAACTAAAGCCCTACCGCAGCCAAGCCCATAGCGAAGTACATTAGAGGTAATTTGCCCGAACGATTTAGTGATCAACTTCTTCCAGTTTCATTTAAGCACTGCTCTTTGTGCAGTGAATGCTGTGTAAAGCTGCTGTGAATCATTGTGTTTACAAAAAGAAAATTGGATAATTATACTAAGCTACAGGAGTATTAAAAATTTAAGCACAACTTTATTTACAGTGCTATTTGTCTAAACTCAACCTTATCTGTTTTCTCATAAAACACCAGCCCCATAGATTTCCCATTAGGGTGTACTGAGTTAACTTGTGTTGTTCTGATGACTTTGGTTTTCAGGAGAAAATCCCAGGTTTCCAACTTTTTCAAGCTACCTGTACTTCCTCTTCTGCCCAACACTTATCTACCGAGAGTCATACCCCAGGTAATTACCAACTGTATGCCCCTGAAGTTAATCATACTAGCAAAAGTAACTAATCAAATGTTTTGTTTTTAGAAATAGCCGCATTCGATGGAAGTATGTTGGAGTTACTATTGGCATGGTAAGATAAATATCCACTTAAACAATACTAATGAAATACTAATACAAGATTTAAATAACTGGATCACTTTGAAGGATACATCATAATACATAATTGTTTGTGTGTGTGTTTTTGAAGATTCTGCTGTGCCTGTTCTACGGCTTCTACATCTTGGAGCGACTCTGTGTCCCAGTGTTCAGACCTGACACTAATCAGACTTTCAGCAAACGCTCAATGGTGCTTGCGGTCTTCCATTCAATATTACCAGGCAAGTGACTCCTACATCAAATACCAGATACATCTGTACAGACCTTTCATGTAACACAACGCTAGCACATTTAATAGTGTTGTAAATCAATTAGTGTCTTAAGTGTACATTTCAGTTAGATCTCCTCACAATGATACTGTCTCCCGCTCAGGTACCATGCTGCTGCTGCTCTGCTTCTTCGCCTTCCTGCACTGTTGGCTCAATCTCTTTGCCGAGCTCATGCGTTTTGCCGACAGGATGTTTTATAAGGTGAGGTCTATGACTGATCGCCTCCTCTACACTTATTACCTCCATGGCTCTTGTTTCTCAGTAGGAAAAGCAGAGCTAAATACTTCAGGGCAGTTGGATAGGCCCTGAGCATAGTCAGCATGTTTATAATGCAATGCGGCAATTATAGACACAAAATGAGTTGGACAGGTTTTTGACATGGTTAGTTTATTATAGTCTGTATTTATATAATAATATTATAAGATGAGTGCAATAATATTATTATATAATAAACTGCTGTGTCATATAGTGCATGTTTATCAAAGCGCTGCCATTGTGATTGGGTTTACGTTACTCTGTGATATTAAATGGAACATGTTCTGACATTAAACAGTGGCCGACATGTTAGCTAGCACTCTCACCATCTCACAGAAATAATGCCCTGAGTTAAATTCCTTGTGGCTTTTCTTGGTGGTGCATCCATCTTCTCCCTGTGTCTGGGTTAGTTTCCTATAAGTATATATTCCCCCATGAACCTCAGTCATGCACAATAGGCTAATCCTTCATTCAGGTAGACCTAACCAAGCTTAGCTCAAGATCTGGAGATGGATGCACTGTGAGCACCCACAGCTCCTGGCAGGTTGCCCCAGCAGCAGCATTGAGGGGTGGCTCAAATGTAGAGGATTTAAGGAGACTTGTACTCATGCATTATCTTGTACTAATTTGGTACACAAACAGACATACATACACATGAGTGTTACCTGATTTGACAGAGACTATAGATGTTCCTTTATGAAACTCTTTGCTCTAATTACAGCAGACGACTTAAAATACGCTTCATTTTATGTGTTGTTGCTGGGCAACCAGCAGTTCTGCATCACAGATATCTTGAGCCAATATTTTGCTGTATATTTAACACATTATGACTAAGGTATTACTACAAAGGTAAAACAGTTTGAGATCACATTATTGTTGTGTAAGTCAGATAAGTTGTGAAAGTAGGCTATTGTTTTGTGCTTGCCTGAAGCCTCAGGCTCTGGCCTCCGGAATAGGGATTGCAATAATCTATTGTTTAAAGAATTTAGTATTTTATCATAAAGTACAAATTCCATAAGAGAAGGTAAATATATGTTACTGCTGCATCACATTATTTACTACCGCACCTCATTTTTAACCCTACGGCTAATCTAACTGTAAATTCATAGGTCTTTTTTTCTTAATCTTACAGGACTGGTGGAACTCCTACTCTTTTGCAAACTATTATCGCACCTGGAACGTGGTGGTCCATGATTTTCTTTATTACTATGGATACAGAGATTTCCTGTGGGTAAGTGCTCTGAAACAACCTCACATGACTCACACAACAGTATATTTTACATGTATGTATCTGAACTGTGCTGACCCCTGAACCTGCGACTGATCCTCTGTGTGCCTGTGATCCCTCCAGCTGTCCAGGAGGAAGTTCAGAACAGCTGCCATGCTGTCTGTCTTCATGGTGTCCGCCTTTGTTCATGAGTATGCCTTGGGAATGGGCTTTGGCTTCTTCTATCCCGTCATGTTCATCCTCTTTGCCATCTTTGGAGGTAAATTAATCACACACGCACAAAATTTTGAAATGTAACTGCTCAAAAATAGACAGGTTATAAATTAAGTGCTTGGAGTGAGAACTGAAACATATTTACTTAAGATATTACTGATAATAAATGAATGAACACTTGAGTATATAATATTGTAGGATTATCTGACTCTACAGCCCTTAAGCATACTCACAGTAATGATGATTGATGATGATGATACTATATTATATTTTGTACTTTGATAGTGACATGACTTAGTCCCTTTAAAGCTGTATACAGTATATTATAGATACCGCACATAAAATATAAAAGTATGTTCTATTCTTTCTTCTAGTTCTCTTTAACTTCGCCATGAATGACAAGCGACAGAGCCCAGTGTTCAACGTGGTCATGTGGACGTGTCTGTTCCTGGGGCAGGGGGTCCAGGTGTGTCTCTACTGTCAGGAGTGGTACGCACAGATCCACTGTCCTCCTAAAGGGGTACGTACTCCACTCATATGTACTGCACTTTAGAGAATTAACCTTTCAAATTCCCAGTGATGGTAGAGTACAGACCAAAACCTAAATACAATGAATTACTTCTGTTTTGATAGTAGGTGTTTGAGAGGGGCAAGTATTTTAAGGACGTGTTTGTTGTTTTTAGGTAGGCATAACATCCAAATAGACTAGAACAAGAGCATGGAGGGTAAAAGTCAATTTACCCTGACAGAAGTAGGTCACAATAGCACAGTGCCAGGGCAGATAAACAACCATTACAGCCGCAGGAAGCAAAATCAGTAAGACTTGACATAAAAGCGATTCTTCATATCATTTTTGACAGGGTAGTATCTGTATAATGGAGACATATGTATGCAGGCAACCTATGGGTCAGCACTTTTAATTTACCTTCAAAAACATCATGGACGTTCAGATTTTTATGAAGTGAAAAACAAGAAGAACTAAGTGCATGACTGATGTACTTTGAACTTTGTAAAAATACTTGGTGATGACTTGGAAAAGTTCTGTTTTGTGTGGGTGTTTTATAATACGCAAACTTGGCACATGAACAAAATGGTTTGAAAACACTGTCATGCTTGTTCTGTATATCCTCTAACTCAAAACAAATTTTATTTTAGAGTAATTTCACACTTCCTGCTATTTTCAGTTTCAGCTCCAAGTCTTCTAATAATATGACAGTCAGATGCTTTGAATTTTTGCATTCTTAACTTAAATCGTGGTCGTAAAAGTCTAACATTGAGTGGTGTTTACGAGTGAAGCAGGGGTACGCAATAACTATTAGATTGAATGTTTGATTTGAATCCAAATCCACTTTACTTATATGGCACATTTTATAAACAAAACAGTTTTCAAAGTGATACACAGGAATAGAAAACAAAATGTGCTCTTTTTGATAATACTTTTAAAACTATAGTACCAGAATAATAAAATAAAGCCAAACACTAAAACCATAAATTAGCAATAAATAAAATGTAATTAATACATGAAATCATATAGTACAGCCATTGCACATGAGTTGTATTTGAGCAAATAATGATGAAACCCTGACCAACATTTAACTCTTGAAAAGTCAAGACCTGGATCAGGTCCCAGATGTGGAGGATTTGTGGCAGATGGGAGCGATGTAGTAGTTAACACACTTATTGCTCTCTGCTCTCTCTACTCTCTGCTGCGAAAGCCAGGCCTCCTCTAATGCCACTGTCGTCACTCCCTCCTCCTCTGGCTTAGCACCCGTCACAGCTGTCTAAAAATAGAGCCCATAAAATAAGATTATACAATGATAATAAATGCATGGTTTTATGTTATGCAGTTAAAGGCATGAACAGATGACACATAATGTTATTACCACAGGGAATGTGTTTATAGGCTAAAGGAAACATGTGTGTTTTTCCCTGCAGGATAGTTTCTGGGAGCTGGTGACGCCTCGCTCTTGGTCCTGCACTTACTATAAGTGAACACTATGTGGCAGGTGTGAGTGTTTTGGAAGAAGAGACTGGTTTAGATGTTTTAGATGTTAGTTTTTTAATGCATTGTGTAAATATGTACTGTAATAGCCCTTTGTAGCAATGTTTTCAGTTGTTAACAGTGTTTTATAGAATTTTTTACAAACATACAGAGAGGTTAATGCATAGAATAGTCTGGTTTTGTAACAGGTATTTTGTTACTACTTTTATGCTTTGTTTAATGTTTAAAAAAAAAGGTTGTTGAGCTCAAAATAAATAAAACAAACTGTGAAATTTTTGTAGTAGTATAAAGTATAAAGAGTATAAATGTAAAAAATATATATTTAGATTAATAAAATAATAATAATAATACTATGTGATTTTTATTGAAACTGTTTTTTAAATTAATTTATGTTTTTATAAATTTTATTTTTTTTATTTTTTAAGGAATGCCTTTTGAGATCCAACTTTTAACCTATATATGAATAAGATTGTTATAGAAAAATAAAACAATTCACCTCAGAGTAAACTAGCAAGTTGCAGTTGATGTTTTTAGTTTTATTGTGATTAAGGAAAGCAGCTTCTATCTTACTATGCAGCTCCCTTGCAGATATGTTCCTATCCCTTGCAGCCTTGATCACTGTTGTGTTGTATCACGGGGAACCTAGGCATGCATGTAACCCTTATCACTTTTACAAAGCCTCTGCTGTTCATCATGCTCGGTGAAGTCACACAGGAGGAAGAGGATTACTGTGTTTGTATTAGTGATGTAATGCTCTATAAACTGATATAGGATCATACCAGGGCCGCAAAGACCTGAACCGACAAACAAAGGCAGCAGAACAGATAAAAGCTTGTAAAAAGTATATTTGCATTAACTATTGTAGCAGATTTAGAAACAGTAAAAACTTCTATGGTGTAAAGTGTCTAGTGTTTGTTATGAAGACTGCATGTCCTCTTCAGTCATGCCTAAAATTGAAAAATATGAATAAATAAACATATACCGTCAAATCGACCGTACACACTTTTCATGGACAAATTTGAACTTCAGTTGTGATAAACAGTTACTTGAAAATCAGCACTATCAGCAACCACAAGTAATATGATGGTTTGCAAACGAAAGATGGAAAATATGCTTGGACAATTGATCCTTTCCAGTTACCACAAAAAATGCTGCTGGATTCTTCTATTATCATCTCCAGCTTCTCAACTTCCACTTACCCACATGAAGATAAAAAAAACCCAAAGGCCTGATAAATCCACAGTTGTTTATTGGTTTTTCAATTGGCAGGTTTACCAAAGCACCATGAAAAAGTGAACAAGTTTATCAAACTCCACACAAACTGCATTCAGGAACAGTACCAGCTCATGACTTAAGAGTGGACAAGTCATTCATACATACAGCCACAACATGTAACTTATGGACAGCTTAACTTTTCCAACTGACTAATTCCTCTTGGCACAAACTGAAATGAATTGAGCCAGAGGAGCAGAGGAGCAGAGGGGGAGGGCCATGGGATTAGAGAAGGACACAGATATTCCCATCGGAAATATGAGCCAGCGGCACCGTGCGCTGGCAGAGTGCACGTGTATCTGAGCCTTCCCTGTGTAATCATGTTGTGGGTGAGTATGTCGAAGCAGCAAATCAGCTTTGAGTGGTTGATCTGGAACAAAGTGGCTCTGGAAACAAACACAAATGTGTTTACCTGTTCATTACGAGGAACCTTAAAAGTCAGTTAAGAACGCACAAGCTCCTGTAGGATCCACATTTAAAAGCATCCACAAGATACAGATGATTACAAATGGCTACAAGTGGCTACAAATAAAATTAACACAAACAATGAGTGCAAACAAATTTGGAAAAAAACCTTTGCCTTCAGCATACTGTATCAGTGTTAATGGAGCACGAGTGGAAGAATGTGGGGAGCAGAATTCACTTAAGTGTTCACCACAAGGTGAATGTGTCCAGCAGATTTCCTGGGGCTAGCCACAGTGGCTCAAGTCATTCATTTTTAACCATGTGACCACTGGCGACAGCAGACCTTCTTCTAGTCATATGACTGGAGTGCACGGGTTCACCTCAGGCATAAGAGTCCAACATTACACTACTTTTGCACAATGCGATACAAGTAACATACAAGAACTGTTTTTCCATAGCCCAAGTACAGCAAGTAACTGTTCAACTGAAAGAAACTCAAGTAAGATGTGGACTGGGAGGCCCACATTAGTCCAAGTGCTTCACATTGGACCGCTGCAGAATGTTAAACTCGAACACAACACTACAGTCAAACAAACTGTAAAACAAAGTGACAAAAAAAAATACATGTTTCTGCTCAGTGCATTATAGACATCACCCCAATTTCTTTGCCTACATAACAAAATTATATATAGAAAAAAATAGTACATTGTGAACATACACAAAGAAAGCTTGTGTACACAATGATGGTAGTCAATGGGCTTGGCATGAGGCAGTCTTGGGTAGGTGCCTTCCTTATTAAGTCACAGGCAGACTTTGTTTACACTGCTGACCAGTGCTGCAGAGACACTTTCAAATGTTCTCTCCAACTAAAAGTCAGTGACAATGGACAACACATGAACTTATATTTAGGCAATGTTTCATGTGGGCATATGAAACCTGCAGTGGCATTTTTAAATATCTGTTTTAACTTAAAAAAAAAAAAAAAAAGTAGTGAGGGGCTGTAAACATATGGACAGTTCAAAACAGAGCAACAGTCTAGTCTATTTAGGGAATTTTGTTGCAAAAAGGCAGTATTATATTTGCAAAACACAAAATATCTACGAAAACAACAGGTGTGCACAGTCGGCATGGAGCAGACATAAAATCTAAAAAAATAAACTTTTTTTGCCTGGAATTGACTACTACAAAAGTTAGATGTATATTAAACCAAATTATTTGGCATTGATAATTAAACAAATAGATCAGAACCGCAGAAGCTAAGTGTTAGCTTAGACACTGGATCATTCCAGCCATCCAATGGAAAACTTTTCTTTTAGGCCATTCAAAGTGTAGGCAGCAGCAGATAGCATTTGTTTTATTTTCGGGCTCTCTGTTTAGCCAAGTGCCTCATGAAGCAACATGTCACAGCTGAGATGATGACAATCCCAACAAACAACGCAGACGACACGCCCACAACCAGAGGGATGAGGAGCAGATCCTCCGCTGCAGCAGAAACAAAACATGATTTACATTCAATGTACAATATATGAGATATTGTCAGTTAGAAATGCGGACCTGCCCTTGCCTGTAATCTTTTTGTATTTATTACAAATCTAGTATATTACGCATTTTTTTACGTAAAAGCTTAGGTGCATATGCGTTTATTTTAAGTAATACATTACACAATTCAAAACCTTAAAAAAACTTAAATCATTAAATGTGATCAAATAAGTAATAATATGTACACTTCAATTTAAGAGCACTAGCAAAGACCTGTACTTTTAAAGTATTGTAAAAAAAAAAAAAAAAAGTTTGGCAGAGAGAAAACGTATAGTTTTTATAAAGTATAAGGTAAGATTTTACTTGGCAGCAAAGATTAAGTACCTACACAAGTTTTACCCAACTCCCCCAAAAAGGGTCAAATGATTTCATGACATTTACACAGCTGCGTTCAATTTGGATAAGCAATAGGCTTAAACCGAGAGGGCATTTCTTGAACTATAACCCAGAAGAGCTGCTGCATAGCTAATAAATCAGACTAGGGTCATTGGGGGCAGTCGACACTACTACCACCACAGTAAATAAGAACCTACAAATGTGAAAAAGATAGAGCTAAGAGCAATGATTTTTCAACTGAAGGAGAGTGGAATACAAATACAACTCACATCTGGAGTGTCTAAATCATTTTTCAGAATATTTATAGGTACATGTCCAAACTGTTAAATGTGCACCATTGGAGAAGGGTACACCACCTGCTTGTGATGTCTTGAGATTTTATTGTTTTACTTTTAATGTTCTACAGTTTGCATACAGAGGATTTTTTTTTTTTACAATGAAAAACATCTGTCTTGCATTCATTCAGTTACAGTTACCTAGTGCACCTTAAGTTCTAACTATCTTAAATAATGTTAAGAAGAAAAATGGCTGCTGACAGACTGGGTTGTTAGGATCTGCTTAGCCAGCCTTTTCCTGTTTTTATTTATATTGCCCAAACTTGTATAAATTCTCATGACACAAAGCATTACTTACCCCGAGCATAGAGATAAACAGTCACTGTGTTCGACTCTGCTTTGACACCAGTGTTGTACCATGCTCCGTGTGGATCCTGTCCCCAGGCGTTAGCGTAGCAGGCATACAAGCCCTGGTCCTCAGTCTGGGCCACATGCACCCTTAGCCTGTAGCTGCTCATAGTTATCCGGTCCACGCTAACCTCACTGCTGTTGGAGAATACTTCGGCCACACCGTCATGCCTCAAAGTAGCTACTGGCTCAGGTGTAACTTCAATTGGTTCATCAGGCGAAGATACGTCTGAGGCTGGACTTTGATCTTTCTTTGTGATTGGTTCGGGAATGGGCGAGCGCACCCACTGCACCTGTGCCTGGACAGGGCCTGTGGTTATAATAGTCACATTGCAAATTAAAGTGATGGTACTGCCTCTTTTCAACAGGGGACCACGAGGGAGCTGAGCCACTGCGGTGACACGCACATCTGTGGGAATGAATATCACACAATTAGAGCAAAGCAATTGACAGCAAGATGTCAAAAATATGAAATTGTGAGTGTATGAAAAGGAATGACTCATTCTGAAGTGTGTGATTAGTTCCCTTTAGTGCCAAAGCATCAACATAAAATTGTCCATCAATTCCTCAATCAAACATTAAACTGCCATGTGCAGACAGAATTCTGACACTTTTATACACATATATCATTCTGTTAGAAATCGTTAGATAGAGGCTCATGGTTGTACTGGCCAATGACTTTTTCTTATTAAAATAAAAACTGAAAAAAGAATTCACCTTTAGTGCGGAGGTTGACAGTGACTCCCTCAGAGTGCTGGGAGTAGATGGGTGCTGTAGATGGACTGAGGCTTGTGTCTGGAGCGTAAAAGCTGACCGCACATCGATAAGAGCCGGAGTCTGCGGGCTGCACCGAGAACAACTTAAGAGTGTATCGGCCATCAGACACTTTCTCCAGTGAGCCCCTGCCCTGGCTCAGCTCGTCCCCCCAGCTCACCACACCAGCAGGAGTCATCCGTGCCAATTCCACCTAACAAAGTGCATATGTGCATTCAATATATGCAATATAGAATTTAGCTTAGCATTTAGTTTCCATTCACTTTTTAGCAACTTTTCTAAACTTAAAAATAATATTTTGTGTGTACAAACATAATTTGACCACCTCTTTGCTTCTGGTGCCATCACTGACCAACCACTGAACCAAGAGTCCATAGTTGATTTGAGTGGGTAATCCTTGCACCTCACATGTCAGGAGCAGGGGAGCACCGATCTGCAGTGTCAGAATCCCCTGGGGCACGGGCATCACTTTTATAATGTCACCTGTAATAAAAAATACAAAGATATAAAAACATTAATGGTATGGGAAGTGTGAGTTTAATTCAAATGAAAACACTTGTTCATAATTGTCAGTTTTATTTTTAGAGGTCAAGGGTAATGGAGCCCGTTCTAATTAAAGGTGCTTTGTTCAGTGGGAGCAAGAGAAAGTACCAGGAGAGACTCCTCCGGAACTGTAATAAAATCTACATGATCATCTTCAGTTCTAGTGGTTAGTCTGAGGAAGTTGATAACTAAATAACAACTTCATGCATTGTTTTTTTTAGCGCTTGTTTACTACTGAGCTCACAATATCTGTAGACGGAAATTTGCATTATAATAGACACGTTATCTGAGCAGACAATGGGGATGTGGGAAGCCTTTGTTTTACTAAGTGCAGTATGAGAAAACACAGGGCAGCCTAGAACTTGCGTGATGTTTAATGCTTTAACTAAACAGAACAAGAGGAATTCAAATGACCTGAATATATCACAAATCACTTTAACCACAACTTTCAGTAAAGTGCATAGGACAGGTTAGACTATCCGTTTCACTAAATAAAGTTATATTTAAGATTTTATCTCAGTTTGAAAATTTCATTTTTTTATAATTTTACTGACATACCATTATTGTTACCTAGCAACTACACTGAAAACAAGGGCCAAACATTCATAGGAATTGTGAGTATCGATAACATTTTTCTATGGGGCCAAAACCCATCATATGATATCATAATGTCTGATGGAGAGCCTATATAACTTCATGGGAGATTCACAAACATGATCCACAATTGCTGAACCTCATCAGTATTTGTAAGGGATTAACTACATTTCAACCTTTCAGCTGACACATCTATCATATGTTTGATGTTGAATAATGCCACTGCACTTTCTGAAGCCACAAAATAATTTCACTTGTATTTCTGGTGAGAGGAAAATATTGTGCCAGTTTTTGTTTCATATGGATAAGCCCAGTAATTACAAAATCCTGTAGTTACTGATGTAAAACTATGAACTTTGACTATCCAACCAACCAAACAAAGTCATTATCACAAAAACAAAGTTCCCGTTTTTACCTCTACAACTAATTTTATGTGATCATGTGTTCAAATAAGCTACTTTTCATTGCTATTTTAAGAGGCCAATCTCAGAGATGCCACAAAAATTACACAGAAAACAAAGCTTTTTTCAAATCTATGCATCTGTATAGGTTCTTATAATCACAACTGGGCAGCCCTGGATGACAACTGGCAGTTATCCAGCTGCTTAGGCAGACAGCTGTCACATGCAACACAATAATCAAAAGGGGAAGTGAGCTTCAGACGTGTCAATCATCTTGTGCTTTTTACTTATATCCTTATATATACAGAGGATAGACATACTAGAACTTTTCTCTCTTCAAAGCTCACCACAGCGAATCACTGATGTCACTGATGCAGTGCATGGCATTCCTAATACAACTGTTTTTAATACTTCTTTTTAACAAGGCTTGGAAGCAACTAAATCCCAATGCTTGTGATAACTTGTAACAGCTATAAATGCTATAAAAATTGTATTAATTTTGGGTGAAATTCAGAGCACCAATCCTCTAAGGTCAACATAAACACTGGCACACTTTCTGGTTGTACTAACTTAGTTGATTGACAGTCAAATTGCCAATATCCAGTTTTCTCTGTGCAATCTTCTGCCATGATCGATCAGGGTCCCGGATCCACTGGGAGGCCTCACAGAAATAGGAGCCCCTGTCATCTGCCTGCACCCCTCTCATCTTCATCACGTACAGGTCCTGTCCACCCTCCACGTTCCTCTTCTCCAATGTGATCTCTCCATCTTCATAGCGCTTCTGGTACAGACGTGCAGGCACAACCCCTAGCATCTTGTCAATGGAGATAATCTCTGTATCTCCGTCACTTGTCTCGCCGTGCTTCCCAAACATGACCGACAGATGAGTGAGCTGTTCCGATTGGATACTAGCAGAGCAAGTCAGAGTTAATTCAGCCCCCTCTGGCAGTGGCTGTCCTGTGAGCGAGCGAGAGTAGCTGATCTGCAGTGTGTCGGGAATCACTGTGGGTGTACAGAACAGACTATGTCATTATGTCATATTTGCCTGATATCAGAGCATTTTTTTATTGTTTTTAAAATAAGATTAAAAACATATTTTAGATGTGATGTGTTGAATTATTAAAATAATAATGTAAACTAAGCATAATTTATTAATTTCAAGTTGAGAAAGAAGTAAACCTATATAGTATGAGACGGTGTAATCCCTCATCTGTCCAGGAGTGGTTCAATGTAGAGACAGTTTCAACGTTGGCCATCTGGACATTGTTTTTGTGATCAAGACATTTTGGCTCTCACCCAGAAACCATTTTCAGATTGATGGAACTGGCTTGAAGCACTGGGCTTTATCCTAACCTGAGTTTACTAACCACAAGCCACTCATTTGAAAACAGTGAGGTGCAAACTTAAAGCGGAGAGAAGAATTAGTTTGCCTGGGGAGTAAAGGAAACTATTCATGTGAAGAGAATCCTTCTCTGAACAGAAATGGTGGACTCCAAGTCTGATATAAAATAACAGCCATTTACAGAACGCGGCAGGTGAAACAGCCAATACACAATAGGGGAATAACAACCCATAATGATGTTAGGAAGTAAACAATGGCAGGCCAGTTTAACTCTAAAACTCCCTTTGGGGCTGGACTTACTAAACACGAGTTAGAATAAAGCCCAGAGATTCAAGCCAGTTCCATCAAATTGAAAAAGGCTTCTGGATGGGAGATGATCACAAAAGCACAAAAACAATGTCCAGAGGACCACCGTTGAAACCACCTATACCTATATAGTATGAAATAGAAACTCCAGGTGAATATTCTCTGACGTTAGTCTCAAGCTATGATGAGTAATTTGCTGAAAATGTAAATTGGATCATACATTCATAGCACATTGCATTGTTAACATTCCTCACATACTGATAATAGGAACATGTCTAAGGTCCTATGTGTACTACTTTATATTTGCAGCACAATTTATAAAATGTATTGTAGAGGTGTAGAGTTCATTTGTGTCTGCACATTCACACATACAGTCTTATTTACATAACAACTTAATCCGACAACACAAACAAAAACAGACTTAGGCACAGAAAATGGCACAAGGCTGGGTCATTTTAAGCCCATGTACACCTGGTTACTAGTTTTATATGTGAGAAATCGCCTTTTTGTCTGTGCAGCCTTGTCACATTCTTATTATTCCACAGCAGGATCATTCAAAGCATTCCACTGTTACAAAAGCTGAAATAAATGACTTGTACCTTTGACGATGACCGAGCCGCTGTAGTTGCCCTGATAGGTGGAGTCCGTGCTGGGTGTGTAGCACTCGTACTTCCCCTGGTCTTCAATACGCAGCCTGTGGATCACCAGTCGGACCCGATCACCCGAATCCCTCTCCACCCTGACCTCGCTGTTCCTCACCCGCGATTGAAACGGGGCATAGGGGAAACCTGGGTCCCGAGTGGAGATGACACCCATCTGCCTCCCACCCGCATCGTCTCTGTACAAGAACCACTCAAATTCCTGTGTCCGTGGGCCTTCGTACCCCGTCACCACACAGGGCAGGGACACGGGGAAACCTGCCACGCGGTAAAGTGGTCCGATGGGTAGAGTTACATCCCGGCACACAGCACACTGGAAAACTGGGAAAGAAAAATAAATTGAGATAGATGTTCTTTTTAATAACAGCAATGGGACTAGTGTGGGTTACAGCACTCACAGCATGTTTGGCACAATCAGCCATGAATCAATAACTTAAGCTGATAAATGCCTCACTGGAAACAGATGCTTTAAATGGAAGAGTAAAAATCTTTCACTGGGCCAGCACAATAAAAACATATTGCGTATGTATTTAACTAATTGAAATCCCCATGATAAGTGTTATTTAGTTTGAATGTTGTATGTTTTAACACAACATACTCGAAATTAACAGCAGTGAACAAAACAGATCACATTGTCAGCTAAAAGTTGTATTTATTTAATGAGAAAAGACATAACATAGGTGACGTCTGTGTTCATTCAGACTTGTTAGAACCAGTGCATAATATTTTGGCTGGAGTTGTTGATTGCATGACTCAAACTTCCACAGAAATGATGAAATATCATTAACAGGAGCCTACTTCTACATTTATGTGTCTGTATTTCATTACTCCGTTAGTTTATACTAAATATGTGGCACTCATTTAAAATAATAACTGTAAGTACCAAGTTTTCTTCTGCTATTTGTGATACTTCTGCTTAGACTAGCAGTGTAAATGTCAGCACTGTGACATAGCTAAATCTGATACTCTGTCCCTGGCCTTCTCCAAAACAAGGCAAAACAAATGCTAAGAAAATGTATCCATGTTTATTTTTCATGGCACACAAAGGAGTGCAAAGAGGAACCTGGTGTGTCTTCTGAGGTGACATTATAATGCACTTCTCCCTAAAAAAAAAAAAAAAAAAGCTTTGGACACTAATTCATAACACAAAACATTTTTAAATACAAAGATGCCAAATGAAGAGCTTCTCTTTTTCTCTTTACAGTTAGAGGTGAACTATTCACCCAAGTGTGTCAGAAACCACATGTAAGATTGATGAGGCGTCAGCAGTGAGTTATTGACGCCTTTCACAGCACTCTGCAAAAATGGGGAAATTAATGGACAAAACATTCAATATCATGAGACGCCTGTGGATAGATGTAATCGGAGATGCCACAAAACTGGACATTGAGCGGGACACAAGACTGGACAGACATTTATAGTTGATGGAAGATCTCAACTGCTTTTGCTGTGAGCGGTTTCTTTTTATGCTGTAGGGCCTATACTGCTCTTTTTGCAATTCGATGGGCAGCTCTTCTTTTATGCATTCACCCAACAGGCATAATTCATATTCAGATTACAAGTTTAGACACCCACACACACAC
This sequence comes from Periophthalmus magnuspinnatus, assembly GCF_009829125.3. Taxonomy (NCBI): domain Eukaryota; kingdom Metazoa; phylum Chordata; class Actinopteri; order Gobiiformes; family Gobiidae; genus Periophthalmus; species Periophthalmus magnuspinnatus. Next base: position 2,376,592 of record NC_047130.1, read on the forward strand.
AACCAGCTGATCAACTATATTGTATTTTAGAGGAAGGGAAGATTGATCGTTCCGCATCCCCAGGTTTAAAGCCGAAATACATTTTAGATGATGCCAGTGATTTGTGATTACCCCAATTTAACAAGGTACACTCCCTTACAAAAACAAAAGCTCCAAGTAACACGCCCTAAAACTGATAACCGTGATAAATGGTTCTTGAACAACAGGAAATACTAGCTATGTGTGTTTTGTCTCTGTGCACTTACAGTACTAAAAGTGTCAGATGTAGAAACAACTGGAGCTCTGTCATGACCTGAGCCCAGTATCAACACGCCCATAATGACAAGAGAGACTAGAGGGAGGCTTAAGCGGATCAAGTCCTAATTAACATTGGGCTGATATGGGATGGGGCGGGGGCCGAACCACATCTTTTTCTTCGGACACAATGCTCACTCTGGATTAGAAACGGCACAAAATGAGGTGCAAATGTCTGTACTGAACCACTAACCTAGTCACATTCACAGATCAGGAAGTAGTAGAGAGAAGATGATTCATTTCACTGATGTATTTTATCTTATTTAGTAGATATGAAGTAGTTATGTGTCTATTTCAGTTTCAGTTCCTGGTATGGGTGAAAATGGATGAAGTATTGATACATTTTAAGTCAGTGCATAGTATTTAAAAGCATCAAGGAAATTAATAGTGTGGGTTAATACGTTTTAAACTAACTTTAAGTTTTGAACTTATTTAATATTCAAAATGTAAAATGAATATTGAATAATAATAAAATAATGCTGCACATTTTTGTAAACATGGAGGACAATCAAGTGCGCAACAACAAGTGCTTCAGACTGAAATGAGGAAATTAATTATATGCCATTGTCTGTGTCTGTTTCTCCTCAATCATTGAGTCAACAAATACAAACTCTAAAATGAAAAGAGATAAAAACCACAGGGATGAGAGATCAAGGCTGTGTCACCCTACAGAAACTATGAGGTAGGTGTTGAATGGATGAAACTGATAACATCATGTCAGTTTGGGTGTTAACTTTACTGAGGAGTGGACAAACACCTGTCCACTGGAGAGGCCTCACATGGGAATAGGCCCATAGGGAAAAACATAATCGGTATGTTAGAAAAGCAAATAAGTGTTAGAAGTATGGGTTATTCGCACTATTGTAGTTGTAAAATGTAAAGTAGTCAGCCACTCATTGCTACGTAATAATAACTAGGTGTAGAGGGCAGACTGCTACAAAGTAAACAGTATTCACACAACAGCATGGACTCACCGCCATGAAGTAACACGATTAATGCCGCCTTTATCAGAGCCATCGTGGCCTGTCCTGATGTCCAGATGGAGTTACGTTGACTGGGATTTCTCGCTGTTCATTGTCCAATACACTCGCACTGTCGGGACAAGCATGATCATAATTCAGTTTGCAGTGATGTTCCTGACACAGAAATGAAACCCAGAGCCATGAGCTATTCTCAGTGGAAGTATCGGTGCTGTTATAGGTGCACAGAGCGACATAATCAATTACCTTTATCGTGCACAAGCGCATTTGTTCAAAAGGACGACGCCTCCATTGTGGCTGGGTCAGGCTTTAGATTCTGCCGCTTGATGAGACATGCCGCGCACGGGGAGCCTGTGCTGGACGGAGACATCACAGGGGGCTGGGGCTGTGGGGAGGGACAGGAGGAGGAGCAGGAGGGGGTGCAGGAGGAGGAACAGGGGGAGGGACAGGGGGAGGAGTCCAGACTTACAAAAGGGAGGGACGTGAGTGACAAAAAGACCATGCGTAAACACAAGTCACTGCGGCGCTATTGGGTAAAACCAGAACAGTGACGATGTGGAGGTTGTTTCATGAACCAATGGAAAAAATAGAGTGATGACGACACAGATTTTTAAAAGGAGGAGTTTAAATCACTAGAGGGAGCCAAAAGCTCAATTAATTTCTACACCCTGTGGAAGGATAAACAGGCCTCAGTACATTATTTATTATTAATAAATGAATTAATGCAACATAATATAATAATCAATTATAATGTGTTGCTATATATTATTATGCAGTAGGATATTTGTATGTTTTAGCCTATTATATAGCCCACTATTATGTAAGACAAAACCTTTATTTGTTCCACAATGGACAAATTACAGGGTTGTAATGCAAAGTTCAAGAAGAGCAGAAGAATAGGAAGCATACAATGCCTGACTGAGGGCAATCTGAAGGCAATCTGATACATATGTGACTGTACAGTTTCCTGTTAAACAAACACATACACAAACAAACAAACAAATAAATCCATAAATACCTAAATACATTTTATAATAAATAACACAACACTGTGCCTTTAGTATATTGTTCCAGTGATGATTCACATTATGTTTCAGTATGGCGCATGATTACTATAGGCAGAGTTTTAGAAGGTCCTCAGGGGTGGCCCCCTCAGTCCCAAAGGCCACAGTCTCCTCAGGAGGTAGAGCCTGCTCTGGCCCTTCCTGTGCGGTGCATCTGCGTTGTGACTCCAGTTTGTTGTTCAGATGAACACCCAGGTACTTGTATGAGGTATGTATGAATGCCAAGGACAAAGTGGTTAGACTTTAGCAATGTTTTTCCAAGTCTATGACAAATAGTAAACTGCTAAAGGCACAGTACACAAAGTTGTCTATAATTAAAAAGAGGAAAATGCAATGAATGCCAATTTTTAATATGTTGGTGGGTTTCATTTTCAGAAAACTGAAAACTTTGTTTAACCACAAGATGGCGACAACATTCAATTTGACAACCTCATGCCATGATATGAACTACAAAGTCCACAAAGCTACAAAAGGACTGTGGAAATGTACGAATAATTACACTGAATAAAACGCATTAAGTGCGGGCCTATATAAAACAGCTACACAAACTAAGCACCCTTATTTCCACATCCAAACTAACACTGAGGCTTTTGACATAATAACACTGATGAGCTGAGAATGATGTAAAACAGCAAGAAAACCAGTCAACATATCTGTGGCTTCAAATGGCACCACAGTTACAGTCATGGTTTCTCCTCTCCCCACCCCCCACCCCCTTTCCCTTCTAAAAACAGCTATAAAATAGATTCTTTTTCAGGGACTAACAAAGTTTAGCGGGGCAATATTGCCTTGACTATAGCCTTGTGAGATGTGATGCTCATCGAAGGACATCTAAGGACTCACTGCAACACACTACATCCTATCTGGCCCTCGTCTCCTATGCCCTTACTTAAGACTACATGGAAACATGGAAGGCCTGCATGTGGCTGGGCACAGAGAGGAGATGTGATTAGGGAGTCCTGGGTTGACAAGGCGGCAGTGGGCTGTGCAGACTTCAGCAGGAGCCTAGAGACGCTCTGAGGGATGGCACTGACAGAGTAAACTTCCTCACACTCACAGCTGCCAATGCATCACAAGTTTGAACCTGATTAGACAGACAGGGAAAGCTATTCCAATAAAAGCTGTGATGATTGGGTCTCAGTTTACTGTTTAAATGTGATTTATAAAATGCAAGGAAACATGGTTTATTCACAGTCAAATAAGGATGAAAACTAGCGACTCATATAGCACATCTTTGCAAGTATTATTTAGGTGGCTCTGCACACGTTGGTACTGAGATGGGACCAGCTAGCCCTACTCACACTGCATCACTGAAAATGTTCATGGACCAGCACATTTCCAACTATTTGAACGCATTTTCTTTGAAGTAAATGACAAAAAAAAACATCTATTTGGCCAATATATATTATGCCCAAGTTCTATGAAATCTTTGTATTTGTGATCCCTCTCACCTTGTGCCTCCACTCCCACTCTGTCTCCGAACAGGCCAGGGCAGACTAAACTGTGACCTAGTGGAGACTGCCTCTAATTACCTCTACCCCAGTCACTAAAGCAGGCCTGTCGTCACTGGGCCCATCACCGTGTGTGGCATCTGTATACATACGCATTGTCGCTTTTGGTTTGTATATCTTTCTCATACATTATTTTCATTGTCAATATTTCTTTTTCTTGTGTTTGTTTTAATTTCAATGCAATTTACAAAAAGCCATTGGATTTCATGTCTGGACAGATATAAATATATACATAGGTCTTCTTTCCTAACATACAATATATAGCCCATTTAGACCCAGTCGGCGCTGTATTCCTGTCAGCAGTTTTATCACCGTGTCTTTCTGCCCCAAAACACCTCACTCACAGCCAGGAGTGACTGCAGTGAGCGCACCACAGCTAGACCAAACACCAGGTACAGCTAATTTACTGCCGGCAGGATATTAATAACTTTCTCTCAAAGGGCTTCTGGCCATGTAGGTTTCCTGTCTTTATTACACAATGTAACAACAATTTTTAGTAAAGCGTCTGACCACATAGTTTGATTTAGTTTGGTCACTGTCTGGGACGCCAATGTGTGAGCTTGATCAGTCCGTTTTTCTTGGAATCGACACATGGGGTTAAAATATCACCACAAAAACAAAGAAAGAGAGTGACTTTTTTCTGTAACACCATAAGAAGGAAAGCAGATGTCATGCTATAGTATGGTGAATGATTTTACAGTTCCCCAACATGTTCAGCGATACATTAAATAAATCACACTGTCTAATGCACATTACAGTGACACACATCCTTCCAACTGCTTCACAATAAATACAATATTGATGAATGGTCGATGTGGACACAGATGCATGGCAGCAAGAGTAGTACTTGTAGCAATAGTACGGATAACAGACTTAGCACTTGTAAATTGCAAAACTAACATTATAAATAGAAGCATTTTGGCAATGATGATTTGTATCTTGTGTCTTTCTACTTCAATTTAAATAATAATAGTATATATACAGGAGTATGGATCTGAAACTACTGTAGTTGTAGTAAATATGAAAATTTGTAGTTTCGAGTAGTTCTGTAAAGCATTAGGAGCGGTCCAATTGGCTCGGGATGTGGATTGCAGCCGACTGCCACAGAATGCTGTCCAACAGAAATACAAATACAACATCTAATGGGCAATTTGGTGGACATGGGGAGAGACAGAGCAGAGCAGAGGGGCAGGAGACGAGAGGAGAGGAATTGGAAACACATGCAGTAGTCTTTCCCCTCTCTCAAGCGCACAACCACACAACAAAGACAGGACAGGGGCCAGAGTTGGTGTGAGGCTGAGGTGATGATACATGAGCTGAAGTTTAAGAGCAAAATTGACATGTTTTTTGTATAAAATGTGGTCATTAATTTAAAACAGACCAGTTACAAATATTTATCAACAGCACAGGCTACTGTTCATCCACTCGTGCCGCTTGGCATTGGGCTGGAGTCATGTGCCCAATGCCAAGCGGCAATGAAGGATAAGTCAAATGCAGAGGACAAATTTTCCCACTGGGAAGTATACCTTGACAGTAAAATTATCTAAATACTTTAAGTCATTCATAGAAAGGAAATTTGATAAAATTATTAAAATTAAGATGCATATATTTTGAAAAGCACATGTGTAGTCATTCCAAGTTGCCCACCTGTTTGCAGCCTTGCCCTATGCGCAGGCACAGCTCTGCACTAGTGTGATTAAAGCTGAGCGGGTGTACGTATGTTTCATCAGTTTACTGCTCCTGCTGGTGGTGGTGGTTAGGGCACAGGACCAAAGGGGGTCCGACACAGACAGACGCCGGCGCTGGTCTGGAGCACTGCCCGAGGACTGCGGCTAAAGCTGGAGGAACTGTGAGGGGAAATAAAGGAAGAATGATCAATGACAGTACAAACACAAGAGCACAAAGGGCTTCTTTAAGAGCCCATCATGTGTGTAGTACTATCCATGACTGTTTGACAAAACAAAAGATATTTTTGCAGATGTATTCACAGCTAAGCAACACAGCACCACGAAATAAACCTAAATACATTCTGATTGTCCCTGCATGTGTTTTGAGGTGAACTGGTCATTCAAATGCCCCTAATGAATAGCTTTCTGTGACTAAAAAGCCACTGTCCACATTAAACCTCATTAATGAGCTGCTGTAACAGGCTGGCAGGGCTTATACAAAAAAGAGCAAACTAATAACTCATAAAAGGGTCACTTCATCAGTTCATCAAAATTTCTAAGAACACAAAATGTCCTGTCGCTTTGAGAAAAAGGAAAAGCTGTCAAAACGTTGTTTTGTTTTTTGTTTTTTCTTGGTTCTCAAACTGTTGTACTAGTGCTTCCAACTAGAGATCAACTGATATGACTTTATTATGTCAATACCAATGTTTCTGAATCTAGAGCAGCCGATGGCCAGTAAACTTCGCTAATATTTTGAAGCCGATATATAGGACAGATTTTCATTATTTCCTCCAAATTATAGTGTAATATGTTATATGTAGTGCTCTGCAGACAAAAGTACAATAATAAAGTAAAATATTCCTATAGCAATGGTTTTAAACATTCAGTGCCCTGTCTCACCTCAAACCTATAAGAAAGCAGTAGTTATGGACAGTATCTTCTGTTGCACTAAAGTGTTCAAATCAAGCACCTTGTTTCTCCTTTAGTCATGTTTTTCAGCCTAGACAAATTATCTGGAGCAAAAAGTTGAAGTTTTAAGACCTACAGCGATATACAGACAGAGCAGATATCGATTTATCGTTCTGCCTCTGGTTCAAATACCAGGTTTAAAATTTAGATATTTGGAGATTAACTTGAGATCCAAACAAGAGTAAAAGAAATACAACTGAATTATATTGTATATTTTGGTATTATAGCAATGTCTTAAATTTGGGCAAATGCAAAAAAATAAATAAAATATAGCTTTCAGAACAACATCGAGAATTGAAACTAAACATTTTAAACAAACCCTTTTTTTCATTTTTTTTTTACATGAGTGGAAGTGGGGCTGTGCTGCCTGTCGCTGGAGGGCTGCTGTGGTTAGGGGCTAAGGAAGAAGACCAGGAACAGGGGAGCGGAGTCTCATTAGGCAGCGCAAGTTTGGTGCCTCCGCGGCCTGCTCACATTCAACCACACTGGGCCTTTGATGAGGGCTGGAGGATCGGCCCAATCGGTTCCACATGAGGCCAGCGCAGACACACGCCAGATAGAGATAGATGGAGATAGACGGAGGAGTGGGACAGCGGAGACCGAAAAAGAGAGAGAGAGGGAAGAGGTGAGGCGGTTGATGTAAGACCAGGCGCAGTGGAGTAGTTGTGACAGGCCAGAGGCAACAAGCAATAAACAGCAACAGCAGGAAAGGGCAGTGAACAAGGAGCTACTGAAAACTGTTTTTTTTTATAATTCAAAAGTACAAGAGCGGATTGAGTCGTTTCAAAGGAGGGCAAAAATATGAATGTGACTATGCATATATTTGCATCACACAGAAGTCATTGCTCTGGATGTCCAAACAACTCTCGGAGGTTCCCCCATGTGTAGCTTTTTATTTTCGTCGAATAATTACCAGTTCATGCTATATTTTAGTAAGTATAGTGCTCTGTTTGAGCTTAGAGGAAGACTGAGTAGTTTAGTACAAGGAAAAATAAATGCACAGATGCTAATGTTTTCTTGTTTACTTTCACATGGGTTTGATTGTGATAATAATGTGACAGTCTTTAGTGGTTCTTATCCATATTCTCTCCTCTTCATCATCAGTGGACCGAACAATTGTCGCCATACCTTACTGTTTGTCGAGGAAAACCTGCAGGAAACTATTAATTGCAGCAGCCATGAAGGTCACAATTAGTAAGTGTTTTAAAGGAATCAAAACAAGTCTGCTCTGTTGTAACTGATCCTACTGGTAGCCAATGTAAACAGTACCCTATGTTCAAGCACATGGTCAAAACTGTTAAATATGTTGTATTTGGTCAAGTTTAAAGTCCAAAATTTTCATATGTTTTGGATTGAAACAAGCAAGAACCGCAGAACACCTGATAAGATGATGAAACAGGTGTAAATACAGTCAAAACAAGCCTACTGCATCACTATGAATTACAGGGTAAATGAACCATGGTTTTATACAGTGCAAACCCTTATTAATAGTTAAAACTTGTCACATTTTATTATGAGGGGAAAAAAATTTACACAAAAAACCATGCAGTTGGTAGAAGGAATAGTCATAAACCACAGTTAATATTAAGCAGGATTTATGTGAAGTGTTGATAAAAAGATTTTTCAAGTAGATAAAAGTTGTTTGCAGTAAATGATGCTATCTGGCTGATACCTAAAAGTTGTCTGTAACACTACACTCCTCAGTAGAATCCCGTTTACCACTTGGCAGGCATTAAGAACTGAGGTTACTTTATTGGTTTTCTAATTGGTGCCAGTTTCCATTTTCATTTCCAAAAATTGCAGTGGTTCTTCTGCTCCTTCAGTGTGAGAGATGTGTGCGAGAGAGGGAGCGAAAGAGAAACTCGGAAAAGTGGGGTAGATATTGCTCTGGCTCATGCGTCTGCCTATGTGCACTATGGCATGGTGATGACTCTTTCGGCTTTGTTGTGTTGTCTAATGAGTCATCAGTGATTGGCTAAGTTGATGTGGTCAACAATGAAGGAACATTTTACAGTAAAAGCATCAATGGAAACTGAGTGACCTGGAAGGAGAGAGGTAGAGGCAGGGGCTGGGGGCTGGGGGCTTGGTGAAGACTAGGAGCACATTATTCTTTCAATTGTAGGAGTAAAATACACACAAATACACAAAACTCACCACAGTTGGGCACAAAAGCCACCATGATGGAGCAGCAGGAGCAAAAAGAAAGAGTAGTGGAGTTTTGGATAAACACAAATGCAGGGGCTGCCGGAAAAGTAAACAAGGCGGCAAGGAGATTTTTGGCTGGGACTAATGTATCACTTCAGAAGGAAAATGTATAAGAGGGAATGTAATAAGAAGAAGTAAAGGACAAGCACCTTGAATACTCATATTAGAATAATGGTAATATCAGAATAACACTTCATTAGATTACAATACGTCGCAATAGTCCTATCCTGGGTGACAAATAATGTAAAACTAAGTCTATAAGTCAATCAACTGCTGACTAATTAATATAGGCATAGTAGTGTCAGACAAACTGATTATAGGTTCATAATCATCACTCATAATTGGCTTGTTTAGTTTTAATATGTTTTGTTTGTTTAATTCTGTCTATTTCCTTTTTGCATGTTGCCTCATATTTTGTTTTTATATATAAAGAAAACCAAAGAGGCCACTTTATGCCCACAGGCCCTGGGTTTGACATGTGCTGTAAATGTTGTTTCAGGTAACTCACTACAGGCGTGGCTGAGTAACAGAGGATCCACTCCCCACTCCACTGCACCCACAATGACCCATTATAGCCGCTCTTCCCCCGTAAATGTGATAATTATACACTTGCCTATTCACAGAGCAGCTCAAATACACAAACCAAGCTGCTTCTGTTTATTCTCCCATAATCTCCCTTTTATTTCCTACAACACTTAGTAAGACCATTATAAACCAACACTATTAGAGAATTTCCTTTGTGTAGCCATAAACACGTGTATTGATGATGAAGTAAATACTTTATATATCTAAATAATTTACAATCTGCCCCACTAAGCTAAAATATGCAAGTTATTGTGTCAAAATATGTTGACTGTAGGTGCGTTGATGTGTGTGAGAGCTGGCGGCCCGTGGATCCATTGTGCAGCAGCGACCACAGGGCCTCCTTCCCCCGATCCCACCACAACAAAGGCCAATTAAACGGCGCTGCCTCGCCAGCTGAGGAGCCAACCGCCAGCCACACTTCCACAAACAGGCAGATCTGTTTAAAACCAAAGGAGAGAAGCAATAAAAGCCAACCTACCGAGAGCGACCCCCTCTCCCCTGATTCAAACCAGAAGGTAACGGCGCATTGCACCACTCTGCCAGAGCTCAGGCTGCATTACCATCACATGTGGGCTGTACAACTCACCACTATAGGGCTGCTATGTCTTGATTTCATTTTGGTGGCGTTTTGACCCATCACAAGCAAGCTGTCCCAACAGCACTGAAGGATGGGCCATTAACAGACTGTTTTAAACAATGGTGAAATTAATATTTTAAGCAACTTTATGTCTTTTTTAAGGATATGTATAATGGCTGCATATATCTCAGTTTGTTGTTGTATGCTCATTCCAATGACAGACTGCTCCTGGACAGCTTACATCAAACAGTGCTTTTGTTTGTCTGACCTGCCAAGGATCTTATCCAGGATTAAAGCCTTTTCTGTACCACATTAAAGACTGAAACTGACAGCACAAATGAAAGTTTTTATAGTGTTTCACTGAGTGGATGTCCTGTTTGTGTTTGATTCATTTCAGATCTACATCTAAATGTATACAGAGAGTCAAGTTTTAGTAAATGTTTCATCCACAAGATTTTTTATTTAGTTCCCTCCGTTGTCCTGTGTGCCCCCAGCAGAGGGCAGAGTGCAACGACATGCGGTGACAAGGGAGCACTGGTCCTAGCCACGCCTAGAGCGGTCCGGATCGACCTGGTTGAGCGTGGGCTGCCTCGCGGTGTCTCTGGTCAGGCAGCCTGGAGCCCTTGGGTGCTGGCAAGGGGCGCGGGCGTCCGGGAGGGGCCCCCTCAAAAGCCATGTACGGGGGCCACACCCACACGGCCATTACGACGGAGGCTGTTCTGGGCTTCTCCCGAGGCCTGCCATTTTTAGAGCAGTAACACAGTAGACCACATGCTGTGGCTTAGGCCTGTGGGGGAAGGATGGTTTGTTCTTTATTTTAAGTCAAAGCGCCACGCTCTTTGGGAGAATTCTACAGTCGCAGCCCAGTTAGTGTAGAAAATTGTTTGGCACTTCCTCAGTGCTTTGTGATTAAATGTTGGTTCCTAGTGCAAAAAAACTCACTTCACTTATTTTATATATTCAAAAGAAATTAAATTTTACATTGAAGACTGCTTCTGTTTTAGTTGTGTGGTTTGGTGTTTCTCCAGATCGCAGAGGAAAGAAAAGATGTGGAAGTATTAGAGTTGGATCCAGGACCTTGTGAAACATGAAGTTGCTCCGGTGCTGTTCTGTCTCAGATTTTTTCAGGAGCCTGTGTGGGTGAAGCGCTGGGTGGTCCAAAGCAAAAAGGACTTGAGCTTCCTCTCACACACATATGGTGTGGCGTGGCCTTTTTGTTTCCATTTTAGAGGTTTTAGGTTATAAGTAATAAAGTGTCTTTAGGTACGACATGCTTATTTTACCTTCCTATAATGCCTTCTATTTCTGTTGTGGGGCCCAGCCCTCTTTCACCACACTTTCCGAGTACCTTCCTGCTACATTCGAACTGAACATTTTGCATCATGTTCACTAATAACTTAAAGCAGCTTTAACCCAACACTCCTCCTGTTTCCCGTCTTGGGTATTTTCTCCTTGATCATCAGGAAGTCTCCAGATCAGTTTCCTCTCCATCACAGGAAACACTAGTCAAGCACACTTCACTTCTACTCCATACACTCCATGGACGACATCCGATACTCTTGGTCACTGGTCTACAGACTGGATGTCCTGACCCACTCACAGATATGATCTCCTGCTGTGTAATGTCTCTCATAAATGATGATGTTTCCACTGCACAGACCACATAGTTATGGCCCTAAGACAAGAGATGTACTGCTCTAAGTGCTGGACTTATGGGGCTTTGTCCTGTAAGTGGCTGACCACAAACTTACTATCACAAAGACCTAAAATAGTACTTAAAATTGAGCTTTATTCATGTAGAAGGGACATGATAGTAAAAGAGACAAAAAGTAGTACTGTGCAACATGTGGCTAAATAGTTTTTGAATGTGTTAAGTTGGAGAATGCAGTTACACATAAAATAGAACATTGAATGTTATGGATTTACAATTTATGTGAAAATGTTTCTTTCATTTAGTCATTTATGCTGCCAACACTTCAGAAATGGATTTGTATCCCAGAATAAGTGCAGGTCTAACAACAGAGCATGTGATAAGATGTACGTACACTCAGTTCTGAAATATCTTTTGATCTAAATGGTTGTGGGTTACATCTGACTCCTGTCCTGGTGCCACATAAAATGCACAATGTGGGATGATGTAACTTTGCGTTAACAAGGTATCTAAAATGGGATTGGTTTAATGTTTGTTTATCTTTGGGATTATATTAACACAAAGGAGAAAATAAAACAAATATAACAACTAGTGTGTGTGTGTCTGGTACCAGGGAGACAATCAGATGACTTAGAGAAGCATTTTTGCAACCAAAAGTGATGGCTGGTGGCACACACGACACATGGAACACATCATGCTGCCGGATTTGCCTGCATGAAATAAAATAAGTATAAGAAAACCTCAATTTAGTGTCTTTAAAAAGCCCCGCACTCGTGTTGGCAGGACTCCACAGAGTAGGAGCTCCCGCCCTAACCTCAGGCCAGCTGCAGTCAGGGGCTCAGGCAGTGGAGTGACAAACGGACTGTGTCAATTACATACAGTCACATCTATTTCAGTTTGCTCAGTTTAAACTATTGTCAAAGGCAAGCTATTTTACTTAATCATTTCTTCTATGCAACATTTTCCCTAAATACATATCCTAAACATACATTTTATGGCCTTTCCAAAGCAGTGTTTTGTTCTGTATTAATAAATGCAAGGTAAATAAGTTTAATGCCATATTGCTGAATGTTTCTATGGAGACACAAAGTTGGTGGACCTGCCACTATAAAGTTATACATTGTACTTTAAAACAGAGAATATGGATTTTCAACCAGACGTTTGAACAGCAACCTGGTTCTACATTCAAAACCACATGAACATAGAAAGTAGTAAACAGCTGTATATAAATTACTTATACTTTAATCTTAAAATCCATCAACATCTAGAGGTGGGCAATAGCCTGTATTAGCAATATTGTAAATATGTAACAGAATATATATTAATATTGTCGTTCATAAAAAAAACTTTCTCAAAATGCTGCAAATGAGCTGGTTAAAATGGATCAAACTTTCAAACATTCAAACAAGGGCACAACTAAAACACTTAACATGTTTTAGTACTTTTCTGATTGACAAAATATCTTCTGATTATTGTTACTGGGATATTAAAACATAAATAATCAATAACATAATATATTCTTATTTGTCAAGATCTTATTTGTCAACCCTACACTGGGACAAATGATGTGAATCTATGTCTGTGTAATCCCTCAGTCGTTCAGGTCTGATCCATTGCAAAAGACAAAGTTTAAATCCGTCAACTGGACAGATCTGCTTCTGACCAGATCTGAAGAAGTGTCTTGGATGAGCAGCGAAACATCTTCACTCCTACAACAATTTGTCCAGTCGACAGATTTAAACTTTGTCTTTTACGATGTGAATCTACTATGAATCTACTTTTATGACCTTTTAATTACAAAGACTCATGTTTGAGTAATCCTACATCGTCACACATTCAAGGCTTAAGTACTCTCAGTGAAATGTCACTATGAAGAAGTGGTGCCTCTCAGTTCTGCAGTTTTGAACAGAAATTAATGTCAATTGACTTATTTCTATTACTTTCTTGTTTTTGATCATATTTGAAGTTTACAAAGAATTATAATGGCAGCAACACAACATTTGCTAATTGTTTAATAAAAAAACACATTTCTTTAACGCTTTAATTGTTTGTAAAGCGACATTGACAGATCCAGCAGTTGCCCCATCCAGGGCTATTGCAGAATGATGACGCCTGTTGGGGTGATTAGGTGGCCACAGGTCTCCTCGACAGACACACAGATTACAGGACACACAGTGGCTTGTATACAGCACCAGGCAGCTCACTGCACTTTGTTTGGGAGAGCATGGAGCTTAGCATTAGCTTCAATTTGAGCCTCATTCCCCTGAGTGTTATGTAACAAAGGCATCAGAAAGGGCTGATAAAGAACATACTAAACTCAAATATATGACAGATATCAAACTTGTGTTGTAATGAGTAATGTTTGTAAAATTGTATAAATTCAGTGCATTGCTATATCTTTTTCTGGATTCTAGTGTGCTACTTGTCGCTTGACCACCAGTTGAAAGTTGTACTAAAAGTCTATGCTCCACAGTAAAAGCTATGTTTGTTGTAACTAACATCCCAATCCAAAAGGCCATCTGCCGCCATGATCAACAGTCAATGGTACATGGTGTATTAACATGATATTCACTAGTGTGTTGTATAACTAACCACCACTTTTTCTGTCTATACATCCCCCTCTCTCTCCGCACCTCCAAGTCTCTCGCTCGCTCATTTTCCGTCGACAAACTCTCCGAATCTCTGACCACACAGCCTGGAAAAATAGCACAGAGTCATGCTGCAAGGCAAGTCTATCCCTGACCCTGATTCCCTCTCACCACATTTCCATCAGCACTGAACTAAAACACATCTAATCATTTCAATTTTCCCCCTTCGTCACAGTATTATTAACATTGTTAATTTTCTGAGGCTGCAGCCCAGAGGGGGAATGTCAAGGGAAACGCATTACGGCCAGATATTCCATTGATCCAACATTATGTACACTTACTTGGTTGCAGTAATGGCCTAATGGTAAAAAGCCTATCGGAAACCAATCCACAAAATAGAAGACTAAAGGACTGAAATGAGTGTCGTGAAAGTAGGGTCCATACCAATAGTCTGATCAAGGGCCCTCACACCAGTCCTCATTGTTTTTTATATTGTCAACTATTTTGTTTGTAGTTTGTAAGTATCAGTCTAAACCAGGGGTGTCAAACTCATTTTCAACGAGGGCCACATCAGCAAAATGGCTGCCATCAAGGGCCAGATGTAACTGTGTTTACATTTAGTGACATTTACACTGCCTCAAATGTCATGTAAAATAAATGTAACTCCTTTTAAACTTGTTAAATAACTGTTTCTGTATTTATTAGTTATTCTAGTTGCAAATATTACGTGTCTGTGTAACTCCGTGTAACTGTGTATTTCCTGATAAACTGACATTTTTGACAAGAGTGTATCTGGTCAGCGCACACCTTCAGCACTGCTTGCTCCGTGTTTGGAGTCAAAATGTCGATGTAGATTGTACCGACCCCGCCTCATAACACAAAAAACATACAGATTTTCTCCTTAAAGCACAAACTTGTATTCACCTTTAGCACCTTTCTTGAAATTGCCTTCCACGCCGACAATTTTCCTCTTCATGAACAATTTGGGATGATTATTTGTAAAAATTTCTCAGTGTCACTTGTTGGGAAAATCTCATTAGTTTATTGTCAATGCACACATTAAAGCAGTATAGACTTAAAATGACAGTCAAGCCTTAATTTACCTTCTTGTGGGCCACATAAAATGACATGGCGGGCCGCATTTGGCCCCCGGGCCTTGAGTTTGACACATGTGGTCTAAACCATTGTACCCAAATGTCGCTATCCCCAATGATGTGTGATGAAAAAAAATCAAGAAATATATTTTTTATGCTCAGCATCCCAATCTGAATATTCATAATCCATGGCATTTTTGTACAAATTACATTATTGAAATGCCAAAATATCCATAATAAATTATCATTAAGCCTACAATAAAAGGTAAAAAATATGGAGTATTGGAATCACTGACAGCTATTTTACAGCTATAAAGGACATTGCAAGTGGACTGGTGTTTTCCATTGACAAACTCAAAAAATAGGGAGTTGAAAAGGATTTAAATGAGTTCAATTATCCTTACAAACCATGTAATCAGCTCTGGGGAGTATAATGGTGCCCACCCAGCTCCAGAGTCCTACTGTGTGTGCCCAACAAGTGGGACCGCACCATGCAGAAAGGGTAAATAGAGCAGGGAAAGCTGTTTGAAGAGCCCGTTAAGAGTTTCATGTATTCTCTAATTATAGATCTCATTCACTGTCTTTTGA
This sequence comes from Periophthalmus magnuspinnatus, assembly GCF_009829125.3. Lineage (NCBI taxonomy): Eukaryota > Metazoa > Chordata > Actinopteri > Gobiiformes > Gobiidae > Periophthalmus > Periophthalmus magnuspinnatus. The sequence continues at coordinate 2,392,365 of NC_047130.1, forward strand.
AGGGAGCTGTAAATGAGCACACGCCAAAAGTCAAAGATTATTACCACGCCAATAAAACAGGGAGCGGGCACGTGTGCACACCACTTCAGCAACGTTTGGGTGCAACTGAACCCTCCTCTCCTCAATGCTAAACAAGAAACATTTATGGAGTCTAAGACAAAAAGGCTTTACTTAAAGAGTGACTAGAACCGAATCAAAGGGAGGACAAATCCTTCAAAATGTGACACAATATTATCCAATGAAAGACTCAAATAAAAGATTTCAACACAAATACACTCTTTGTTATGCTCTACATGTTGGCTGAAATAGTGAAAGGAGTTATCCTGCACAATAATGATATAATGATGATAAAAAATGAATCAAACTACACAAAGGATATGCAATAACCATGTAGGAAAGTTATGGACCAGTTTAGCGTCTCAATAATGTAGAATTTGTTTTAAAAATGGCAAGAATCAAGCTCTTGAATGTCATTGAGTAAAAATAACACAGAATTCAGCTAAACGTATAGGAACAAATTAGTAGCACAAGTTTCAAGCAGAGAGTTTCAATAATAGCAGAAGTAGCAACATGATTCAAGTTTTTTGATCCTCAATGTTCTCATAAAATCCACCGAAAGCGTTGTGTATAAGTGAAAATATTGATATGATATAGATGTTATTAATTGCTATAAAGGAGTATATACCATTGTTTATATTTTCAGGTTAATTTTGCGCAATGATTCTAGCTAAAATATGACTTTGACTTATATTTGGTCTTTGGCACCTGTCAGCACTTATTTGAATATAGAATAGACAGACCTGGTGAGGGTTGTCAGGGGTGAACTATCGCATGTGCTTTGGTCTTTTACTCACGGCTTTGGAAAAAGAAAATAAAGCGTTGAAGGTCAGTCGGAGAGCAGACTGCCAAATATAGCTGCTGTGTTCATGTGAGGGCCAGACTCTCCCGAACGACAAGCCCAGCTCTGACCATGCCCTGTAATTGAGGAGAAAATAAGGATTGAAATTATATGTTTATTTTTGACAACAATTTTAATCTCCTGTGCTCTCCTTCAGAAAATGAGACGCCTTCAGAAAGATGCTGAGAATCTGGCAAATGTGAGGAAGTTAATTCAAACTTTTTTTCTATTAAATACATTTCACTACAAGGTCGAACCGATGTATGTGGAGATGTACACAGCTGATATCATGCGAGGTCATCGTATCTTATATTTGCTCATGTAAAGTGGGATAAATAAAGATGTTCTGCTTTTAAAATTCTGCTCCAATTAAATATTTTACATATGTATGACAGAGATGGAGAGAATCCTGTTGTGCAAGTTCAAAACTGGGCAAGTTTTGCATTAATAAAAATTTGTGCTGATTCTCTCTCCTTCGCTCTCTTGTTCCCTTCTCAAAAAGTCATCTGCTTTTCGAGGTCAATACAGAATAACAATGCCAATAACAACAATAGTAGTTAAGAATTATCGTTTTAATCATTTCATATATTAAAATTAAACTATAAAATCAAACTGTCACATGCCACTTTGTTGTTTCAGTCGTATAATCTGTTATTAAACTATGCAGAGCCGCCATAACCTCCTCTACTTTTGGGAAAACTGGATGTCTTATGAAAACTGTCGTTAGCCGTAGTTATTGTAGTAGTGGTCCCAGTATAATATAATTCTGATTCTAGTTGAGTACTTTTTTGCGTACCTCTATATATTACATTTATTTAACTGTGAATACAATGGTTTTTGCTTTGTATTCACAGAGAATCTTCCTTTTTCATCAAGCCCGTCTGTATAGGAAACAACACTGATGCCAGCCCTTATTAACCCGCTGTTTTATTTGATGTGATAATCTCTTCTTTATTGTATGTAATGACCTCTTTCCATTTGCCTGTCTCAAAGCGCAGTCTCACTTAATGTCTGAAAAGGCAGTTAAGAATATTGGAAACAGAGAGAGGTTTGAACCCACTATCATAAAATCTGCTGGAGAAACCACAAACTGGGCCGGTTGAATTTTTGGATTTATGTGGCACGGGCTACGGCTACATGTTCATTGTTATTTTTCCTCTCTCACAGGAAAGCTCCTAAGTCGGCTTTTCACGTCTTATTTACGGCGCATGTGCAGTAATGAGCCTAATAACATGGATCTTTTACACCACCACGCCGCGCCAGAAACACTGCATGATGGCTATTCCAGCTACATCTGACATGGAAATGTGGATATAGTTTATGCAATATAAATGCGGTGGGTATAGGGGAGCTAAAATTGCTATAAAATTAAAATATTCCCACTTAAAGAAAATACTCAAGTAAAAAGTTGTTATCCAAATGATTTATTCAACTAAAGAATAAAATATAAACCAGTTCAATTTTGAAATGAGAAAAGGACACAGTGTACATTTTCAAAGCAATATAATAATGATAATAATAATAATTTCCAAACATTACATTGTTAACATGTGAAATGTATTAATACAGACCAAGTCAAATTGGGTTTTCAACAATTACATCCACAACATTAGACTCTATTAGCCTCATTAAAAGCATTTACTTTAGCATTTTACACAGAAAACAGGCCAATCATATAGTTTTGTCTGAATTTATTCTTTTTTTTTCCCTGCAGATCTAAAAGTAGTACATGGAGACACAGTAGGACTTGACATGTTACGTTTTGATTTGTTGTTTTGTGATTTTAATGCCTTTCTTCTTCTGTAAAGCACTTTGAATTACTTTGTGTACCAATTGTGCTATACAAATAAACTTGCCTTGCCTTGACTTGAAACTGTTGGGTTCAGTCAGTCCATTATTCAGCTTCATGAGGTGTTTTTTTTTTTTTTTATCATGTTATTATTTTTAGATTTATTTTAATAAACACTATTTCACTGAACACTTAAGTAACTGAGTAAGTAACTGAAACTATCTTCTAATTTGGTGAGGAATTCAGTTTAAATGCATATGTAATGGAATAGACAATTTCACTTTACAGTATTTTTAAACCAAATCCATTGGTCTTGAAATGATGTAAGGTCTCAATCTCCCTGTTCCTTGTTTTGTGTTCCTAGTTAAACTCACCAGCGTAGTATGATTTTTCAACATTTCTTTGAAACGAAAGATTATGTTTAAAAGTGTCTTTCTTTCAGGCGCCTGTGGACAAATCCCAGTGAAAAAATAATGCAAGTAAAATTGAAATATAAAGTCAGCGTGGTGATTGATGAGTAACCCATTCATGCGTTTATCTTGAAACGTGATTGGCTGCTGCCTGGTTGGGGGGGTGGGATGTTCTTTTTCCCCTCCAATCATGTTACGTTTTCCCCGTGGCTTTAGTTTTTATTGCTCTTTAGTGAGTCTTCAAAGAGTTCAGAGGCTGTAATTAGGAGGCGGGCTTTCCGTGCCTCAAAACACTTCCCCGCGTTAGTGGCCAATTCCTTCCACACTGTCTGAACTGGGACCCAGAGAGCGCCTCTCCTCTGCTCTCCTCCACTTCCACAGGATTTTTTTACTCAGGGATGGCCGCATCTATTCTGGAGGTAGGGAATGTAATTGTAAGTAAACTTCTATTACTTTACTTTTCATCATACTGTATTAGATTTATTTTTTGAGTAGTGCTTTGCAATGTATTCTTCTCAAACTATTCTTTTGATTATGCAGTTGGGCAGCAGTACACTGTACAGTAAAAGACTGTTACTAAAATGAGTTTGAGGAAAAAAATCCTATATGGTGAATTTACTCACTAACGATGATATAAAGCAATACTGAAAATAACTGCACTTTAAACATGAACTGTAAAATTCAAGTCTTAGTTACATCACATTTAGCTACAATTAAATGTGATCATGCACAGTAGAGTAGAATTAGGATCCCATACTGTTAAAAATAGATAACTTCATCTGGAAGTACTTTGTCAAAGCTTTAAATGTGTATTTGACTGTATTTCTCTACCAAGTCAATTGAGGGGATTTCTTGAAGGTGTGGGCCTATATTTTGTAGTCTCGTGAAATGTTTAGACACTAATGCACCAATAAGAAAAGCATGGAAACAGTGGTTTAAGTGAAACAACAGCCGTGAGGGAATCCTGAGATGAGTAGAACCATCACAAACATTTGCATTAACTGCTCGAAACTTGGCCTGACCACTTTGAAAAGGGGGAGAGCAGGAAGAGCCCGCAGTGGCACTCAGACATACGCTTTTTATTAGTGTTGACACTGACAGAAGCAATACTGAGCTGCTTCCTGCAGACACTCAGTCTAACTGCTCTTATCTCTGCTCATAGGAAGACGCACGCTATGGCTCCAGTCCCCTGGCTATGTTAACTGCTACCTGTAATAAGTTCGGCAGCACCAGCCCCGTCAGGGACACAGCCACCCCCGGTAAAAGCGGCAGTACCTCGCCAGTAAAGAAACCATACATCATGACCTCTGACCTTCAGGCAGCCAAAAACGGCCGTACCGCAGACACTGGCCTGGCGGACTCCTACACTGGCTCCTTCACCACAAGTGGGGGAGGCAGCGGCGGGCTCCTCACCCCGACAGGGAGCCCCCCTCCTTCGGCCGGAGGCTACACTTCTGAATATAATCCTTTCTCCCACTCCTTCCAGACCTCAGCATCCCAGGACCCCTCTCTGTTAGTGTCTAAGGCCCATGCCACGGCTGACTGCCTGACCAGTGTGTATACCTCTTTGGACATGACACATCCTTATGGCTCCTGGTACAAGGCTGGCATCCCGGGCATCACTACTGCCCCTGCCAACGCCACGTCCTCCTGGTGGGACGTCCACCCCAACTCTAACTGGCTGTCAGCTACGCAGCCCCAGTCAGATGCAGGGCTCCAGGCCTCACTGCAGACAGTGGCCCCCCAAGCTTCACTCAGCCCACAGTTGCCCAGCTACAGCACCGACTTCACCCCCTTAAACCCAGCTCCGTACCCCTCTGTGGGCTTGGGCTCCTCCTCTCACCTCCTACAGCCCTCACAACACATGCTGCCCCAGGACATGTACAAGCCCAAGCCTGTGGCCAGCACAGGGCTGATCGAGAGCCAAATGGGGCTCAAGCCTGCGCGAGGAGCAGGGGGCTACAGCGGGGGTGCTGCACCCACAAGGTCATCATGTGACTGCCCCAACTGCCAAGAGCTGGAGCGGCTGGGTGCCTCAGCCGCCTCCTTAAGGAAGAAGCCTGTCCACAGCTGCCACATTCCAGGCTGTGGGAAGGTTTACGGGAAGGCATCCCACCTGAAAGCCCACTTGCGCTGGCACACTGGGGAGAGACCCTTTGTGTGCAACTGGCTGTTCTGTGGCAAGCGCTTCACCCGGTCTGATGAGCTGGAGAGGCACGTGCGCACACACACCCGGGAGAAGAAGTTCACCTGCCTGTTGTGTAACAAGCGCTTCACCCGCAGTGACCACCTCTCCAAACACCAGAAGACCCATGCCGAGTCTGCCCTGCAGGGAAAAAGTGTGGAAGGAGAGACAGACCCTCGCAGTGAGGACCCCAATGAGATGAACACTGGTACAGTGCCTTCCAACTCCACCCCTGACCCCATCCCAAACGGAGATGATAAAACCGGTACAACCAATGGAGTGGACAACAGCAGTGGACTATTGGAGATTTAAGTGCGCTGTGCTGTTTCAGGACACAGATGGAGTTTGTTATGGCAAACAAAAGGAGAATATGAGACACCAGATGGACTTTTGGTAGGGTTAATAAAACAAGTGACTGTGCAGAAGGTAGCAATCACTTCATTATCTGTGGGCCACACAGACATTATGAGCGGACTGAGGACGTGAGCCACAGTACACGTGTAAACACAGATTCAGATGAAATGCATCTTGAAAAGACATGAAACTAACGAGTTTGACACTCAGAGCACAACCTGCCTTTACCTGACACAAACCACTGGGAAAAGGGACTCAGCAGTGGGTTATTTAAGACACTGCATGGCTACAACTAATGTAGAACTTTGGCTCAATGTTAACTTTTGTACTTTTGTGTTGTTGAGTATTTGGAATTTACTGTGTTTTTGTTTGCTTATTTAATGCCATATTTACATACAATACAAATCTAATTTATAACTTAAATTATACATTATTTTGCAGCCTATAAGAAATATTGTGCCTTAACAAAAGCAGGATGTAGCTGTCCAATCGTAAAATTCACAATAAATTAAGAACTTTTATTTATTTGTCTCAACATGGCTGTATTGGGGCCATGTTCTAAAGGTTTATTTATAGATCTTGATGTTGCATGTGTTTGTTTTATAATTCTTAATTGTGAAGTCTTCCACATCTGGCACAAAACAACAATGTTCTCCTTTGTAACCATATTATATGATATAAGGTGTGTTGCCTTTCTATCTTTGGTGCCAGTTTGTTAGATTTTGACAACAAAGATGTCTATTTTGCTTACCAAGAATTGAAATGATCATTTTACATAAAACTGAAATGCTTTTATGCTCACATTTTAGGTGGAATTTTCACTGTAAATATAAATGATGTCTTAAAGATGTACATGTTATTAGCGGTGATGAGCAATCACTTCTCAGTGCTTCTAAAAGTAAATATATTTAAAATGCATTTTCTGGTGTTGTTATATTGATTTAATGCTGATCTCACTTCTCGAACTTTTTTTATGCTTCCACGTCACAAGCAAATAGTTTCATTACCTTTAGTAGTACAAACAAAGCCGTCCACTCAAGTGAGGTCTCAACTCTGCACAATGACTGTCTTTCAGGGAGTACTGTAGTTACACTCACCTCTATGGCAGATGTAATTATGATGCTCAGTGGAGAGGAGAGATTAGAAGATGGGACATGTCCCTGCATTGTCTATTGAGGGAGGCGGTCAAACAAAGGATTCCAGTTAAATAATGGTGGGGTGGGGGCAGAAAACCCCAATAGCATTATGCTTCAGTGAAATGTGGTAGAAATATACTTGTGATCTGCATTTGCAAGTTGAGAAAATGTGTCACGGTCTCACTCAGCTTTCAGCAGAGTTTCCTGTTAGGTCACTTAGGCCATTTCAAACCAATAAAAATACTTGAAAAGGGTGGACTGAGTGACCACATGACATTAAAGGCAAGATAGCCTTAGGAAAAAAACAACAGATGTCAATTCTGCAAATGAGAAACAAAGTCATTTGTTGGCATGAAATGTAGTAAACACATAAAAGGTGTTTAAAGTCAGTGTATGTGTGCTAGTCAAGCGTAAACAAATGTTTAAAGGAGTGTGAGTAAAGGAATCAGACATCAAAGCTCTCAGACAACTTTTGTACATTATTATTATATTATCACCTCAAGCAGTGTAAAAGACAGGGATAATCATTTAATTTTTCATGTTTTATAGTATGGAGGACCCAATTATTATATGAAATAAAGAACTGAAAAAAAAGAGATTATAATGATATGAATGAACCTGCCCATAACAGGTTCAATGTACTGCAGGTTAAGACTATTCCTGTTCCTGTTTTTTTTTTTTTTTTTGTTATAAAGCAGATATTTTGTGAACAAACATAAGCGTGACATATGTGAAATATGTCGACTAGTCATTTGAATATTATTGTTCAGTCAAACCATTAAATCTATCTATGCTAAGTTGCAGACATGACCTGAAGAGTGGATGTAGCATTTATACACCCCAGGCTGCATGGTTCCAATTTAGGGCTTCTAATGAGCTGTACTTGAGGTCAATTTATATAAAACGTCCCTCGGCCCACTCTGTCATCAGGCACCGACATGTTTATGGTGGTCTGAAGTGGGCGCACGGTCCACTCCACAACATAAAAGCCCCACAGGAGGAGCAGGGGCTGGCTTGGGTGTGTCAGGGTGGGGAGTGGGGGGGTTGGGATGACAGTCAGTGGCTTTCCACAGCACCATGCTGCTACTGGTTCCCTCAACACTTGTGGTGACACAGCCTTTAGCTTTATTTTTACTTCTTTTATTTAGGAAGCTAGGAAACGGTAAGTGTTGCTTCAAATAAGACCACAAAAAAGAAAAAAATACAATGCTTGGACAATCGGTTCCATATGGATTGGCCTTTTGTACCCCTCACTAGCACTATGCCATCATGAAGAGTGCAGAGGCAGAGGGACACCCGCTGAAAGCATCCCTCATCCCAGGCCTGACAAAAACAAAACACAAAAGGCAAGTCAGTTACTAATTTGGCAAAGTGATAAGACAGATTTTTACAACAGATGCCCTTCGTATCCCAACTATAGCCTCGCAGACTGAATAAGCAATGTGAGCAAAGTCTATTTATCCAACAGCACGTGGTTGCAAACTTCCTTAATGAAGATACTGCATACAAGCACAATGCACAGGGTGTAAATGTCACCTAGTGCACTGTGTATTTTCAATTAATGGCATAGTACAATTTCTTTTGATACTTAGGCCTATATATTTAGATTACTGAGTCATAGAGACATAGAGACAACAAAGAAAATATACTGTTAGCAATACAGTTTACCACAGTCCTCCCAGTCTGAAGCTATGTTGTAACAAACAGACAAAGTGTGCTCTATGGAAAGAAGCAGGGCAGAGGTGCATGGCCTGGGGTGTGGGTGCCTGCTAGAAGTGAGTGGGGGATTTGGGAGAAGCAGGACAAAAGCACAGGTGTCCACAGGTTCACCTCAGGGCTCAACAATCAGCGCATATGCAGTTTTCAGTAAAAGACAAAGTAAACTGACCTGAGTGAACCGGGGGTGAACCATAACATGACCCCGACAGCACGAGAGGTCAACGTTTAAAAAGCACTACTGCAGATAAGGACTAAGGGTCAGGTGGGAGTGGAAATACAACATGTCTATTGATATTTTCCAGCTGATGTCATCAACATTTCCTGGGAGTGTGAAGCTATCTGTAGGCACTTCTCTGTCTGAAGCTCTGTTAGACTAACGTTCACCAGTTACCATGGAGACACAATGTATATTTCAGCAAACACTGCCAAATAAGTTTTAAGGCTACCTGAAAAGTAAAAAAAAAAACACAAAATAAATGAAACAGCACATTTTTAGGAGCCTGAGGTGATCAATACAGTTCTGTTTAGATTAGATTTTCAACAAAAAGGTGAGGGTAATTTACTGAAAAACTGTTGGCTAATGCTTGTTAGCTTGTGACTGTAATGTTATTTGAGAGGGACTTGTTTGACAGCATAAACCACCTCACCTGTTGTACTTCAAACTAAATCCGTTCTTTCTGGTCAGATTGTGTTTAAACAAAGCTCAGATTAAAGTCTGACAGAGCTTCAGACAAAGCATGTCTATGTTACAGGCAAAGCTGAAAACCCAGGCATAGACATTTTATAAAATATCTGGTGTTTTTAGGGAAAGAAGGAAAATATATTTTATTATCTATTATTTGTTATCTTGTATTTATTTATTTATTTTGCATGGTGTCCTTTAGGCAGCGTGCAACAGATGGGTTTTATTGTTGGATTTTATTTTTAAAAATATATGGCAAAGCTGCTTTTGTAAGCCCGTGCATTGTAGACTAGTCTAAATGTTACCTATACTATGGTTGGACTGTGACATAACACCACAAAGGAAAGAGTAAAAAAATAAAAATAAATTTTTATTGGTACAACATGTAAATAATGATACCGATACTAAAAATGGGCATCAATAGAACCTAACATAAATTCAGTCAAATTTACATGTATCATTGCATGTCCTATACAAATGTTTTTGTTGGACAACCTGATAAACATCTCCATACTTCCTTTCCCTATCCCTCCTGCACTACCTACTGATGCCTCTGTTGAAAAACGTGAGTGCCTTTTGTCCTACTTTACATATAAGATTATAAACGCAATAATAATAATAATAATAGTAATTCAACAGAATATTTTACCAGCTACTGAAGTTTCTCACCTGAGCCTGTGTCACCCACGTCTCATTTTGAACCAATCTCATTAAATAACTTGAGGGATCTTATCTGTCATGCAGGATAAGATCAGGTAAACAGGATATTATGCCTGCCTGTTTCATGAAGGAAATTTTTGACTATCTGGGCCCCGACATTTTATCCATTATCAGCTCTGTGGTTTAAAAACGTGTTCGGCCAGTTCTCAACAAGCCGTCACTTGATCCCTCAGACCTGAACAATTTCAGGCCAATTTCCAATTTGCCCTTCTTGGCCAAAATTTTACAGAAGATTATTGCTATTTAATTGACTCAGCACATGAACAATAGTAATATTTTCAAAAAGTTCCAATCTGGCTTTTGATCCAACCACAACACGGAAACAGCCTTTATCAGAGTTACAAATAGCCCCATTTTATTCTCAATATATATGCTTCCCCTTGGCAGGATCATTCAAAAGCACAAGATCAATTACCATCAGTTTGCAGATGATACGCAATTATATCTTTCCCTGGGCAACAATGACCACTATCCATTAGCACAAGTCCTCAGCTGCCTCTCTGACATAAAAAAAAAGTATGTTCACTGACTTTTTTTATTTAAATTAGTCAAAAACTGAAATGGTTGTATTTGGTCCACCTCACGAAACCCAAGATTTTAATAATAACTTGATAATTCTGTACCTTGATATTCTAGGATCTAAATTTCAGCTTGATTCACAAATAACAAAGCTTGTCCAATCATGCTTTTCTTAAATGTATGCTATAGCAAAAATAAAAAATAAATAAATAAACTGTAGACCTAGATAGCCACTCATGCCCTGGTACTCAGCCGTTTGGATTACTGTAACCCCCTGTACACAGGTTTGAGCCAGAAATACAACGGCCGTCTTCAGCTGGAGCAAACCTCTGCTGCACGACTCCTAACCAGCACCACAAAACATCAGCACATAACTCCTGTCCTTGCTGCGTTGCACTGGCTCCCAATAAATCTTAGAATTGTCTTTAAAATACTGCTGATTACTTTTAAAGCCATCTACGGCCTTGCTCCTGCCTGCATTTGTGAACTATTGTCTCTTTATGTTCCTAGCTGCTCCCTACACTTCTCAGAGCTGACACTCCTCACTGTGCCTCCTGCCAACTTCTGACCAGAGGGGACAGGGCCTTTTCGGTCAGGGCCCCACAGCTCTGGAACACACTGCCAGAGGAGATTAGATTATAAAAAACACTTTTATAGAATGACTTACTTGTAATGGGTTTTTTTTTTTTTATTGTTTTCATTGTTATTGCTGCTATGTGGTTAATTATTGTTTTATTGTTTCTCTGTATGAGGTTTTGAAGCAGTTTTTGAAAAGTGCTATACAAATAAAAAAAAGTTGCGAAGTTATTTTTATTTTTACCCACCATATGATTGCAGCTATTATTACTGTGGTGAGGGAAGTGGGAAGTTACACCCCCTTTTCAGCTCTGCAAACAAACTTGGCTTTGTGAGATTGGCATCATCAACCCTTTAAGTCCTGCCATTTTGATGTTCTAATCCATTATTTTACTATATGACAGTCATTTTTAGGTTATAAATGCCTATGTTGTCCAATGCACTAAGAGGACCACTAAATGAGCCCATTGTGTTTATCGGAGCTGAAGGAGGCGTGTGGGTGCCTGTGTGCCTCTTTAAAAATATAATCTGCCTCCCGTTTAATGATTTCCGGATGACAAATTACTCCCAGGGGAAAACAAAGTCAAGAAAATGGCTTGTGTGACACTTATGGACATATGCACTTCACTTACGGTGTTTGACAGTGTGTATTATCATATGGTATGGGGACAATTAACCACGTTTGTAACACATGCAATGTTGTTGTTACATCTGTCCAATTATTAGTACGACAAGACAGCATAGGTCATTTTAAGTAGAAACTAAAATCTTTCTCAAAATAAGTAAAATAAAATGTAGTAAAATTAAAAGTCCTCATTCCTTTACCTGACTTTTACATCTTGTTGCCCAGGAAACATCCAAAAGTAGTAGGAGTATGTAAGTACAAGGATGGGTGAGTAAAACTGATGATGTTGTAAGTTTAGAACGGTTTGTGTAGCAGTAACATTCAAGAGTATCTGGCTACAACTAAGCAATTACAAAATTTTGCTAAATACAAAAATAAATAAGTAAAAACAATTAGGAAAAAGTGAATTATTCAATAGACCCAGCTCCCATTACCACTATGAATAAGGAACATATCAAACAGCTGTCTGATCATGATGCTTGAAGACCATCCAGGAGACACACTACTATTTTTGTGTTTTATGCTCACCTGAACTTTTTAAGGCACATAGAATGTAAGCTGATGGACCAAAGATTCGCTTAATACGCAAACAGCTTTTCCCTGTAGAACCCACTCTCTCAGTGTCATTCTGACTGACATGCTGCCCAGACCTTTCTTTTTTAACTCAAGCCACTAAGTACTTCCTTGGAACATTTACAGGGAGGAGGTTTTTTTAAAGACTGCACAGAGGTTGCAACACACAACAGTGATAAAATGTTGGGATGCGTCGATACCGATGCCGCCGATATGATACTGGTATAGAATATCGGTGCTGATCTGTGAAAATTTGCTGAATCAGGTTTCAGCTCCAAAATATCGGTTCTGACGATATCCTGGTTGAGCATATAAACTGACGTAATAAAACTATTTACTGGTCATAATTGGTCAAGAAAGTCTCATAATGTTTGAGCTTTTATTTATACAAAGTTGCTCTGTAGTAACTTGAGGGATAAATAACAGCTATGTAACACATTTTGTCATACAATTTTAGGAAAATTAAGTCTAGTTTTAGTCTCTGCTCTAGTATCAGTTGATATCGGGTATCAGCAGAGAGTTAAAGGCATTGTATCAAAATCGTATCAGAAATGAAAAAGCTGGATCGGTGCATCGCTAACAAAATAGACTAAATCCTTTGTTATGTTGTCCGACTATACAGAAAAACAAATTATATCAGCAAAATAAGAAAACTTAAGTCACAAAGAAGCGAGAGAGAGAAAAGAGCAAAAGAGAAGGCTGTGGATGTGTAGTTGGATCCAGGGCTGGCAGGGTTTTGGTGGAGGAGTGTGGTGGTTCAGAAGTCCTCCAGTGCAAGGCGCCACTGTGTCCTGTGGGGGCTCTGACCATGAGCGCTCTCACCCCCCCAAAGCCTATCCCCCTTTTTAACCGCCGGCACCACCTCCCAACCAACCCCTAAGCCACTGGCACTGAGGCTGCTGCTGCATGTTTATTTAATATTCTGAAGAAATTGAAATATCTCTGTGGCTTAACGCACACACATACACACTTAAATCTTACTGCACGGACACACACAGTACAACTTACCACCACAATATATAAATAAATAAAGTGGAGTAATAATGTTCTCTTGATCCAGAGCCAAGAGTCGAGTTGGAGAATATTTTTTTTCAAAAGCTGTTTTCAGAAGTGCATAAGGAGGAGCAATAATGGCTGACACTGGATGTTGCATGGTTTTAGACCGCATGCCTTAGTCAGACTCCCACAAAGCACTTACAAAGTGCTTGACTGAAAAACTGTTCCTATGTAATGAAAACTATGGTGGAACAGTATGGTGGAATAATCTGATTTATGCATAAGACAGGTCAAGGCAAACTATAATATTTACTGAAAGGTAAATAGAAGATTCATGGGAAGGAGCCAGCTTACAAAGACGAGAGGAAATTAAACCTGGGAGCAACCTGGGGGAAAGAAGGCACCTGATTTGTCTGTTATTGATGTTCATATCTTAATTTACAGACACGCTAGCAAAATAAAAATATAAGGATAATTTAGAGCAGGTTAATATGAACACTTTAAGACCAAAATGACGAGGCTCGCTGCAGCAGTTATAGAGAGACGGGTGACAGTTTTTCAATGCAAAGTAAACAGTCGATGGAGCCGGACGTGTGCCAGTGTTCACTTCCTATTTGGAACGTGGCAGTTTCGCCATGTCCATTTATATATATATACAGTCTATGGTATGAAGTAAGTAAGAGACTAAATCGATGGCGTCCTCAGTTCCTCCTCTCTGGGTACGCCCACTGTCCAAAGACATGCATGAATATTGTCCCATGTCCAGGCCATTGAAGACTATTCACTTTATATGTGACAGACTCAACCAAGACGTTTCAGGCATGTTTTAGCACCCTCTGATGGATTGCTTTTTGATGATGGTTATTGCCATCATCAAATAAATATATCACTTGGCCCACCCCGACTGACAGGATTGTAACATGTTGCTTATTTATTTAATTTATTTGTACTGATTCTATTTTAATTTAATTCAAGGACACCCAGCTGGTACTCAGAGAAAAGTGAGAATATAAAAATTTGATTATTCAGAACTTGAACTAAAATCACAACTTATTTGATTGTTGTTTGTGGGTCATTTGCTGTAATTGTATTTTATAAAACCACTTCTACGTGATACTGAAGTAGTTTAACATACCAGTGTGTATAGCATATACGCAACCATTCCATCCATTCAGATTTTATAATACGTCTGTAATCCTTACAAAGCAAATCCTTCAGACAGTCTTGGTTTTGGACTCCATGCGATCCCCCTCTGTCTCTCCTCTCTGCTCCAGAGCCACCAACCACTGCTTGTGCCAAAAATAACACAGGAGCACCACTTGAAGTCCTGCCTCACCACAGCACAGTGCAGCCACAAGAGCACCATCAAAACACACACAAAAAAGGAAACACATTATATTGTGGATGCAGAGAAAAGAGAATTCATATATTCATGGTTGAAGATATCTACTGATAATTTTGACAAAGCAACAGCCACTCAGGGGTTTCACTGTGCCCAAAAAGGCCAAAGAAAAGTCTGGTGTGATGATGCCTCAGTTCAGGATGCAAACCAACCAACCGACCAATATAAAACTTACAGTATGTCAATTCTGCGCTCAAATCCTGCTGAAATATTTAAAAACATTATAACATAACATAAAATGTGATCAATCATTTGGGTGGGGCTTTCAAAGAACACCCTTAAAATATTCATGAAAAAGGAAACATAAAAACATTGAAAAACAGGCATCATATATGTTTAGCCCAAAAAGCCATTTGTGGGTCATGGCTTCATAAATATGACAAAGTGCTCTTCATGTGTCAAATACAGTATAACTCCAAAAGAGTTTGACCAGTCACCACAAGAGGGCGCACATAACCAATGCCAAGGCCCATGTTATACTTGTTATGAAATATTTACATATGCACATTATTTCAATTTCTTTGAAAGTTATTTTAAAATATTAATATTTTGTTTGTTTTGTTTTTTTTACTTCCAACAATGTCAAATGCTTGGTTGATTCTCAGGCAGACAAAGATCAAATATCAGAACAGAATAATAATATGTGCTTATGCCGTAATACGGCGCCCTCCAGGGGACATAGTGTGAATTAAAAAAATTGAGCTGGGCAGCGATTACAATTTTTAATCATGATTAATCGCAATTTAGGCATGCGATTAATCACGATTAAAAATTATAAATGCATGTTGTGCGCAAAAGTAAAAAACAACCTTTTAAGGGTTTTTTGGCTCCTAAATAGCTGCTTATTTTATCTTTTAGGCTTAAATATACTGTAGTATTTGCTCAGTTAGACTTGTATTTGGTGTTTCTATGTATCTGGGACATAGTTATTTGAAAATGTCCAAATAAAAGCCAAAATAATATATTTTGTTATGTTTACACTCAAATATAAGATTGGAAAGTTATTTAACTTTTCAAAGCAGAAACAATTTCTTCCTGTGGTTGTCCTGTGTGGTCTTCTGCTCCTTTCTGCTCACTCTGAGCCTAATAGAAGGCTGTTAGCGTCCTGGTTTAGTCTTGCTTTAGTCCTGATAAAGTCTGTCCTCTTATTTAGTTCTTGTTTCGTCCTGGTTTCTTGTTCAGTTCTGGTGCAGTCTTAGTTCAAACCAGCTCACTGGTTACTAAACATGTGGGATTTTGATATCTCTGTAGTTTTCAAAGTAAACATTATTGACACTTGCAGTAAACTCCACACACTGCCGCTGATAGATGGCTAAACATCCGCGCACATATTGAATCATGCATTTAATGTCACTCTCAGTTTGCAGACTTTAGCAGACTGTTTCTCAGTGACCACTGACTCTTTTTGGAGAGTTTAAAAACTCAGATGAAGCTTGGCCTCATCTCTGTGGTGCTCTCTGTACAGCAGAGCCCGCTTCTTCATTTCCAGTGCACAGACACATCGGACCTGCTCCTCTGTGTGCGGACATAGAGAGAGAGAGAGAGAGAGGAAAAAGCGGCGATAATAAGTTCAAATGGACTCACCCAGAGCAGTCCTCCTTGTGCGTAAAACTTTTGGAAATAATTCCCTAGTAGTTTATGCAGCTATCATCAAAATCTCTGCGTTCCTTGGAGCTTGCGTGTAAATCCATTTTCCAACATGAAACAACCCATAAAGTGCTCTTTAGTGGCACGATGAAAAAAAGCCATGAGGGAATCATTTAGTATAAACTGCAACTCGGGGTTTACCAGCTTTTTCAGGGGTATCCAGGCACACAAGCCTGCTCCCTACTGTACCAAACGCAGCAACGTGGGATAAACAGATGTGCGCATGGATGACCCTTTCAGCTTCATATTATGATCAGTGCCGCCAACCATTGGGTAAGCAGCACACCGATTCACCAAACAGCCCAGAGACTATAAAGGTGTACATTTACCTTTGGTTAATCACAGATAGACTAGGTGCGCACCGCACTCCGCACAATGAGACCTGCAGTGACTTGTGAGCGAAATATGTTCACATTAAAATGAGAAATTGATGTCATTAAAACATGAGACTTTGGGAATAAATGGTAAACTGAAGCGGTGATGGCAACAGGAGACGAGAAGCTGCCAAACTTTTATCTTTGTCCACAATCCTTATTCAAGGCAAGTGTAAAACCGCTGTGTGTTTTGGAGTGGCATTTATTCACCATTTTGCACTTATAACATCAGCACATCTGACAGGGCTTGTGCAGTAAAGTAGTGTGAGTCCATTGGAACTTGAATTGTTCTGTAGAGGGCAAGGCACAGGGGCATTGGAAGGATGTGCCCAGCACACCTGAACGTAGCATGCCGAGGAGAAAGCAGCCATGGCGCCACACACAGCCCCAGAGTGACAGAGAAGGGAAATGACTAACAACAAACACTGTAATCTCAACAAAGCTACAGGTACTTTTCCATGCAATTATGACCATAGTGTATCTGACAGATGCTATGTCTGAACAAATGTCTCCATGTGGGTGACAGCACGTGCACTTTTAGGAAACAGGGGGGAGCCAAGAGGGAATCAGTGGCAGGACATTTTGATGAGATGGGAGTGTGCAGGCTAAGAAGCAGCTCTAAACAGAGGATATGTGGCTGGTTACTGTATCAACACTCAGATGACATGTGTTTATGCAGCAAACTACCTGACTGATAAAGCTATATTATCTTGTAAAATAGATAAATAGGCTAGTGCCCTAGGAAGGGGAAGGTGTGGACATTAGGATGCACTGCATTTGGATTTGCTTTCCCTCGCAAAATTATGAAGTATTGCAATCCCTTGAAAATGTTTTGCGTTCCCTGGCAAAAATATTGTGTTCCCTGCAAAAGTAGTGAGTTCTCTTGGAAATATATTTTTTAATTCTCAATACGTCACCTGGAGAGCGCCGTACTTATGAGGTCAATCTTATTGTTTTTGAAAAAAACAAAACAAATGTGGAGTGGCAACTTACCCATTGTGACATGCCCCGGTCTCCTCTGCTTGTTGCTAAGCTGTTATTGTACTCAGAAGAATATTGCGAAGATGATATAGGCCTAACCGCGTTAGTGGAGTAAAACATGACGCAGTTGACATCTGCGTCTAAACAAGGCGTTTCGCCAATATGCACCAAAAGGAAGAAATGCAAACGAAGCTGATCAGCGACTACTACCTGACTAAAATTGTGTAAATTCGACCATTGGTTTGACAATATTATTATCTTTTGTACTTTAATGGTAACCTTTTGAATTTCTCGTCAGCTGGACAGGTCAGTTTGTAAAGTTCCTCTCACTGTATGTAATTCTGCTTTAATCCTGCAGGGGGCGTAATGAGTAAAACGCTTGATGTCTGATTTGTTCTTTACTGACGCGAAGAAGTGACCAAGAATCATGGAGGAGGAAGGTGCAGCGAATTCTGCAGAAAATCAAGAAAACTTAAAATCAGTCGAGTCTCAGTTCTCCCAGGACCTCAGAGGGGCTCTAATCACGACTGTCCTAAACATAGAGACACTGGATGTAGACTTTTACAGGTAGGCCTTGAATTGTGGATAACTTTTGAAAAGGATGCTTAGAAAAGTGTGCGTCATGATGATGAATGAAACATTTGTTTGGGTGCAGAGTACATTATCAGGGCGATAATTCACGTCATTAAACCGGAACCAACCGGTTAAACAACATCAAGAAGAGAGAAGAGGACATTACACTTTTGATTTGATCAGTCTGAATATCTGACATAAAATCTGTTAACTCTGCTTAGCTGTAAAAATGTTCTTAGCTGTAGCATGAGATGCAGTTTGTCCATGTGTTCTGGAGTGTTAAAGTGTTGTCTGGTAAAGAGTAGGTGGCACATGCCTGTCCGGGTTTATGTAGAGCAGGTGACTAAAGATGTCTGCAGCTTCTGAGAGTTTATACCTCACAGTAATTGGTTACATTCACATGTCAGTTACTCACAGCATAAAGAAGGATGAGTGGGTGGGCAGGTACCTGTGGGTAGAGACGGGCAGAACTCTCTCGATAATTGGATGTATGCCTGATGATATGTCCAGTGTTAATACTGTATATGTACAATAGGCCTTTATTTTTATTTTTTTAAAGGGGAACGCATCTTTGGGTTCCCAAAACCCAGCGCTTGTTTGGAGGTCAAATAATTGGCCAGGCTCTTGTGGCAGCAGCAAAATCAGTCAATGACAGTCTCTATGCCCATTCTCTCCATTGCTACTTTGTACGAGCAGGTATGGTAGAAATACATCTGCAACTTATGACTTTATAAGTGCAAGGCACATGTGTGTGTTTTTAAAATACATATATTGTATGACAACTTTTTTATGTTGTCTAGGTGACCCCAAGGTGCCGGTGCTGTACAAAGTGGACCGCACAAGAGATGGTCGCAGTTTTTCTGTCCGCTCTGTCAAAGCAATTCAACATGGACAGCCCATCTTCATCTGCCAGGCCTCTTTCCACCTTCTGCAGCCCAGTCCTGTTGAGCATCAGTTCACCATGCCTATAGTGCCTCCACCAGAAGACCTCCCAACTATAGAGGAGCTAATCCAACATTATTTGAAGTAATGATGCTCACCAGCCATACTCTGTTCTCTCAAACGTGATATTTTAAGTAATACATTTTTATTGTGATTACAGCAAGCCAGATCTTACAGAAAACCTTAAACGGGGTCTTAACAAACTGCTAGCGAGTGAGGTTCCCATTGAAATAAAACCTGTCAGTCCACCAACATTTAACAGAGCTTTTGTAACCGAGCCAAAGATGATATTTTGGGTGAGAGCTCGGGGATTTATAGGTAAATCTCATGTTAAATAATCAACTCTTTTAGGTAGACCATCCTCCAACTAGCATATTACACTATTTTTGAGTAATTTTTCTTGACTTTCTAGGGGAAGGAAACATGAAACTGCATTGCTGTGTCGCTGCATATGTATCAGACTACGCTTTTCTGAGCACTGCCCTCCTGCCATATCCTAACCACAGGGCCATATTCTCTGCCTCCCTGGACCATGCCATGTGGTTTCACAACATTTTCCGCAGTGATGAGTGGATGCTCTATGAGTGTGAAAGCCCATGGGCAGGTTTGTTTTTGTTTTTTATTCACATGTACTTTTTCAGCTCTATATTCATGTGGTTATATTTTGCCCTTATAATTTTTTCCTTAGTGGCATTGAAACTTAACTTCAGATTGACAGCCTTGAATTTTTGAGCTTCTATTATTGCTTTGTGTCAGATTGCCCCACATTTATTGAAGGTGTAAGGATGTTTGTTTCTGTTGTAAACTCAAAGAGGACCATGAGTCTGAAACAAGTCAAAAGGGTTTAATGAGTATCGCACAGGCAAAGTGAATAATGAGCACTACAGAAAGGATCGAAAGAAAGTCCTGAGTAGTGTGTGTTTACAATTTTGTGTGATTGAGAGTGTGAGTTTGTCTGTCTTCTGGATGTTTTTGTGAGCTCCCGTGCAATGGCAGGGCCACCTGGAAGTCGCTGTCCTGTCCTTGACTCAGAGAAACATTCTGTTCTATGCATGTGCATTTTACTGCTGTTCACAAGTCATTAACAGTAGCATTAGTACATTGAGATACAAGATCAATAGTAAAGCACATTGCTAAATATAGATCTCAGACTACTTTATAAAGGGCAGGTCAATCAAAAGAACAAATTACTTTAAAAACTATTGATTTGGTTAACGATTAATTGTTCATTTTGGTTTGTTTGTATGACATTTGAAAATAATGCCATAATGTAAGTAATCTTAAGTAAAAATCTGCTGCAACTTTAACATAACCTGTATTACTTGTCAAATTCTTATTTTGTCCTGTAGGAGGCAGTCGTGGGCTGGTCCAAGGCAGAATGTGGAGGAAAGATGGGGTTCTGGCAGCCTCATGCTCACAAGAAGGTGTTCTCAGAGTGAAACCAGCAAAACTGAGCAACAAACTGTAAATGTGTAAATGCTACTTTTAATAATTCCATTGATTGTGATGTAATTTAAAAACATATTTATTTATACGCTTAACACAATTTATACTATTCTTTTCTCAAATAAATTATTAGCTAGTCTCTTTCAAAATTGTCCACCTGTGTTCTTTGCTAAATTTTGCTATGTTAGGCTCATAGACTTATTATACAGTCTATGGTTAGGCTACTACTACAATACTGAAACATACAATTTATTGTGTTCATGATTATTTGTGGTTTTCATATTTTAGAATATGAGCATATCATACTCACAGATGGGAGCCATGAGCCAGATTTCCCGATTGATTACATAGTACTTTTTAAAATTCACTAATATTGAACCCGATCAATTCTTTTAGTGACTCGACCCTAAAACCTGCCATATTACAACAAAAATCAAAATTTTAACAATGTTGATGCTCCCCATTTGTATTGAATACTATTGGCCTTTAGAATGTTGTGATGTCATCTGAAACCCAGCAATATACAACCATGCACATACTGGGCCTGTTCCAAGAAACAGGTTTAGGCCAAACTTAGACTTTGTTGATCCTGAAAAGAGGTCAATTTAGAGTTTTCTGTTTCACAGAGAGGGTTAACCATGGTAACTCACTGTGAACCTAACATGGTCTAGTGCAGGTTTTATTTCTTTAACCTTAAGGTTGAACAGAATTTGCTCCTGAAGGAGACAGTCACAACATGCACTTGTTTTTCATAATCTGTTTGTCTTTTTCTCTTATCTTGTCTTTTAAATTATGTAACTGCATTTTCTATTTGCTGCTGCCACTTGGCCAGGACTCCCTTGAAAAAGAGGTTTTTAATCTCAGTGCGACCTTCCTGGTTAAATAAAGGTTAAATAAAGGTTAAATAAAATAAAATGAACCAGATGCACCTAATTAAGCAAGAGTTTAATGATTTGACCCAGTCATTTATGCTTTACACTTATTTTACTTAGATGACTTGGAAGCATGATCTTTCCTCAACACGTGTGTTGGGAAGTGCAAATCGTTAGATTCATGGATGGATCATGCTTTACTCAGTGTAATTCATGTACACTTTAAAATTTTGATTTATGTAGGACACAGAGAAAACTTAACATATTAGATTAGCACAAAATGGTAATTAGCTAATTGAATTTAAAATCTGACATAAAATATTAAAATCCTCATTTTAAACCTTTAAAGTAGGCTGGACACACTCACATGTTCCTGTTTGTCGGTTGCTAAGGGTTAGCGCCCCTAGTTACCGCTATCTCCCATCTTGCAACAGAAAAAGCTACATCCATAAACCCTGCGCTTC
Source organism: Periophthalmus magnuspinnatus (assembly GCF_009829125.3). Lineage (NCBI taxonomy): Eukaryota > Metazoa > Chordata > Actinopteri > Gobiiformes > Gobiidae > Periophthalmus > Periophthalmus magnuspinnatus. Next base: position 2,414,248 of record NC_047130.1, read on the forward strand.
TAATACTGTCTATAATATTCCCCTTTTTTGCCATGTATGTCGACGAATGACCGGATGATACCGTTTTACCATCGTTTAAGGTAGGCTCAATTATCCGTGAAAACAAACAAATGCGAAATGTTAGCAAATGTAAGGTTAGCCCGGCTAGCTACAGAGCTACAGAAAGCTCTAAATCTGTGGTTTACAGTTGCTGCTTGCTGCTTTACAGCTTAAGTAGCATCATAGCATCATAGCACATTCGATTGCTAACAGCCTTTATAAGCATGAGTTATGTGATTAGGTAACAATAACGTAACAGTGTTTAGCTTTAGTGGACCCTAGTGTACATGTGTGCGTTTAACCAGAGCAAAAACACTGCGCGTTATTGCTTTTCCTGGTTTGCACTTTGCTTTTGTTCACATTTTGACATCATCCCAAATAAATTAACAGTCTTTTTTCAACTTTAGGTTTATGGCTTTACAGCTACAAGAGAACACAAATAATGGATAAAGATCAGCATAACACTGTGATCTTTAATGCTTCGAAGAGGGAACTGTTTACCATAAACAACGGATACAAGTTACTGCAGAAGAGACTTCGGGCTCAATGGAGGGTTCAAAGGTGAGTGTTCTTTTTCAGGGCCAAGTAACCATTGTAATAAAAGTGATTTAATAATACTTTCAACATACCTTCATTGTCACCTATAGTATGAAGGAGGAATTGACACTGGAGAAGATGAAAGGGGGTAGATTGTGGATCACTGCTGGTCCAAGGGAAAAGTTCACAGCATCAGAGGTTAATAATTATTAGGTGAAAAACACAAGCACATCTTAATCACATTTCATGTAAATACTTTGACAGTCTGTCCACTTTTACAGATGGAGGTACTTAAGCATTACCTTGATGAAGGGGGAAATGTACTTGTAATGCTGGGTGAAGGAGGAGAATCTAAATTTGACACCAATATTAACTTTCTTCTGGAGGACCTGGGTATAATGGTCAATAATGGTATGTCTGTAAAATGTTCGCTGGATTTCTCTAGATTCATTGTTTTTTAATACTTTCATCCTCAATGTCATGTAGATGCAGTTGTGAGGAATGTATACTATAAAAACTTCCACCCAAAAGAGGCACTTGTATCCAATGGTGTCTTGAATAGGTTTGTTATTATTTTTTGTCTTTTTAATTTGATCTCAAATTACTGTCAAGACATTCTTTCAATTTTTGTTGCAGGGAAATCAGCCGAGCTGCTGGAAAAGTTATGACTGGAATTACAGAAGATGAAAATGTGGGGAATAATGCGCAGTAATGTATCTGCTATTTTCAGAACTTGATTTTTGTAACTGAATTAAACATAAGCAAATTTAACCTCATATTAATTGGGATTTCACAGAGCTTTAACATTTGTCTATCCCTATGGTGCTACACTGAGTGTAATGAAACCTGCTGTAGCTGTTCTTTCAAGTGGCTCAGTCTGTTTCCCCCTTAACAGACCTGTTTTAGCCTTTTACCAAGGAAAGGTAAGTTAATTAAAAAAACAAAAAAAAACACCTATTGCATTTGTTCCTCTAGATTAATATATGAATACTTTTTCTCTGTTTCTTTAAGGAGGCTGGCAAATTAGCTGTACTGGGTTCCTGTCACATGTTTAGTGACCAGTACATAGACAAAGAGGAGAATGGTAAAATCTTGGTGAGTCAGTGTACTACTTGTGCATCAGTTAGAAGTATTTAAACAATATCTAAAATCTGGTTTATTTTCAGGATGTTCTGCTGCAGTGGTTTATGACTGATACAGTTCAACTCAATCAGATTGATGCAGAAGATCCAGAGGTATGAAACTGTCGAGGAAAACAGCCTTTTCCTCTTGTGTTTGTTAGTTTCTGCTTAGATAAAGAATACACCTAAGCAATAGTTGGAGTAGGAGTCTGCATTGACATTCCCATGCAGAGACTGAATGTTCACACTTATACAATCAATTTTATATGTAAGCTATAGTGGGAGGCTACCATAGTTTAGACTTGGCGACTGTCCGTTGGTGCAAACCTCTTGGCATGTTGCACCGACCAATCAGAATCGAGCATCCTTCCAGGGTGTTGTCTGGATAACATGACATCATCCCCATCAGTAATTCTTGGCCTATTATGTAGTTTGCATTGGAATTGTCTTGACATATATCTATGAGTCTCACAGCTGTGATCACAGTCCTTATCTTCGCATCACCTCAGTACAATAATGTACTATAGCAGTGGTTATAGAAAATAGCAAAGGACAGTTATTTATCCTTACACAATCTATTTGTGAACAAATATATATATATATATATATATATATATATATATATATATATATATATATATATATATATATATATATATATGGAAATTAATTTATTTGAGCTTAAACATGTACATAGGTAAAATAGTCAATGAATAGCTTTTATTTAAAATGTCGTTATTTAAGTCTATAAAACAGTGATCAGTGTACATTATTGCTTACAATCATTCACTCACTTTCAACCCTCAGATCACAGATTACACCATGTTGCCAGACACTGGAAGCTTGTCTGAGCAACGGCGAGTTTGTTTACAAGAAGGTGATGAAAACCCCAGGGACTTCACACAACTCTTTGTTATGTCACTGTTTAACATGTCCACCGATACGTTGCCCCAAGTTATTAGGTAAGATGATTATGTTTGAGATTTTTTAAAAGATGGTTAATACTATACTGTGAAACATTCCAGGAGACAAGTTACATAGTCTATCTCCATGAAGACAGGCTGGTGGCAGTGAAAAACATCTGTGATTAAATAAATGTAATATACCGGTAGATGAAATGAATGTTTCATACTGTGGAACATTCTAAGCAAAGAAAAAAAATCTATAAAAACACCATGTAGAAAAGCAGGTGGCACCAAAAAAGCTACATAGTACATTTTTTAAAGGTGAACCTGTTTCTCTACAGTGCCTACAAGCAACTTAATGTTAAATCTGAGCCACTTCAGTTGATCACCCCACAGTTTGAAACTCCACTTCCTCCGCTACAGCCTGCTGTAAGTCATCATACATCTTATAGTGAATAGTAATTGTTCCAGTTCTCTAGCTTCTGTCCAATTCCAAATTGTATTACTGTTTAGGTATTTCCTCCTTCTACAAGCGATTTACCTCCACCAATGCTTGATCTGTTTGATCTGGATGAGTCATTCTCATCTGAGAAAGTACGCCTTGCACAACTCACCAACAAGTGTATGTTCACCTTTAAGTGTTTTTTCCCTTTAACTGAATTCTCTAAAGATTAGTGAGTATTTCAACCCTCAAATGCTTATTTTTCCAGGCACAGAGGATGATCTTGAGTTTTATGTGCGAAAATGTGGAGAGATTTTGGGGGTAACGGCAAAGTTGGATAAAGAAAAGAGAGACGCCAAGCACATTTTGGAACATGTCTTTTTCCAAGTTGTTGAATTCAAGAAACTCAATCAGGTAACATGAATTATATGCTTTAAATTACTACCACAACTGCATGTTATAATTATTGTCACTCTTACAGGAGCAAGATATTGACACAGAGGTGCCTTTCAATCCATTATGAGCAATGTATTCGGCTAAGGCCATTCATATACCATGCACTACTTTTCTGTTTTTTGTAAATCGTGTAAATTCAGCTCTGCATTCCTTAATAAAACCTTTCTACATTGATAAGACATTTTACCAATTCAACATTTTATTTAATGGTTAAAATAATTTCAAACATTTAAATGTATAAAATGAAAACAATCAAGGAGAAAGTCTAGGATCAGGCTGTTGAGAAGGTGGTTGTTTGGGACTCCAAGCTGACTCAGAAGCACTCAGCTCCATGGTGACTTTTGGGCTCTCGGATTTAATAATGGAAACATCCCAGGAGATCTGTGAACCGACCAGGTCACTGTATGACCGGTCACAGCTGGTAGTCTTCTCTTGTTTTGTAAGGAACAACTGTGGTGTCGAAGACTTTCCCTGCAGAGGCACGTTTAGGTAGCAAACATCTGTGTCTGGCTCATTTATGCTGGACACAGATAAAACTGGAGATGGAGAGATGGGTTCTAAGGAGGTGGAGAGGGAGGCAAGTATGGAAAGCCTCGTATTAGACCCACTGTTGGCCACATATTCATTGGAGACTCTGGATGTTGATAGCTGATCCAGCGACAAAGCAGACAGCAAACTCTGTTCCTCAAAAAACTTTCTGTCAAGCTCAGATGGGGATGAACACTCAAAACTTTTCAGATCTACAAAAAGTAACACACAGCTAAAATGAAGCAATTCAGTCATGTCACAGTGAATTTTGACCAGTTTGTTGACTTACCTTTGTAAACAAACGCTTTATCCATGGTGTCTTTGGGCTTGTGGAAGACAGGTGAACTAGATAAGGCTACTTAATTGGCCCAGCTGGAGGTCTCATCAATCTGAAGAAGGCGGGCTGCTTTTCAATGTAAAGCACATTCACTTCTACAGATAAGAACATCTGATTATAGTAACTTTTAACAATAGTTATTTATGGTTATAAAAAGCCATGGTTTTCCTGCCTTTACTGTTATACTTTCAAGGCACAGGGTGTACACAGGGTATTTTATCTAGCATTCAATATTTTATCATTTCCATTAAACACAAAGCAATAACAAGTATAATTTAAATTGAACAAAATGATTCACAAGGCCTGGATAATGTTACGATTTTTCAATACCATAATTAAATTAAATGAAAATTAATGTATTACAAATATTATTATTATTATTATTATTATTATTATTATTATTATTATTATTGTTATTATTATTATTATTATTATTTTATTATTATATTAAACACTGTATTATAAATGATAAAATACTATTAATATGAAGGAGGACTGCAGGAACGTAATCTTGTTTTACGCGCAGACGCAGTGCGCACTGACGTCACTCGCTAGTCAGTGGGCGCGAGATAGAAACCAGAGCGCGGACTACTAAGCTCCAGCTGGCTGCAACTATCTGCGCTACGGATCGAGTTTGAGATTGTTTTATACATGAAAACATAAACTGTAAAATACTAAACTGGCACGCTAATATTCTGCACCCTCAACGGGACAAATCGGTGCTTCTTCGTAACGAGAGAAATCAAGGGAAATGTCCTGGTGGCCTCGCAGGTAGGCTTCTAGATCATTATTTTCGGTGACGCATTAACTGTCCTCATTTTATGGCGTAAATTTTAATTAAATATCAGACTAACAATGTATGTAATCAGTGGCAGTCTGATTTGTTTAATACCGTCAAAGTTGGTCATTTCGTCCCACATTTTCCCAGTGTGCCGCGTTTTTCCGGGACAGTATCGCGAAGGTACATTATATCTCCGGACACCCTTTAACCCCTCCTAGAATGGGGTTTTGATTTATTTTATCATGTCATGTATATTTACTAAATCCATTTTACTTGTAATCACACCGCGTGCTTTATGGTTATTTTTACTACGCCCAAAGTAGGACCGCGATGTTGCATCTGGGCGGGACAATCTACAACCTACAGTGTTCTTGTCTCGAGTCGCCTCATAGTTTGCAGTGCTTTCAACACTACATTGTTTATCTACAGTGAGGATGCAGAAGAGACCGTGCACCAAGACACGGACTCCGATGTAGCAGACCAGAGGGATGGTGGGAAAGTGAAGGTGAAATGGACACAAGAGGAGGTGAGTGGAAACTTCAGTGGACTCCAGTCTGAGGAACTGCAACAAATGACCTTTTTTCTTCTTAGGATGACGCACTGAAAGCCTTGGTTCATCAACTGGGAAATACTGACTGGAAACGTATTGCCAGTTTCATTCCAGTGAGTTTTTATTGCATTTTTCAGCATTTGATTGTGCACGAGTGCTGTACGAAACACTGTGTTTTTGTAGGCCCACAGTGAACATCAGTGTCAGCATCGTTGGTTTAAAGTCTTGGATCCAGAATTGGTTAAGGGTCCATGGACCAAGGAGGAGGATGAAAAGGTGTGTAGTGGAAATGTGTGTCTGATTGTCTCACCTTTATGAGCAAGTAAAATTTAAAGACAAAAATATACATGTAACCATTGTGTATGTTGTGTTGAATTGTTGTTTTTTTTTGTTTTGTTTTTTAGGTTATTGAGCTTGTAAACCGTTATGGAAATAAACAGTGGGCAGTTGTAGCCAAGCATCTCAAGGGGAGACTAGGAAAGCAGTGCAGGGAGCGCTGGCATAACCACCTCAATCCGAATGTGAAGAAGTCATCCTGGACAGCAGAGGAAGATCTCATCATATACAAAGCTCACTGTCTGCTGGGAAACCGTTGGGCTGAGATTGCAAAATTACTGCCTGGACGGTAACTACAGTCATGGCTTAACTCAATGTGTTTTAATTGTATAAACCCCCCTGATAAACCAGTCTTTTCCCTATTTAGGACTGACAATGCAGTGAAGAATCATTGGAATTCAACCATCAGACGCAAGATTGAGTTGGGGTTTTATACGGGGGAGGTAATTACCTCAGAAGAACTTGATGAACTGTTGGCCAAAGTTGATAAAAATGTACAAGTAAGGTTTTATGTACACTTTTAGATTAATGAAACATGTATAAAAATCAATCTTCACAAAGTGTTTCTGATTACAGGTTTCCAATTGCTCAATAGATTTTGAACAAGACCAAAAACATGGTGTGCATCAAGTTGTAAGTAACTTGTTCCTTTTATAATGTAGAATGTGACTTTTTATTTACTGATCAAAAACTCCTTTTTTGCCTCCTTTTCCCCCCAAGGAACTTCCGATCTCAGTCCCTACTCGAGCTGGACCAAGTAATGATGCCACCACAAAGGCTGACACATCAACAAAGGTCAACCTGGCACCGAAAGTAGATTCAGACACTGCAGACATGATTAGCACCAGTTGGGTGGTGGACAGTTCAGGCTTTCTGTCTCCTACTGGCCCAGCCCTGAAGGAAATGCTTGATATGGTAGATGGGGTATGTAACAATTGGTGGACAAAAAAAAAATATTATACATGTAAATATATTACATGTTCTGTATTTTTCTTATTTTGCTTTAGGACCTAGATGGATGGTGTAACTTTGCTGCCTTTGATCTGCCAGAAGAAAACCCCAGCCCTGAACGTCACCAGTTTCGTCTTGAAGGCAGTGCTTTACAGGAGCTGAGCAAAAGCAGCAAGGGAGAGCTCATCCCAATCTCTCCTGGTGGTGTCACACCTCCTGCTATACTTAACCGTAAAAGTCATAGACGCATCGCTTTGTCTCCTGATACCAACAACTCCAGGACTCCAAAAAGCACACCTGTCAAAATCCTACCCTTTTCCCCATCACAGGTAAGTCTTTATCATTAAGTAGCGCATGATTTAATTACATATCACTGTTTTTAAGGGGTTACGTAATTGTATGTTTATAGCATTTAACTGTATTTGCCATTTCAGTTCCTTAACATGTGGACCAAGCAAGATACCCATGACTTGGAGAATCCGTCTCTCACATCAACACCTGTATGCAGCCAGAAAGCCTCTGTGATGACACCACTGCAGCGTGACAAGACGCCTTTAATTCAGAAGGAAAACTCTGTGTATGTATTTCCTGGCTTGCAAAAAAATTTTGCAGGTTGATCTCGTTTTTACATATCTGCATCCCCATGTCCAGGTTTGTCACACCAAATTACAAATCCGAGCTCTGTACAACCCCACGTACTCCTACTCCTTTTAAAAATGCTATGGAAAAATATGGCCCATTGCAGCCACTGGTGAGTGTTTCATGTGGTTGACTGTCTTGCAGTGCAGAGTGGCTAACTTTTTATTTCTACTATAGCCTCAGACCCCAAATCTTGAAGATGATATAAATGAAGTGATCCTCAGAGATGCTGGGATTGATTTATCTGTTGCTTGTTCAACGCCTCGCAAAACTACAGTAAATATACTTTGTTGTACTCTTTCACATTTATCATATTAGATAAGCAATATTAAGCCAAATAATCATTTTGTATCATGTTTAGGTATTTTTTGGAAAAACACTAGGCAAGGCATGTTGATTTGTACAGCACAGTCGGTACACAAAGTAATTCAAAGTGCTTTACAGAATAAGAAAGACATTAAAATCACACAAATCAAAACATTAATAATCATAAAATTAACATTGAAAGATTTTTATTCTGCAATCTTCTGTTTTAGTCATATGTACAGCTAAACAGAACTGTTTTGTGCCTGGATTTAAACATTGTCAAAGTAGAAGCCTGTCTCACATCTTCAGGAAGATTGTCCTAGGTTTTAGCTGCATAAAACTGAAAAGCTAATTCCCCATGTTTAGTCCTGACTCTGGGCACCAGCAGGAGGCCGGTCCCTGAAGTCCTCAAAGTGTGAGATTGTTCATATGGCACTAACATGTCGGAGATGCACGTTGGTGCTAGGTCATGGAGAGACTTGTACACAAGAGCTGCTTTAAAGTCTATTGAGTGGCATGCAGCATAAAACCAGGGTGTTAACAAAAAGGTCCCAGGGCCAGCTAAGTCACCTAAGAGTTATAACCATTTGAAAGGCACTCGGTACTTGTAATGTATAAGGTGTGAGGACCCTTATTCAATCTCTTCCCCCACCCAGATGTCACTTAACAACTACTTGAGCTGCTTTAGAGTGTATATCATTATAATAAAACAATCTTTAATGTCCCAGTGTTTATGAAAATAGAAAAAATATATATATATTACCATAAGTACTTAGCTTTGTTTAATTGTTCTATTTATACATCGCAAAAATTACGTTTTTTTTCTCTACATTTTTGTAACATTTTCATTTCCTTTTCAAGCACCGCCCACCAATGAAGAAGGTGCGCAAGTCATTAGCTTTAGATGCTATGGATTGTCACATGACACCATCATCTAAGCGTAAATCTATGAAAACTGAGGCTAGACGTTACATTAAGGTGAGCTTTAGTTTGTGGCTATTAATCTAGTTTGATTTTATGTAATTATTATTTTTGTCTTTATTTCACAGGAAGAACCCATGTTAATTTCTTTAAACTCAACATCATTTTGTAATAGAAGCCATGACAATATCTTGGATCAGGGTTTCCTTTTGGGACCAAGTGACAATGCTTTTTTTCCTAGTGCTCTACACATGCCTAGAGTAAGTATACTTGTGTGCCCTAAAATGTATTCTTAAGTGTTATGTATAATTGTGTCTTTCTTTTTCAGATGACAAAAGAGTGGGAAACCGTGGTATGTGGACAAACGAAAGACCAACTGATTATGAATGAGAAGGCAAGGCGCTTTCTTCGTTCACTGAAGTCACATGGTCATAACAGAGCACTCATTTTGTCTTGAAACTACTTTATATTTATTTTTTTACTGTACACTCTTGAGAAGAAACCACATCAATTTTGTGATGTGAGGCTAGACTGTTCTGTATTAGTAATTTTCAAAACCAATTGCAGGTGGGTTCCTTAGAAAGTAACCCAAAAGCAAGTCACAAATGCCCAGTTTAAAATGTACATGCATTATGTTCTTGCTCTTAAAAAATGGAAAAGGAAAGTACCGCCATTGGTTGTATGATGTTTCTGTAACTTAACTGTTTTAAATGGGGATGATCCAGGTTGTACCTCATGATCAGATTTCAAATTTTGGAAGTAGATATTTCAAAGGTGATTGATAATGTGTGCAAAAGATTGGCTGTAAAATGTTATTAAAACATTGCTGTTTTCAATGTAATGATCAATCAGTAAACAGAAATTATATTGTTAGCATCAGGAAGGGGTAGATGGAAGATAAAATACATATACTGGGGTATTATGTTTTATTGGCACTATGTAAATAACTATTTTTGTCACAATTTTCATAGAATGCAATAAAATGCAAGATATGTATGTTTGTCTCACGTGTCTTAAATAAAAATACCACTTTTGTAGGTTAAATTTAGATATAAGAAATTACTACATTGCTAACTTATAAATAGCATTAATTATATAGGTATAAGGAATGATAATTTTTGTATGGTTTAGTAAAAAAAAAAAAAAAAAAAAATGTATATGTATATATCCTTATACCTCATTCCACATGTTTGTGCTTTTATTGTGAAATTCAGGAAAACGGTTCGAAGCGGAAGTTAAAGACACCGGAAACAGACGTTGGTTTTGGTGACGCTGCATTAGATCTCCAGACATGGACCGGTCTTGTAAGTATTTTAGTCAGTATTAGGTGTTCAATTGACGTTTGGCGATATTTTGGCATTAACATAGCTGAGTCAGACATTGTACTTTGAATTGCATGGCGGAGAAGGTAGCAGTTTTTGTAGTCCGTCTGCATTCATGTGATTTAGTTCTGCCGTTAGCATGGCTCCCCGCTAAAGGAAGTGCTGTCAATGAATGAATACCGAATGAGATGCAAAACCAAAACGGAGCTTAATGTACATTCTCCTAACCCAACATCGCGATGTTATGTGTGTTTTAACTTGTTTTAAATCTGATTCCTTAGGGCTGCTCGGGTGGTTGGTCTTCAGTCTTGCACTGGCTGGTGCTCCAGCGCTCACACCGACACATTACCTGTCCTTATCCGACGTGGCCCGGCTGCAGTCTGTTTTGGGACAGCCCTTCACTGATCTCGAGTCTTCTTACTACTCTGTAGTGGGTCTGACCAAGCTCGGACTTGTTGTGCCTGATCAAAATGTAATTATTAAAAAATACCATCAGCACATTAACATGGCTTTTAGTGATGGTATTTTTGCCATAATGTAAGCTCATCTTATGTTTATAGGAGGTTTGCCAGTTCCTTAAGTCTCAGCTGGACCCTATGAGCATTGACTCCCTCTTTTTTGCGGCTGAAGCAAGTAATGCTATTTCAGGATGTGAGGTAATGTGCCTCCAATCACTTTGTTTAGAAAAAGAAATGCAGTTGAACGCAATCTTTAATTGACTTATTGTTTAGATCCCTGTCTCAAATGAAACTCGGGACATCCTTCTGGCAGCTGTGAGCGAAGATTCAACAATGACTCAAATTCATCGGGCAGTGAGTGCACTCAGCTCTTTGGGCCTTCCTCTGGCATCACAAGAAGTTGTAGGTGCATTGACTGCTCGCCTCAAGAAAGAGGATAATGTAATGGCGTAAGTAGTTTTTGTATTGACAGTCAGCAACTTTTACATAAAAGAGAATTTAAAAGGGTCATATGTCATCAATTTACAGCATCACATTGGCTTTGGCCACAGCAGCCCGTCTCTCCCAGCAGGCAGAACTAGGAGCAATTCTGGAGGAAATCGAGGTAATAAATATCCACAAGGGGGAGCAAGAGACTTCAGACTGCTTTTTTTCCCCTCACAGAACCTCACTACATCATTGTAATGTGATGTTAATTTTTCATTTCAGGATCTGACAGCTCGTTTGGATGATCTCGGTGGCCTTTACCTCCAGTTCGAGGAGGGTCTTGAAGCAACAGCCTTGTTTGTCTCTGCTGCTTACTCTCTGTCCGATCATGTTGATATGGAGCCACCTCTTAAAGAAGTAATCTATTACTTTAATCTCTGTATTGTTTTGGTTATCTGCGCATGAATAATTCTGAAGTCATTTACCCTCTTCAGGATCAGGTTATCCAGTTGGTTAATTCAATATTCAGTAAAAAATCCTGGGACTCCCTATCTGAAGCCTTTAGTGTGGCCAGTGCTGCTGCAGCTCTCTCAAACAACCGCTTCCATGTCCCCGTTGTTGTCAGTGCCCAGGGCCCTGCCACAGTGTCTCACAGCCAGCCAAGCCTGCAGGTAAAGATGAGAAAGATCATTAAATCCTTGTACAGAGGACTTTTTCTGACAGTGACCATGTAATTACCATGTAATTTTATGTGATTCACAGCTTCTTATTACTGATGTCATGTCCCAGCCTTTGGCCTCGGCAAAAGTTCTGGTGGAATCTGCGTATGCTGTGGCCTCTAAGAGCATCATCCTTAACCAAGCACCTTTCACTCTTAATGAGTATGTGCTATAAGACCATTGTGAAAAGAAACATATTATTGTTATTATTTATTATGTTAAGTATGCACAGTCATTAGCAAGTCTATGGTAGTGATTTTGCATCTTGTCCTGTCACCACTCAAAAGAAAACCTTTCTTTACTAAGTGGTTTGTCTTTTTTCAGTGGAGTTTTTGAACTGAACTTCATGTCCAGTCAGCCAGCCAGTGGATATTACCAGTTCACTGTGGCTGTGACTGGCGACAGCAGACTGGTGGCTAATCATGTTGAGGTAAACCTTTGTGTTCATGACCCTTTTAGCAAACACGGAACAATACTTTATTGCCTCATAGTTTATATGTGGCTTATCTAGGTCTTGACTTGAATACTAATGATATACTATTATTAGATTTGCTCTTTGGTATTTGCAGTATATTGTAGCACTTACGTTTTTAATTAAATCAAAACTGTTTTTGTTCTTAATTAACATGACTTAAAAGCATGGTAAAGCCCAAGAAGTTGAAATATATTTTTTGTAAACTTAAAGCTGAAGGTGAAGGTGTCAACTGAGGTAGTCGTAACCAACATGGACCTCTCGGTCGTGGATAAAGACCAGAGCATTGGTACAAAAACCACAAGGTAAGATCAGATACATTTGCTCAGTGTATCTCATACTGCTGACCAATTTACATTACTTCTTTTCTGATGCATTGTAGAGTGGATTATCCATCCAAAGCCAAGACCCCGTTCACAGCAGACAGCCACCAAAACTTTGCCATGTCCTTCCAGCTGGTCGACACCAACACAGGAGTGGAGCTCACCCCTCACCAGGTATGTACACCCCAGTAACTTTAATTACAAAATTTTTTCCCCAAATATTGTAAAAAATCAAACCATATCATTTATTAAACCAAAATTGTTTTGTTTTTTTCAGACTTTTGTTCGTCTGCACAACCAGAAAACTGGCCAAGAAGTTGTATTTGTAGCTGAACCAGATAACAAAAACGTTTACAAATTTGAACTGGATACAGCAGAGAGAAAATCTGAGTTTGACTCCATCTCTGGAACATATACTCTTTATCTGATTGTTGGTGATGCAACCCTGGATAACCCAATATTATGGAACGTGGTCCGTATTAGACAACTGCATTTCTTTTATTCTGATACTATAAATGTTGGTATTGACTTGGATTTTTTTCTAAGGCTGATGTTGTACTGAAATTTTTGGATGAAGAAGCTCCAGCTACAATCCAACCCAAGACACTCTATGTTCCTAAACCAGAGATTCAGGTAATATTTAAATTGCATTGTGCATCTCGAAAGGCTGGAAAAAAAACAAATATATTTTCTATATCTGCAGCACTTATTTAGGGAACCAGAGAAAAAGCCTCCCACAGTTGTTTCCAACACTTTCACAGCACTCATCCTTTCTCCACTCCTGCTACTTCTCATCCTGGTAAGATGGTGTTTCCTTTTTGTTGTGAGCATCACAGTAGGAATCCCCTTTTACTAATGGGTATTCCCTTATACTAACTGTATTCATTGTATAAATCAATGTTTTATATATGCCAAACAAACGGAGTAGTACACAGTGTACTCATTATCTTAACGCACATCGTAAGCTGTTTTAAGAGATTTCAATGATAACTAGGATAAGTAATTGTGTACTTATTTTAACATGTATAATCCACATGTTTCATCTCAAAAAAACAAATCTTTACTGTTCAGGCTGAAACAAGCTTCATAGAGAACTTTATTCCCAGAAAGCCTCTTTATGTTGTATATGAGGACCCCATGAATCATGATTATGTTGGTTTAATGAAATCACAAAAGCAGTGTTGCGTTTTGTTTTCGTCGCATTCGCAGAGCTGTGTAATAGTTATTGTAACGGTGCATTGTGTACGAGATGGTAAACAGTTTCAGCTCTTTGTTCAAAGCTCTTGTGCATAAAAATAACAGTCTTTTATTCTGCCTCTCCTGTGTAGTGGTTTAAGCTTGGAGCCAACATCTCCAACTTCAACTTCTCTCCCAGTACCATTTTGTTCCATGCTGGCCACGCAGGTCAGTCCCAGTCAGATAATGTACACATCATATCATTATTTATGCTCTCAACCTTTTGGTTTATTCATCTGCTTTTGTTCAAAGAAGTGAATGACCTAAAAAGACTTGGGACATTGTGTGAAAGATAATTACTATCTATGTATGCAATATTCATGAAATTCCCAAATGGATATTACACTGGCTGTTTGTGAGACTTACTACAAGTCCATTATTAGAATCATTTTAGTATAAATTGTATATATTGTATAATACATTTGAGAAATGTTGCCAGTTAATTCACATTATGTTTTGTAGTTGCTGCATTTTATAATGATATTGTAATTCCTAATTTGATAACATTTCTTTAGCCATGCTGGGCCTCATGTACATCTACTGGACTCATCTGAACATGTTCCAGACCCTCAAGTACTTGGCCATAATCGGTGGGGTCACTTTCCTTGCCGGAAACCGCATGCTGGCCCAGAAAGCAGTCAAGAGGTACGTGATCTGATGACTGGATCTAAATGATGAGGACCCTGACGCTTGTATGCCTCTCTGCATTTGAGAGTTTTCCAAAACGTCATATTGGGTGTTTAGAGAATTGGGTCAGTCCCTAGCCTCTTCAGATCAGATCAGAGTGCCTGAAGTGGCTCTGACAGGTAGATGTCTGCATGGCATCGACAGCTCTCTGGGCGATACTGAACCACTCGTAATCTGTGGCAGGCACTGAGTACATTGCACCATAATTGGTCACTCTACAAAAAAGTTTTACATTTTAAGACATCTTGCAGTTATTATCAACTATTAGGCGACTCTCTCTTGAGGACTTTGTTTTTCTTCTTCCTGCTGCCTCCTTCCTCTGGCTAACCCCTCCATCTCCACTTGGCTGTCTCTTTCTTCCTCTTTCAGGATTGCTGCTGAGCAAAGTAGTAGGTTGGCAAAATATAGGAGCCTGCGATAAAGCCCTTTTGTAAGAGTTGAGTTGGTCGTGCTTCCTGGCCAAAGTAAGGGCTTTCTCAAAGACTATATCTTGAGTGCGATGTCATGTCAGCTGATAGCGTGCATGGCTCATAACTGACACTGTTTAGACATGTGCTGCCTGTATTCTGGTTTGCCATCACTCATCCTCCTCAGCCGCCCAGCCTCAATGCACCCTTCTCATTGTGTTTTTGGTTGTACCATAACAACGCATTGTATTGACTGAATGATTCGCTAGCAAGGACCAATGTACACGTCTTGTAGTGTTGTTAAATATTTCACCAGTTGTATTTCCCTATTGTACATTATTCTATCTTTGTTATAAAATAGTTTTGTGGCATGTGCTTTAGGGTCTGTATACTCCAGTTAACAAATATGATTATCATAAATAGCTTTACGGTTATTTTAATAGTTAATAAAAAGTCACAAGTATTCTGATTAAATGTTGCAGTCCTACTTCAAACATGACTTCTTACTAGCATTGTTCAAATTTTTAGACAAAAAAGGGCACATTTGTTATTATTGAGTGCATAACAAATTAAGTAACAATTCCTTTTCATATGAATTCTCTTAAGAGCAGAAAGTGATTAACCATAACCAAAATGCTGTCTCATTACCACATTGATATCATTGTAGGGTACATGCATGTGTTTGACCTGACTGTAGCTTTCACAGATGTCATGTAAAATGTTTTTTCATGTGCACGGGTGTTCCCTACAGTGTCCAAAAAGTCATTATCCTTTCTGTCTAACACTTACATGTTTTATCTTTTACAGAATCGAGAAAAACTGAGAGGTACAAATGTGAAGAAGATACTGGCCAAGCTTGTTTTTTGGTTTGTAAAAATTCATCCTAGATCACATCAGCCAGACTTGAATCAATGGTGCAGCAGTTTCTAAGCCCATTTATCATTTGAAAATGTTTGTCTGTGTTGCCAAATGTCAAAGACGAATATTTGTTTGAATGGAGCACAGACCATCAGAAATACAGTGACAGATTGTTTTACTGAAAGCTCTAAAGCTACTGATCAATGCACTTCATGTGAGATTTGAGTTGTTAATGTCCATCAAAGCTGCATTTCGTAAGTGAATTTTTTATTGTGGAATTTGGGAAGTTTGTGTGTTTTGTACATTCCTCTTTGCCGACGCTCAGTGCCTGTTTCCTCTGTTCAAATACCGGCCGCCATTAGCACGCACCACACATCATTCTACTGTACAGTTTTACCACGTTTTGAAAAATAAAATTGAATCGGGCAACCGTTTTTTGTAATTACAGAGGAAATAAAGAAAACTGAGATGAATTTCTATCATTGCAGTCGTTCATTCATATTGGGGTTGTGACAATGAAACATACCGGTAATTGGTGGAATATTTGAACCATTTTAACCAGTTAGTCTCATTCAAAGGAGCAGTATTTCTTATATTTGTTAGGTACTTAAAAAACTTAAACTTACTATATTAAACTACGCTCGTTGAACATTTTACTGCTTATCATTTATTCCAAAACAAGCTTTCACAGATCAAAGAAATGCTGATATTTATACCTTTTATTAGCAATAGAACAGAAAATAATTCATGATAAATTGACAATGGGATTTGATTATGTATTTGCAGATCTTGTCATTCTCAACTCCGCAGTCTGTGAAAAGAGGAAATATTTACTTCATGTTAAATATCGCAGAAATAACTAAAGCAGAAGCTAACCTAGGTTTCAATAGGTCATCATCGTGGAGCCCTGTGAATCTGTGGTTGCTCTGAATGGAGGTGAGATCCTCTTTGTATGTTCCTTTGTAGATGTTAGACTGACGCTTCATGTAGCCCTCCACTTCCTCCCTGTTTTCAGTTTTACACAGACAAAAAACTGAATTGGAGTTGAATTTGTTGAATTTACTGAATGTAACTGTTTTTAACTTGGCATTAATTTCACAGTAAAGGGTAGGCTGTAATACATGAACTACAATTAATGCAAAAATATTACCCAAGTCGTTTGCCCATTATTGTTTGGAGGAATTTTCTGGCAGAGATTTGACCAAGTACTTTCCTGTAACCGTTTGTGAATATGGCGTCTGCGTGGCGTCCTAATCTACACAACATAAAGCAGTGAAAAATCAATGTAAAAGTATATATACTAATATCATGCGCAATGAGGTACATGCCATTTATTTATTTGTGATCGGCTTGTATTATAGTGACTGACCGTATTTCAGCTCGCTCCGTCTGAGTGCTGTCTTCTTTTAGCTGTGCTGGGCTTTCCAGAGATGATGTCATAAGAATTGATGTATCTCTTTGCCCAAACCTTAACATGGATAAACATGTTTCAGTGTGCACAATCCAAAATGAGTACATCAAAATCAGAAAATACATTGTGTGAGCCTAGACAAGAATAAAGTATTGAGTCTGTTATCCTCAGCACTTTGTTGTGGGTTCCTCTCATTGTTCACAGATGAGCAAATACAATGGGAATGTAAGTTACAGTTGTCATATGGTTGTGTATGTTAATGTGCTGTAACTTACTGTCCACAAGGTAACCCACTCAAGGCCCATAGTTGTGGAGCAAACAAGTGCATAAAAATTCTCATTTGCACTAATCTATAATATATTTCAGTTTTAATTTTCAAATACAAAACGAATTAATGTTAATGGCCATTTAAAAATAGAAATACTACTATCATTTTGTTAGAGTACAGTTTGCACGCTTTTAACAGACTGTGTTTAAAAGTCCAGTGTGATTGTTGCATGGTGTGACTAATTCAGATATGTTGACCTCCCATTAACATAACAACAGCAGAGGCCATGGTTATGACATGCCAACTCAACCCAATAATAGCTTTTACACATCATGAATACAGCCTCTTTCAGCCCTGGCAGTACTTAATTGTCATATGCAGTCCTATACAAATGAATGACAGTTTGGCAGATAAGTGCATTTAAACAAGTGAACGGATTAGGTTGGATTAAATGTGATATATATATTCAATTTAATTATAATTGATGTATTTGATATTTTTTAATTTGTTATTTGATGTATTTATTTTCACATGTATGCCCTCACAGAATATATGAAAAAAAAAACATTCTAAATTAGCTGTTTGCATGTGCCAGGACTTACCTAATAGATGGATAGAGAGGTGAGCCTGATAGAGTCACAAAAAGACAGAAGAGCACCAGCAAAACTGCTTTCTCCATCATCACAGTAACTGCAGGAGTGGGCAAACCAAGAAAAAATGACCAGAGTTGAAAATGCATTTGAAAATTGCTGAGGCTAACATTTCTGTTCAACCTGTCAGTGGAATCGGATAAATGCTCTAAAAAAACATAATTGCTTTTAAATATCATAATAGTACATGGATTTTGTTGGCAAAGTTACCTGTGTCGTGTTAAAAGTTGAAGCTGCTTAATCAGTGCTGTCCGTGCGTTTCATCTTGTAATGCAGATGTTGAAACGGGGGAGAATCACCTGTCCTCACCACTGTCCTCTTGTGAATCCATGGACAGTTTATAGCGGATCCCAGTCACTCCCACATCACATGGACCTCCCCTCTCTCTCTCCTGATCTTGACCAAGGCTTTTATTAAGATAAGGACACTCAAAGGATGGAAATTTGATTCATAATGTAAGTCAAACTCAGATAAACATGATTGATGTCTAATGCAAGTGAGGGATTTGGCCAAATGATTCAAGCTGAGTAGTTTTATCCAGGAGTGTTAAAGTTAGAGAAACCATAGAAGGTGCAAGTTTATGATAGATGTTTGAACATGTGTTCAAATGGTGAGATAGAGCTGCACCTTTTTCAAGGCATTTTAGTAGATCACACAGCTATTTAGCAAATCAAGAAGGACAATTAATAATGTGCATTTTACAGTTGGGTTATCATGAATTCATGAGAAATGTGTATTACTTTATCCCTCAGTAAACAACATCAATAACAAGGCTTTCCACTCAGCAGTGATTACGTAGTAGTTATACAGATTGATCTAGTGATATAGTCTGTTTACTGTGTAGAACCTTGGATCAGGCATGAAATTATGGTCACCTACTTGTTTATTGTCAGTGGACTTTTAGTTTATCCAACTTGTCACTGTTAGATAAGTGCTGTAAAAATACATCCTACACAGAAACAGGATTCTCTTGTGAATGATCAAATCTGTAGAAAAGTTTAATTAGATCAATTCTTCCCTTCCCCTTCTATGTTGGCTTATTATAACCTAATTGCTCAGTATATTCAATTTGGAAAGAAATATATTTGATTTATTACTTAAAGGAACCACATGTACAATTTTGATTTAAACTTGCATAAACATGAACTATCTGTGTCTCCAGATCTAAACATCTTCAAATCAAATATTGATTTTACTGAAAATCAGCATTATAATTGTTGATTTTTTTTTTCTTTGACATTGGACACAATGGCCAAGTTCTGTGTTACAATCTGATGTTTAGGTACTCACTATTATCTAATCAGAAACAGTATGGGCCTCACATGAGAATTTTATAAAAAAAAATAAAAATTAATAAATACATTTTTAGGACCTGCAGACAGCCATTAATCAGTGCTAGTGCAGCCTCTGCTCAGTGACTGAATTCTGGTTCTGAGTTTTCACATGAGACGTGTCCATGTACTGAGAATGAGAAAACTTGTATGTGGCCCCCATATGAGATTAAGGCACTGGCAACCCAGTGTCAAGGCAGTTCCCATTTAACAGTATGAGAGTGCAGGCTACATGCAGTTCCTGTAATTTTAAACACACCATCTACTCATTAACACAATCTAAATGTGATCCCAACTCAGTTTGTTGGTGAATAGAAGTGCCTCTGTGATTTTGTGCTTTAAAGTATCATTAAATACAATGCTGAAATACCAGATACGTCCTGTACAGGTATCAAAACTGTATTTGTAAGAGCAGACACAGTGCTCCCTATAGGTGAGGGCTGTATGGGTTAAACTGTTACCAGGCAACACTGCAGCAAAACTGAAGCACTTATTGTTTGGTTTCTAAAAGTGGATGTTTAGGTTGACTTTTACTCAACCTAACCTTTACCAACCTACTTTTTGCTGTGGTCAAGTGCAGGTTGCGAAATGAACCCATAAAGATGTGACTATCTGCTGGATCTGCAATCTCAAAAGTATTATGATTGGCCCTGTATTTTCTACAGTAATATGTTTAAAAATCTAATACAAACTGAAATGACCATGTCTATTCTCTAGTAGGGTACAGTCGATCAGTTTAAATACAAACTAAAATATGTTTTTCACTTAAATGTCACTATTTAACGACTTAGACCTTAAATGTATGCAATAAAATGCAATTTAAATGACACTATATTTTAATTATTGTATTGTACCTTCCTTCTGATCATAAATTGTGTTTGTGAATGCCATATTATCCAGGACTATTATGTTGCATTTACAGTGTCATTCTGGCCTTTCTGAAGCACACCGCATTACTGGAGTAACACTCAGTCCTTCGTTTTACAAAAAGGGGGATTTTCCTCCACTTTCTTTCATTCAAACTTTGTACAACCACAAGAAAGGCCCCCCTTCATCTTTGAGCCTGTTCATGACAATGATTATGACATTATCAGCATTGAGGTTCAACGAAAAGCCACAAAAGTCACAAATGTATGTTAGGTTACCGGCTTTCAAATCTATCCTTCTCAAGTACAATTGAACAAATTATAAATACTGTAGTACACCAGTGTCCAACACAAAGTAATAGTATTTATCTATTTTCGTACATGATAGTCTAAATGCAGAATAATCAACACTAATAAGACATAAAGCCATAAACCACACTTAGATCCAAATCATTGTGGTGTTTTATCAAAGAATCTTTTTTATTGTCTTGAAAAAGGACTAATATGTCTCTAAGTAAAGATCTGGACTGAATACAAAAATCATAAATTAATCAAATTAATGAAATGTTACATCAGTACTTTATGTGGACACAGTAACCTACACTCATTACTTTAGTGGGATTCTTAAAAAAAAAAAAAGATCAGCATTATATCAGCAGAGCACAGTGAGCTACGACAAAAACTTTAGAAGACATTTTTGCTTTAGGTCAGCAGACAAAAATGCTGTCATTTGAGTTGGGTGAGTATTTTCAAGTATGACAGTGGAGACATCAAGCACTGACTAACACAGTAGTTTGTAAGAAGACAAAGAATCTCTTTTTTCAAATGTTTTCAAGGAGATCTCATATCATCCAGAAAACTGTACATCGGTTCCGATCAGCATGTAATCCTACAGCAGAGCAGAGGAGCATCAGAGCCTGCAACAGTAACAAGGCCCTTTTTTTATAAACGAACGAGCACTGACCTTCATAATCTGCAACTGGGTATTCACAAGTTTCATCTTTCCAATTGTAGGAAGTGGGTATCCCTTTGCAAGTTGATCTGCAATGGTCAAGAAAAGCATGTTTCAATTGCATGTTTCAATTGTTTTTAGAAAATGTAAAAAAAAAAAAAAAAATATATATATATATATATATATATATATATATATATATATATATTACAATGTAGGGTGCATGATTAACTGCAATCAAAATGCAAAGGCTTTCCTCCCCTCACAACAAAGTAAATGTCTCATTCTCCATAAAAAAAAACAACTGCTAAGCCTGTATTTTAGACCTGTACGAACATGTTCTGAAATGTGATCATTGTATTATTTTATCATTTCTTCTGGATGCATTTAAAATGTGAACAAAAGCCTATTATTAAACATAAATCACAAATCTAATTGAAATCGCAATGCTTGTCAGGGGATATAGAAGAAGTACAAATGATCACCTGATAAGTAGACAAGTTAGTATTTTTGCATTATACATGATTTGCTGTTTTCAGACAGTTTTTGCAAGATTTTCATAGTAGTTAAGGCTGTTGTGCTCATACCATTCAATTTTGGGATGATCACAAGCTTCAGAACCATTTGGAAAATTCTGTCGAGGGATTTCACCTGTGTAATAGAAAATAAATACAAACCCAAGGATAAAAACAGCTGGAAAGGGTAAAATATTATTCAATGTGGTTTTATAAAAAACAATTAAATCATGTAAAAATGCACGAGGGAGCAACAAACTAAACCCCGGAGAGTTTTTCTGCTAAATCAATCCTTATGCATGTTAAAATGATGACCAGTCTTACCTGAAAATCACCAACGTAACTTGTCCCCAAGGTCAAATCCATTCTGTGCAAATGAGAACACATCAGAATTTCATTTCGAATTTACAAGCACCCCTTGGCCCCATTTTTTCTTTTTAAAAAATTTAAAACTCACTCATTGAGAGAGACAGACCCTGCCAGCCTTGTTCCTCTAACAAACACTTGTGCACTGACACTGCCATCCTAAAGTAAAGTAAACATGCTCACAAGTCTATCTGAAGTTGGAGTGAAGCCTGTGAACTATTTACCACACCATGTTCAGCACAAACAAGGGAGAAAGGGTCCCATTGACTTGGATGGCATAGGCCGTCACAGTAGCCGTAGCTGTGATTGTTGCGTTGCTGGATTCAAATGTTATTACTGGGCTTTTTGCTGCCTTAACCAGCAACTTCATCATCAAACCGGGGAAGTGTTTGGCAATCTGTAATTAAAAAGAGCAAAGGACCTGGCTTTAACGATGGGCTCATTATGGCAGAAGGCAGTGACCAGGTTGGCAAAGAGTGAGCAGAGAGATGTTACCTGTGGAATGAACGCTCCAAAGGTTTGAGTGTTGAGTCTTATGGGGGAGCTTGCAGGGATCTGTTGGGACAAAGCTGATAGATCAGAGATAGTAATTCTTAATCTTAAATGTTTTTTTATCAAGATGCATTCTTGAATTTCACACTGTGAAGAAGCTCACCATATCATCAGTAATGTAGAGGCTGAGGGCTCCGGCTGTGGTGTACACAACGCCTGCAGAGTTGGCAGTGTAAGAAGATAGGCCTAGGTACAGCATGTTGTTACTCTCGGGTGGCATTGAGAAGACGTTTGGGATGAAAGGAGGCTCCTGGTGCTTCCCGACATTGTAAAATTCACCCTGTACAAATAATATCATTAGAGCTAAAAGACATTTGAGAAATTACTGAGTAATTTACCTTCAAACTTAGGTCCACAGAAGTTGTTGAGATGACAGGCGATGACACCAGTGAATACTGGATCTCTGCATACTCGTCTACTTTGGCCAAAACTGCAGAAGGTTTTTGAAAGTGGCTTAAATGAAGATACAATTTACACAAGAGGCAACATGCTATGTATGTTACCATTGAGGGTTTTCAAATAAGGATTTACATCTGATATGGCATCTGCGACCAAAGGGCAGATCTGCAAAAGAGATCTAAGCTGATGAAAAAGCTCCCTGATCAGGTTCAGCTAAACAGCCAATAATAAAATGGGATATGGTGGTGGTTTATGATTATGTTGTTGCAGACTTCATAGGGCACCTGAAGTTTCCTGAAGGACAGATAGCTGTAGTTGTTTTACCTGTTTCTCCAACGCGCTGCGTAATGCTTTGGCAATGAAATCCTTAAACAGGTTATACAGCCAGCTAGACAAAAGCAAAACTGAGTTATCACTTTGGGAATTTACCTTAAACTTCTTGTACAAGTCATAGAGTACTACCTGGCGCCACCATGAAACTTAATTGTCACACTGCCCACAGAAGCAACACAGTTGTTGCCTGTGACTGTAGGGCGTCCTGTTTCATCGCTGTTGACAGCAACAGTTGTAGTAATACTCAGTCCACTCACACTCAAATCAAAGGAGCCGCTGTCTTTTCTGTAAGCACATATTTTATGTAAAACATAAACATCATGGCACATGTATTTTTATACTTACATGAATTTCAAATATTTGACCCTCCAGTTTCCATTTAGACTCAAGTAGGCATTTCCAATGGAAAGCTTGATACCTGCACCTGGCACTAGGCTCACTGCTGACTGGGGCAGTCCAACATTTATTATGTGCATACTAAGAAAAAAAACAGTGGTGTTGATAAATGTTCCAAAGAGAGTTCTTTGGAACACTACACTTTGTGCACAATGATCTGCTTTACTTTGTGAAACTGTATGAAACTTTTCCAATAGGATTAACCTTCTGTGAGCCAGACACATCTGGGAGCTTGATGGTTTTGAGTTTCTGTTGGATTGACGCTATACCAAGTTCTCTGCCTTTAAACAGATAAACAGAGACATGTTAAAATATGTATTCAATAAGTGCATGAACAAGGCTGGATAATATAGAATTCTCACCATACTCAAGGCCCTTTTGTGTCAGCTTAACCTTTACCCCTGGATTGAGGCCAGATGTGAGAGTGGTTAATGCCACAAGAAGGAGCCAAGCATGAAGAAGCATCTTCACCAAAAAGAGGAAACAAAAAAACAACAACAGTATCACATGAAACGGTTTGATCAGGAGCTCATAAATCAAAGTTACCATTTCCTATTATTTTGTTTCTGTATTCCCAAATAACTTCTTAAATTGCATAATAGTTTTTTGTTTTAAATATAATTTACTGGCTTTAACATAACTTTCCTAAAATCGCAATTCTGGACATTCCTGATCTGGTTTAAAACATGTGATAAGACGGCCTGGCTACATCACATGACCAGCGATAAGTTAACTAAACAATTCAATTATGAACTGAAATGATCTGTTGGTTCCTTTATATCTGTTGAAAATGCAAATAACTATTCTCATACAGACAACAGTGATAGAAGAATCAAGTAGAACATTATTTGCTTGTTTTGTCTTCAATGCAGCTTGTGCAGATAAACATAACTGTTTTTAAACTGTCCAAAAAAGTGGAAGTAAAGGATGGAAACCCACTGGATGTCTTAAGCAGTTAGAAGTTTATTTACCATCAGCACAGACCCATTTAAAATCAACAATGATGATGATGACTGAGTGATGATTTCAAAGGTAGTATGATCTTTGTGCCGCTTGACTGAGCATATAGAGGAAGAGATTTATATAACAGCTGTTGTGCTACGAAGCATTTTGCCAGAATTTAGACAACAGTATGCCAAGGGAAACTGAGGTATACATATGGCTCATGTGAAGAAATGTTCAAATGAGAAATGCAAGTTTAACATTTCTTCACAT
Organism: Periophthalmus magnuspinnatus; assembly: GCF_009829125.3. Taxonomy (NCBI): domain Eukaryota; kingdom Metazoa; phylum Chordata; class Actinopteri; order Gobiiformes; family Gobiidae; genus Periophthalmus; species Periophthalmus magnuspinnatus. Next base: position 2,439,259 of record NC_047130.1, read on the forward strand.
CAAATCAATCACATCAAATGAATGACTGAAACAATGGTACTTGGTGCTATAGGACAGTTAATGCAGAGTATGAATCCACTTCTTCATACAGCACAATTTAGTATTTTATATCAGCACAAATAAAAAGTAGATATATAAAATGCATTTAAATTGAAACACAGTCTGAAATCTGTTCAAGCAAATTAAAAGACATGTTTACCAACCTTTCTGATATCACCCTTGTGTAATATCAAGCTCTATTTTCACTGTAAAGATTGTGCACAAAACAAAGGCCTACTTATGAAATGTGTTCTTACCTTTAGTTGTTAGTTGTTTGAAGGCAGACTTTGCGTGTGTCTGTGACTGTGAAAAAGCCAGTCTGAAAGAAAAGGGGAAGCACATGGGTTTTTAATTCACTTAAGGAATCAGGAACTCAACTTAAAACACAGGGAAGTCCCAGAAAAATGCTACAAGCGAGCATTTTTAGGTTTCTATACTATACAACTTCTATTAATACTTTAGAGCTCAGGGGTTTATAATAGCTAGCCTATAGAAAAATAATGTTATGTTTTATTTATTAATTTATTCATTTAAGAACAGAACAGAACAGACCTGGTGTAGCCTTTTAAGGTAGAGCACTGCCATCTGCTGACGGTTTGTTGTAACTACATGATGAGTCTTTTAAAACTGGACATCACCATGAATGTCTCATCACCCAAACGACTAACCTGTTGTTCTTAATCGATTTTTATTTATTTAGTCTTGATTTAGCCTAACTTATCAAATTAGTTTAGTTTGAGTCAATTTATTCTGATTAAACTTTCCTCTATCTTTCATATCTTTCAAATTTCTTTTATCTATCTATCTATCTATCTATCTATCTATCTATTATTATTATTATTATTATTATTATTATTATTATTATTATTATTATTATTAGGTTATTTTACACTGAGTTACAAGTTACACTGAGTTTTAAAAATGTTTTTATTTAATTAATTATTAATTTATTTAGCTGGATAGGATAGGATATGAATAGGGTAAGTGGTACAAATGTCTGTAACTGTGACTGCTATTGTGATAACTCATTTTTTTCATCTGTTAATAGTACGCCTACAGATTCTCTTTCTCGGGCACAACAGCAATTTCATTTGTATTAAAAAGTCAGTAAGATTCAAGCTGACAAGCAGACTGTCTCACTTTAGAACCAGTGTTTAGTAGAGGAACGACTGTCTAAAGCTCATCAATCAGGCCAACGCCCTGGAAATAGATTATCTGAGAGCTTAATTAATGTGTGAGAATGTGGGTAAAACAGATGTTCTCATACAAGGGGCAGATTTCACTGACAAGACAACAGCAATGCAAGAATGCTGTACATCTCCAATAAGTGAGCTGTGTGAGGTACAAGATGATCCCTTAGAGACAGGAGAAAGTAAGGAGCAGAGAGTGCGAGGTGATGGTAGGAATCAAATATAGAGAGAACTGAGGAAAATCTAGCTTTAGTCAGCCAGCTTCTGTCACATATATGTCAGCTGCAGGAGGAGAACATGTGTCTTCAAAATCAGAAAGAGGAAAACACAAGTCTGCTGTGAACATTGAAGTGTGAATGCACAGAACTGGTAGAAAATGGCGAAATTGAGAAGAGGAACATGACAGAGCTGGAGGTTAGTAACAACTCTTTGGTCACACTCCATGAGAGTCTGATCCAGAAAGTGGCACAGCTGGAAAAGACCATAGAAGAAAACCAGACTGAGGTTACACAAATGAGAGAAGTGGCCTGTGATCCAAAAGTGTCTTCAGAGGAAAGTAGAGCTCCGTTGTCTGCAGTTAAAGAGGCTGTAAATTCAATTCAATTTGAGCGTAGTGAGACAGAGGACAACGACAGCTCATTTGGCAAACTCCAGGAGCTGACAATGATTAATAATACCTTTTCTGATGATATCTGGCATCCCAGCTCTGGTTGAACGCCAGAAGACCGTTGAGGAGCTGCAAGAACAATTGCGAAAGTTAAATCCAGATAGCCAGATAGCAGATTGCACATTTTTTCTGCAAATGTTGATGAGAATCAGACCGTAATTGTTGATCTTTACGAGGTTGTAAAGAAGACAGAGCATGAGAGAAACAGCCTGCATTGGGGAAAAACAGGAACTCAAGAAATATGTTAAAGATTTACAAGACAAGATTGAAAGTCCTTCTGCCAAAGTTGATAAAATTCAAATTGTAAATACTGAGCTGAAGTCAAAAGTGACACAGTTAGAGGAGGAAATCACTGTGAATACACTAATGCTCCACACTAAAGACCAGATCATCCACAAAGAAAATGGTGAAGTACTCAATTCTACAAAGTTAGTTGAGGAGTTGTATGGTCATGTAGAATGTTGTAATGAGAAAATCCAACAACTTGAAGAACGACTGGAGCAGAGCATTGAGGAGCAATATTTTCAGAACTTAAACGAAGAGCTTCTGCCTGCTTGAACGCAGAAGGAGAAAGATGAACATTTTTTAGATGTTGTGCCACAAGACAGTCCCTCAGATGAGACAGAACAGACCTCTGGCAACTAATATATTTCCAATGAGCTAGTTATGATGTGACATGTACATCTGAAACCTGAACACCACTTGTTGATGTTGGTGAGACTTCTGTTCAAATTACAAGCAGCAATGAATGGAACAATGACAGTGATGATCCAGAAGATACAGATAATATAGATGAACTACAGTCAGATGGGGTGATGTCTGTACAAAGTCTTTGAAATTAGAGCTCACTGTTAAAAGTGTAGCTAGGACAGCAGTACTGTATACCTTGGGCCTATGGTTCTACATTTCTTAGCAGTAAGTTATGGAGTTTGGACTCAAACCAGCACAGAGAGGAGAAAACCTACAAAGAAACACCTAAACACCTAACCCAACTTAATTCAACTTACATTTCAGGTTTGTCTTAGGTAGTTGAATAACAAAGGCCGAGACCAGAGCCACTGGCAGCTGAGTGTTTTTTTCTTTCAGTCATTTTGTCCATGTCCCTGGATTAGGAAGCAATCCACCAGCTGGTGCTGCAGGTTCACATGTGCAATTTCTCTGAATGTCACAGGTGGGCCCCTATTAGTCCTTTCTTTAGATTCAATCATCACACAAGACTGACAGGGAGAAAATCAGATGCCTTGCCAATCCCACCTTTACCAAAAAATACCCAAAACAAACAATAAATAAATAAATAGAAAAATAAAAACAACTTTTATTAAACAGTTTATTTCACCAAATGCATTTTTGATTATCCTTAGGACATGACACATTCTGTTAACCCTCAATCTTCATATTGCACTACAGTTGTTCAAATTGTTATCACTCTGAATAAAGAGGAAGTTTTGGTACAAACAACTCCCATCTCTTCATAAACAAGCCTGTGTAGGTGTTTCCAGACAGCAGCTGAACAGTTAAACTAATAAGTCCTTATCCTCTGGGAGTGGCTGTGTATCAGAGACAGACTCCATCTTCAGTACTTCACACTTTTTCCAGACCTCACCATATATTATTTTGTTATGGAACAAAAAAACATCTAATGGAAGACTCAACATATTCAGGTATCTGAGCTTATCAGGAGAAGGCTCACTGTTAAAGCCCATAGGTCTATCAAAATATCAAGCCCCATACTCAAAATTAGGTTAACAATAGGTTAAAAACAAAAACACCATTGTCTTATCTAAAATGCCTGTTGTAATGACAGTTTAGACCGACCTATGAGAGCACGTGCACAGGCCAATGCGAAAAAATGTAACTAAAGGCTGTGAAGGCTGCTGATGAAGTTGATTCACTTTCATAGTAGTGCTGCATTGACCACAAGGGTTAACAGGGAGTACGTGAAGGCGTCACGATGCTGCGCGCGTAATGGATTTCCCCATCAGCGCTGCTTCTCGGGGAGCTGCGGCCATCCAGCTCGAGCCTCACTCAATTAGCTCCAGTATTTTTTTAATTATTATTTTTTAAGCTCCAGTGTGACCTTGGTTTCCATCCCTGTCGCATCTTTGTTCCACCATGGCCTCTTCGGACGGGCTGGGGGAGGACTGTGTGTTGCAGAGGGGACGGTCTCAGAGTGACCCGAGCAGCATCCCCGAGCTCCGCTTGGCTGAGGCGCACGGAGAAGGTGAGAGAAAAAACGCTCCGAGTGACACCTGTCATGTGCGCACGCTTATGCTTACGCGCGTACACAGGGCCACACATGGTGATGATGGAGGATATATGAGGGACACAGCTGCTGCCTATTTAACGAGGATTTTTTGTCTTCATACAGGTTCATTTATATGCGCAAAACGTAGGCGCTGTTGTAAACGTGCGTCATTAAGCCCAGGCTACTTTCCTTACAAGGACCTACTGGTTTCGTAGGAGATAATCGACACATTAAGCATAAGGACGACATGGGAGGCGTAATGTGCCGTTTCAGTTGGTTTTATTATTATGATGTTTGACAGATTAGTCAATTAATTCAAGTTTCTGTGTAATGACCCGTCAAATCCTCAACCTTCAATGTCAAACTGATTTCTAGCATCTTTTCCACAAACAGTGCCTCATTTATTGTCCGTAGACTGTTTTCTCTTGAACATGGACCACAGGGTATGTGCAGGATGTAAGGGGAGGCTGTGTGTTATAGGCTATAGATTGTTGCCATGGTGATTCCACAGGAGAAGGCAACACATCTTTCCAGCTGTGTGGGGGCACGACGCAGCTGGTTAGAGAGATTTGTCAGCAGGATGGACTCACCATAAGTGCCTCTGCAGCCACTGGAGAGTCTCCATGTTCTTTGTCAACATGTGAGCCGTTCACTGTGGATTCAAGAAAGAGACTGATCTATAAATGACAGGTGAGATTAGAAAAGGAGAGTGCAGACTCACAAAGTAAAGTTACAGGAAGCTGATTGGCCTAAAGGAATTATTTGTTGGTATCACCTCTAATTTAAGAAGTGAGAAGACATATGTGGCTGTAACAAGCTGCTCTGTCCAGTAGACTGTGTTTTGTAAGTGACCACTGCAGAGTCCGTTTGCAGCAGGAGCTCCCTGTTCTCAGCCTTTTGAGAGTTGTTTTCTTGTAATGTCACAACATTCATGCCATTCAAGAGATATTAGCATAAACTGACATGGTCAGCACAAAATAACAAACAAAATCAACAGTTTTTTTAATACTAAAGCCTTGCAAATTTACAGTAGCAATTATTCAATCCAACAAATCTTCAAATCTTCAAATGTGACTTCAATTTGTGGCATATGTTTTACAAATTTAGATATGTAGTCTGCACCACACTCTTCCCTGAATCCTGCCAACTAGAGATATTTGCTTTCTTGTCACGTTGTTGTGGTTGTTATGGTTACGTAACAGTGAAACTCATGAGGCATCACATAGAGGATTGCCTTGTTTGCTCTCTTTTTAATGCTATTTGTAGGTATTTGTCACACAGATACACGTGAAAATGTGCTTTCCCTCAGCTTGGTGATAGCCTATAACATGTCGAGCTTTTCTAACTGTCCTGGGAATATTTACAATTAAAATGTATTACTGATTAAAATCACATTTTAATTCTTTATATGAGATTTCAATATAATAATGCTGCTGTACTATATTTGTTATAAAATTAGTGGTTTCGTCTCACAGTAGAAAGGGTCTGGGGTCCACTTCTCTGGCTGCCCGGGCCTTTCACTGTGGAGTTTGTATGTTTCTGCACATGTCTGTGTGGGTTTCCTCTTGACGCTGTGGTTTCTCCCATCAACCCAAAACTTGCACAATAGGTAAAATCATCCAGCTATGGTAGTGCTGACAAAATAGCTCAAGATCTAGCAATAGGTCCCCGAGCGCAGTACTGGCGTGTCCACTGCTCCTGACAGGTTGCTGTATTGAACGGTCAAATGCAGAGGACAAATACCTTTAAACTTCAACTTGAATACACATTTTACATGATAGTGTCGGCTTTTTTAATTGCTTTGAGCCTACGATTTAATGCTAATGTTTGTCTGTCTCCTCCATCAGCAGCTGTCCACCTATTTGGGAGTGATCAATATGTTTTTGTAAGTTTTAGATGCTACATGAACAGTGATGGGAAGAATACTTTGAAAATGTGTTTAGTTACAGAATATTAAACACTGAATACCCAAATTAAAATGTATTTTGTAACCTATCCCGTTACATGCTTCAGTCAGAGTACTATATTCTGAAAACTTGCAATACTTTTACACAGAGTTCCCTATTATAGTGTAAAAAACAAACCATGTAATTACAAACAGCTTGATTTTTGTTGTTATGTATTTATTTATGTCCAATTAGAGCCAAAAATCACTCACACAATCCCAGCTGTGTTTTCTTTATTCTCACTAATACCATGCAGCTCAAAGCTAAAATTGCTTCATCAAATACCGCCATGTATTCCTTTGATTTTAGGAAAGTAACTGTATTCTGAATAATAATACGCGTAAATACAATAATAATACAAAGTAATCGGTACATGTATTCAGTGTATATGACCCTTCTCTGGCTCTGCTCGATTCAGTCTGAGCCTTTGGTCTCATCACTTGTTTGTGGAAAAGCTAAGTTGAAAATGTTTGTCAAGTCTAATTTTTGTTTCATGTTTCTTGTATTATAAAGCTAGTATATGTTTAACCTCACCCAAATCCATGCTACTGTTTTACACATGGCACAGTGTAAAATAAAGGTGTAGGCCAATCAACACTACAACCTATTTTTACCCAAATATCAGTTTAAAATTAGACCACTTAATATTATAAGGCAGTCCGGTGAAAACAACCCATAGCATTTGATACTGTTCCATTTTACATTTGTAAAGTTGTGCACCTGTGAGCTGTAGATAAAGGCTTCAGCTTGGGCCGTGCAGCAGTGGGGTGATTAATGTGGAGCACTGCTGTAACTTTGTGACTCTAATGTGGCAGTAGAAATGAAAGTGTGACTTTGCTGAGGCAGTAATAGTTTGCTCAGTTAGTTTCTCATACATATATTGATTTTTGAGGATGCAGTCACTAATTCAAATGCACCATTGCTATTTTATGCCAACTCATCTCCCGTGCCACTGTGAGCGAAGCAGAGACGTCCCTGGGTCACACTGACTGCATTCCACATGATGTCAGCCTTCACCATGTGCTAAAGGACGACAGCAAATACAAAACACTTTACTGTTCCTCGTTAGTGACCTAGAATGTGCTGTATGTAGTAAATCACTTTGTTTTGCTATGTAACAACTTAAAAAATATATACATAATTAGTTGTACATGAGTACAGTTTAAGTGAAACTAGTCAGTCAGTCAGTCACATTCACTCATTATTGTAAACTAGAAAACTTGGCAGAGCCAATCTGATAAATTGTCTGTATCAGCTATACACCAGCTATACCTATTGTCATAGTTACCAAAAAATAAATACATTAAAAAAAAATCCATCCAGGCAGAATTTGAAACCTGTTTATCTCTGTGAATAACCTGTTCCCACTGCAGAGCCTCAGTTTCACAGCCCAGACATTTGTCTGCACGCCAAAGGGTTCAGAAACAGATTCCATTTTAGTTAGTTCATTTTTTAGGCATTTTAGGGGACAGGGCTGGATTTCTAAGGAGCTAAGAGTCTCTTTGCATGTGTTATTTTTATGGGTCACTTGACAATTTTGTGGCCTACCTCTCAGGATGAGTTAAAGCGCATATGGCAGCGCATATGGGTTTCATGTTATTCTTATTTCTTGGTTTGATAGTAACTGTGGTAAATATTTATCATAGTTTTGTTTACATCAGTTAAACCTAGCAGTTGTGGAAAAAAAGTTTTGAAGAACAACACAAAAATAGGTACAATGTACAAACGATCAAGACTGTGTACCTATTGGCAGATTTAACATTGCTTTAACAATAAAATAAAGGTGTTGTCATCTATTTTTATTTGTCCAATCATAACTACAGTACAGACACGTTAATGTCCTTGTTAACATTATGGTTGCTAGGTAACAGTTACTGAGTCATATCTGCTGCCTGGTACCTGTGCCCAACAGGGAGTAAAATAAAGAAACACTGAGCATTTTTAAAGTAAAATCTGAAACATAATGATGCTTGCTATATTTATGTGAAAAAATATTCTACACTTTAAAGGCCATATATACACAAAATTGATTCTGAAGCTTTCAGCCATGTTTTAATGCCGTTACCTCCTCTAAAACATGCCTGGAGTTGTGTTTTGTTTCATTCATATGTTTGAGTGAACCCTGGTTTATTCAGTCAGTCCACCTTGTGATGTCATATAGTGGTAGTTTTCATGTTAACACCTTCACCTTTATTTAAATAGAGATTCTGTAGCCATTCCAAGACTGAAATTATCTAATTGATTCTAATGAAGGTAAATGGAGTTTAAAAACACAGGAGCGCTTCTTATTTTATCACATGACAGATGGAACAGAGCTCTGTCTGAGAGAAGAACTAAATATACAGGGTTTGTGTGTTGAACATGTGTGAATGAAACAAAACTCCAGGTATGTTTTTGATGAGGAAACAACATTATAACATAGATCAGAAAATAGCGTAATATAGTCCCTTTTAGAAATTGTCTTAGGGCACCCAACCTAAGCAGCAATGTTTCACTGGGTGAGAATACGCTTGTGGAGCTCAACAATTCGGCAGTGGTCAAATATTCAGATGTTTGGACAATTGGCATCAGAAGCTATTTTGACCATAAAAGACACATGCTAGAACAATTTCAATACAAATTATTTGGCTGCTTCTAATTGCTGTTCTCTTGCATGTTTCCGTTTCTTCTGTTTGGGTTCATAAGCTGTAGCTTTAATTCTTCTGATGAAAATCGAAACATTTCATATTTAAAAAAAAAATTGGTATTAAGATTTACATTGAAACTGGATTAATAATAACAAATATAAGGAGGAAAGGCAAAGCTCTCTGCTGCTGAGTGAACAGTAGTATTAACTGAACTGGTAAAAGTGTGCATCTCCCTTCTCCTGTAAACAACTCTCCCCTCCCCCATCAACCAAACAATCTGTCCTCTCTGAACATGTCACTACTTCACCCGCTGCTCTTACTGCCATATTCATCATTTATAATCAGACAATGAATAAACAGCCCCAAATCTGTCTATCTACACACCATTTCCACTTGTGCCCACAATTGAAGCTAATGAATTCATTATGTTGTCAACATGTCATGTTGTTGCATGACTATAGCCTATGCTATATGACATTATAGTAGTAGGATGCACAGTTCATACCAGGTTTAAAATATATATTTTTAAATCAATCTGCTGAGAGGAATCTACTGAAATCTACTCCGCAACAAACATGGAGTTAAAGCCCCTTGACTTAAGACATTTACACATAATGTATCTTGCATGAACGTGGTGTGTGCTGACCTAATTCTTTTCAGTGCACAGTAAAAGCAGTATGTTGCACTTGTGAACACGACAGGCCATCCTGCAGCTGATCCCTCTGCCTGTGAATTGTTAAGAGCTGAAGCTGTCAAACTGATCGGCAATATGATAACTTATATACCCTGAAAAGGTCCAAAGTAGACTGCCCCAATACAACATTTTATATTTTTGATGCTCATGGATTTCTTCACCATCCGCCACGCAATACTAGTCGCATAAGTCATTTTTATAAAACCTGTCAGATATATGTAATTTAAATTACAATGCAAAGATTTATAATTGTTATTTAGTGGAATCCACAAGGCGTCTTTACAGCTCAGATACACACAGTTCTCCTTTGTGCTCCTCTATGGTATGACACTGTCATTGACTCCTAATGCTTAAACTGACATAGCTAAAGAAGGAAACAGAACAGCGCCATCATGTTGTATCTTGTGAAGTTTATCAAATAACAAAAACAACACACAGTGCAACCTGTTGTTGTATCCTTGGGCAAGATGCTTCACCCACCTTGCCTTCAGTGTTGAAGTAGACGGGTGTGTGAATGTGTTAGTGACAGCGAATGCAGGACAGTGGATAAAAATGAGCAGACTGCAACAATCCTGTGTGTTTAGAGCATGTTCAACATGCATTATCCCTACTAAATACACAAGTAATAATAATAGTAATAATACTAGTTTTGTGTGTATCACGGTGTACTGTGAGGGTCAGGTAATGCTGAATGTGATGTTGTCTGAGTAGCCTATGTCCCTGTGGACACATTCAGACATTGATGAAGTCTGCTCTTCTACAGTTTAAGTACCAGTTTTTTCATAGATTTATCTCAACCACAAATGCTTTGTTTACACATAAGCTCATGTCGTCTGAATTATTAATACTGCATATATTGATGGACTGTATTGGGCAAAGTCACTCAAGGAACATTAGTTCAAGCACTTTTATTTTGTGTTGAAAATCACATTACACAATGGACGTGTGAATTATTAATAATTGTTAAATGGGAACAGATTCACTTGTTGATGCTTTCATGTTTATGCCACATTCTTTTTCATGTTGTTTTTCATGTTTGCAGTGTTGCATCATGGGCCCTATTCAGTTACTGAATGTCCTACAGCACAGAAAAAACAAGTTTTATACTAGGCCTCTATTTATCATTTTTATTTAAGTTAATTTAAAGAATACCCACGACTATTTTCTGTATTTCTACAATACTTATAAAACTTAAATTTTCATATTTGAATGGCCTCTACTCAGTAGTTTGATATTAGGCTATGAAACATGTTGAGGGTTAGTGTTGATCCATCCACCCACTGTACTGTTACAGTAGAGTGTGTCTCTTGGTTTATATCTGCTCCTCCTGCGCGGAGCACACGGGGCGGGGTCCACATGGCACAGAGCATGAGCAGTGGGCAGCAGATGCAGTCGCTCTGCTCTCGCTTTACATCTGTCCCGTCCCAGTTTCCAATCTCCACTGGAGCAGAGACAGCAACACTATGAAAGCTGCATGAACAGAGTAGTTCAGTGTGGCTAGGCTGAGCAGCACAGGTTGTTTGTGTATTTTGTTTGTGAAGGTAGCGTATTTGTGGATAGCTTTGTGCAGAGCTGGGATTTGTGCCGTCACTCCACGAGTAGGTAAGTGCAGCCACTAACTGATGTTTGCTACTCCATCCTCTGTTACACGTTGTTCAGCCTTTCTTAGTTTGTGCTTTTCTTAAATTGTGCCCTAATAGTCACAGATATCAAGGGCAAGTGTGTGTTTTGTTTCAGTTTGTTTAATTTTTCAATTTCAGTTAATTCAAACTTCTGACTGTACAAAATATATACAATTAAATATAAAGTAAATTTGTACTAACAACAAAAGAGCATGCCATTTGTTCTCATATGCCAAGCAGAACTTTGAACTTAATAGTAATTATACTGTCAGTCTTTACAATAGCAATAACCGATGACACTTGTAATTATGTTGGAAATACGAGTGGCATAAGCTTTCTTCACACTATTTGTTATAGTTTAACTTTTATAACGCCTACATATTCTCTTATAAGTATTGTAAGAGAATGTATAAATCCCAGCTTGAAAAATATTTGAACACAAGTTGCTGATGAAAAATACAGCAGCTGATAGACTTGCATTATGCATCGTTACATGGGCGTTTGTAATTGGCTACAGCTCTCCATCTTTCTGTGTGGCAACAGCCTTCCCTTCCACCCAGCAACTCCCCATTCCTTTTGCTGTGGTGATTTTCTGCCTCCAAGGGCCTTTTCTGCAGCATCCACTGCTGTAACCATGGCAACAGCAGCCTGACCCTGGGCATGCTGCTACACTCGCTGCACGCTTGACCTGAATTCCTCGTATGCACATCAAAGCCACGCAGACACGATTCAGACAAATGGCCTGCCTCCCATTGTGGGCAGTTGTTACAGAGCCCCTGGGTGACTTATCGAAACAAAAGTCTTTTCTGTTTGGATACTGTAGCAGCATGTTGTTCGGGGTTGTTAATATGAGTTGGTTGCCTTGCAAGTTTAAGTTTAATTTTACAATCTCGGCAGCCCTGTCATCTCCATCAGAGTGTAAACAGTGGAGTAGCTGACATTATGCACATGTTTACAGTTATACAGATTGTATATTTAGACACCATATAAAATGCAGTATCCACTGAAGCAATGATTTTGTTTTATTTTATTTTTTCACCTTGTTTGATTTGAAGATGTTGTAGAGCTCCTTACAATCTGCCTGTGAAATGTGTGCCAGATGTTAGGTTGTAGGTATTGTTATGGAGTTAAATGTGTTTAGCAGATTGTGAGGGTTGCATGCACAGTTCTGCTCTACTGAAGCTCCCTGTGGTGTCAGCTTGTTGTTGGGTTGGAGTCAGACCATGTAGGAGGGCCTATTTATGTATCTTCTCCAAGGAGTTTTTTTTCTCTCTGCCTATGCTGTGCTTTCCCATCTCTGTGATGCTTCTGCACAGCTAAGCTAGTTGAACATGCTAAAGCCAATGGCCATTGATTATCAGTTGATCAGATAACAGTTATGACAGTTGCACACAGTGGTACAAACACATGTAGTGACCGCATTCCCTTTCAAATATAAAATATTGTTGTAGTTAGTTTGCTGTGGAATGATCACATTGTTTATTTTATTCAGTACAGAGTCAAAGTTTATGTCTTTTTCAAATTTGTGTCTGAAATAGTGCAGGACATTACTGCATATCATACAGAAGAACGTTACACAGTGTTTCTGTGAAGGGGAAAACCGAAGGCACAATTGGCAACTTAGCTAGTATCACCTGAATGCTTTAAAAAGAAAAACAACAATCATTTTGAGCATGATCAAAAGACTCAGCTAATGCTCTAATTAGCAAGAAGTCCTACTGTTGAGATAATGACACGTGCTGAACATGTGACAAACATTCTTAGAAAATTTAAAGCAATTTTATCTTTTTGGGTCTACGGGGTCTGTATTTGTTATCACTTTGAGGGGAATGATCTCATACAGTGCCTACTATGGCCAGGGACACAAGGATAGTGAGAGATTGCTGCAAATCCACTGTTAGTGTCAAACAACAGTGGATTCATGGGTACTTCAACTAGACAAGCTGCTGCTTAAAATAGTGTTAGATCAATGAAAGTGAACACATGTGCAGTAAGCAGTGCTCAATGCCTTTAGAAATGGGATTTACTGTAGAGCTGATTTGACCAGCTTTAGAGCTCTTTAAAGATAGTCATTGTCTACATTTTTGTAGTCACTCTGTTTCCCCTCAAACCCTGTGAGTCACATACAATATTTTCCTCAGCACTCACCTCTTTTCTGAATTAGGCTAATGTCAATAAGGTATTAACAGCTTGGGCATATTTACTGTCAGTCACCTCTAAAGCTACCAGCTGTATACATTTAACACCATGCATAGAGGGATTCTGGGGGGCCAACCTACACAAATAAGTGCTATTTTTCTACATATGTAAGCTACTGCGCTACTACCAAATGTGTTTTTGTTGTAGATGTGATGGACCAGCAGAGGTCACTGCACTCAGGTTGCCTTGTCTCAGGGGTTCGTACACCTCCAGTCCGACGCAATAGTAAACTGGCCAGCCTCGGACGCATCTTCAAACCTTGGAAATGGAGGAAAAAGAAGAACGAGAAGCTGAAGCCGGCTGCAGGTGAGTGTGATAGCTCTTTGGTCTAATGGTAATTTCGGGTTCAACAAAATATAACATGTTACAATAGACAGCAATCCATAGATGAGGTCCTTAAGTAACTGTTTGTTGATTTAGCTATGGATAAGAAGACTGCTCTGCGACAGCAAAGAGATGATTTTTTGAAGCAAAGTCCTGGGGAAGCGGAGACAGGTTCAGCATGACTCACATATGAACTACTTCAAACCTCTTCCTCTAATGATGGACTGACCACTCTCTGTATTACATGTAGAGTCAGATCTTCAGTGTGGGGCCAATGGTGAGGAGGATGTAGACACACCTACACATTCGGATGGAGAGGACCGGGACGAGGTGCCTGTAGCTCCTCTGGCCTGTACCAACGATGAGCTGAGCAGTGATCTGGAGGGCTCCACAGGTACACGACTGATTAGACTGGCTCCTGCTTTACAAGACATACAACTACTCACTTCAACTACTACATTTCTCCATGTATTAATATTGTACTGGTTTATTATTATACATTATAAAACTATGGCTATGTCTGCACGCACACAAATCAATAATCTGACAATCATCTTAGTTCTGGAGTTATCAGATTATTGAAATGTAAACCGTTTCATCTGATGTGGTCTGATTTTTCCTGATTGTTTAGTTTATTTAGTTTAGTTTATTGGTTTATTTAACAGGGACCATGTCTGAACACATTCATCCCATTAAAGGAGAGATGCTTTACACCACATTTAGCTAAAGTTAGTTTCCCTCTGCAGTCTCTGGGCAAAGACAAACAATTTAAATACATCCAAAAATCCACCCATTTGCAAACTGTGCATTCTCTCATTCTTTCATTTTAAAACATCACACTCCACAACTGTGCATGTTTTGACAAGGAAAATAATGCAAACTGAAAATAATGCAAATGAAAGAGATAATATAAAGCACTGAAAGAATTATTTTTGAATTAATTGTACCTTGTCTTCCAAACAGTTATAAACACCGATTAAAATATGTCAGGAGGTGCTTTTGATTATCAGATTTCTCTTGTAAATGTAAAAACACAGTAATAATCAGATGTTATCACTAGGTTATCTAATTATTCTAGTTATCAGGCCATTTAAATGTTCTCAATGTCTGATTTGTTATGAATGTATCAGATTTTTGTTTGGCCACTAGATGGAGCCAGAGACTTCACTCTCTGCTTGTCTCTTTCAACAGTTCAAGACGTGACAGAGGCAGACACAAGGGCCATGGCAGACCCCAGTCCCACTGTAGACGGCGAAGATGACTGCACCATCATAAGCAACTCCAGTGAAGAACTTCTGTTGGGCAAAGTAGAGTCAGCCGAAGTCAAACAAGAAGTAGTAGTGGTACAGCCGCAGAGACGAGCCAGCACCCCACCTCCTCCAACCTTCCCAGTCAAACTGCTTCCCAGACTGGGCAGCCTAGATGGTTAGGCATTAAAACATACTGGTTTGGTGACATAATTATGCAAAGGTCTTACATAACTTACATTTTTCTTTTTTTCTTTTTATCAGCCGCTCCCCCAGTGCCAGTCAAGAAATCTCCAGCCACTTTACCTAGAAACTTCACTTTGCCCAAAGACCCTCACGGTTCATTGTTGAGAGGCCGCATTTCCACACCAACTGGTTCTCCTCACCTGGGGGCGCTGAACCCGCAGCTTCCTCCCAGCTGCATCATAGAAGAGTTGCATCGGGCCCTGGCTACCAAACACAGACAGGACAGGTGCTGCTTTCACACTTCTTCTATCAAGTTGTTTCCCTTATAGTATTTTAAACATCATTCATGCTTGTCGTACGTGTTTATTCTTTGCTTTTTGTATATTTATTTTTTTATTTTAGTTACACATTTTTCTATTTTTAACATTTTCACAGTATAAAAAATGAAATACCTGTTGAGGAGAAGAGAAAAGAAGTGTTTAGGATGACGCGCTATAGGTGAAAAACAGTGTAATTAAAAAAGAAAGAACAATAAACCATGTAACCAGCAATCACATCGGACATTATGTAATAACTGTTAAAAGTCGAGCTGTGGTGTTAATAGCAGTGATTACTGAAAACACGTTGACTCACCTTCTTCTAATAAAGATATCCTATTGTTGGGTCAAAGGATTTCACCACATAAAAAAACATAAAAGCACATACACAGTCACATTCTCTCTTTCTCTTTTATTGAAGCTTTACATTTTCAAAGGTGCACGATGTTACTTTGCTGGTGGAGGGTTTGCCATCTGCTTGTCTGCATGGAGATGTTATTGCTTAGTTGTGAACATTCCACAGTATGGCATCAAACGTATCCATGTCGAGCACAGGAGGCTAAGTTACATGTCAGATCTATGGACAGGCAGAGAGGCAAGCCCACTCACATTAAGAATACAAGAAGTTTTTCGATGCTATTTGACCATCCCAAACTTAATCCTACCTAATCCTAATCTAATTGAAAAAACACAACACAGATACATTCACAGATTCCAGGCAAAGCAATACACCCAAGCAGGTGGCAGACCCTCATCAGAAAAGTTACATAGAGCACCTTCACACACATTTCTTTTGGTTGTACGGTTATTGACAGTGGTGAATATTTCAATTCCTTTCGTTATCTCCTTAGCTTCCAGGCTAAAGAGGTCCGTTCTTCTCCCAAGAGGCGTCTCGAGGGACGACTTTCCCGTACCTCCAGCACTGAGAAGCAGAATAGCAGTGAACAGAAGACAGATAACAAGAAGGAATGTGATGAGAACAAGGAGAACTGGCGGCTGGATGAGTACTTGAGCGATCCGGACAGCTGGAACGACTCTGTGATCTCCGGTAGGTCCATGTGCTGCACAAACCTGACTCTATAATGGTCTGTATGTGGCCTGGTCCTTAAGGCTTTCTGCAGAAAACTTTATTGTTGTTTTTGAAAGTGCATATGACAGGTTAGACTTCTCATTTAAGATCTGACAAGTTTCTAATTTTACTTTCTGGTTGGAAATTGGTAGCGGATACGACAAACGTAGAGAAAATTGCATAGACTTTGGTACCTATAGCATCCATACTGTAAACAAGGACCCAACCTCATCTAATTTACTCAATAGTTATCATTTTGACCTTTAATAAGCATTTGACCTATAATAATATACACCACAGCTACCACCAAACAGAAACCTGTCAGATAAACTTTAAGTAACACTGAATTTATGTACTCTCAGATTGTTTAATAACTAATTTTATAGCAGCTTTTAGTCTTGACAAGTTTTCAGTTCTTATTTTCTTTAGGTTTAGTTAGGCCCTGGTTAAAATATACTTGTCGTGTGTTGTCCTAAACTTTCTACTCCCTAATTTAGACCTGTCTTTGTCCTGTTTTACACTTGGTTAAGTTCTAGTTTAGTCCCTGGTGTGTGGTCCTAATGTTGTGTGTCAGTGCATAAGGAGAGTGCGTAATCTCTGTTGCCATTGGGAGTGCGACAGGAGATTTGCTGTGTCTCAGTGGTGTTCACATCCTATTGGTCTGCATCTGTGCCCTAATTCTGCCTGGCCCTCCATGTAGGTCAGAGGCGGTCAGTGCACACATCTGTCAACCCAGGGGAATACCACCCAGAGTTCGCCACAGATGTTTACGTAGTACGGTTGTTTTGACAAGAAAATGTGCGTCTCAGAGCTTTATCAACAATCAATAAAATAATTTGTTGTAATTTGTTACTACTCAACACACTTCTACAGTTTATACTACCACAATATTCAAGTTTTCAGATTTGTAGTAAAGCAAAATGAACTCTTGCCTTGTCATTTTAACTATTTAAAGCTGAATTATATTGTTTAAAAGTGCAATCAGCATATTCAGAGAAAGCAATGAGACAACTATCCATGCTTTCTGTGAATACCTCATTGCTTTTGCCTGTACTATAACAACGGATGATAGATTCCCTGCCAAATCCTTCAAATCCAGAAGGAATCCTTATGTCTGAAATCCATGAATATGCAACATTTTGAGAACTTTTTACCATTCAAGATATATTTCGTTTTGAATTGTTATGGTAATGGTGATTTTTTTGTATCATTCTGAAGCTCATGGATATCAAATACTGTGTTAAGAGGCTGCTATACTGTACCACCCCTCTCACACACAATTAGAGAGTTTTTGTCATTAAAAACACAAGTGGCGATGTTTCATTGTTGTGAGTAATTGAGGTTAGGGACAAGTGTCTGAGCTGTGTACAGAGGCTGGTACAAAAGTTCTCTGTGTGCTGAAAAACATCAGTTCACTGGGTGTATGCAAAATTATAATTATAATAACTGTCATTTTTGAAGCCGTGTTTTGTTGTTATTCCACCTCAATACAGGAACACTCCCACGCAGAATGAGGAAAGAGCTGCTCGCTGTGAAGCTGAGAAACCGACCTAGCAAACAAGAGCTGGAGGACCGCAACATCTTCCCCGTGCGGAGTGACCAGGAGCGGCAGGAGATCAGGCAGCAGATCGAGATGAAACTGGCCAAGTGAGTGGCTGTGTGTGGACCATCAGCCTCCCCCCTCCACAAGCTGCTCCTGACCCTCCTCTGTCATCCCATGTATGTGTGCTCCATCCCTGCACCAACACCAAAGCTTGAGTCATTTTCATGTCTTCAGTTGTCATACCAAGCACACACTACATTGATTCTGTGGTCAGTTTAATCGGTTGATGGTGTCTTAGTCAGCCAAAACTTGTATTAATTGACTTATATTGTCGTAATGACTGACAGGGGGACCAAAGACACAGGACTCGGGGGAAAGTTTAACAATGTTTATTCACAGTTTTAAAATGTGCAAATGAAGGTAGATAGATCAGGGAGTTGAGAGCGGGGTTGTTTGCCGTGGTACAGGAGTAGAGCGTGAGTAGCGGGGTCAGGGACGAGGTCAGCAGTAACGGCAGAGGTGAGCTGGGTCGGAAGATGTGAAGCTCATACCGGTCGTGGAGAGCTGGTTCGGAGACAGAGGAGCTGAGCGGGTCCAGGGATCTGACGGAGAGCAGAGTTGTACCGCTGTGGATACATGGACAATCTGGCGCAGAGTGTCAGGTCTTGGGTCCTTTTGTCCTCCCCAGGTGTAGCTTGATTACGGATTAGATGCAGGTGTGCACGGGAGGAGCCCAATTCTCCGCCCAGCTCCAGGCTCAGACACAGAAGGGAGGGAGAAAAACAGTACAACAAAAGGCAGGGCAGACAGGGATAATGAGATATATATATATTTTTTGGCATTTATATGTACAAAGGCAGATTAAATTTATAGCGTTCTATCTGTTTTTATATAAATACATTGTTTGATAGTACTTTTTTTGCTGAAATAGTTGTTTTACGCTCCTGTGCACTTGTTTGGGGCAGATAAATGGCCAGATTATACACATGTTTATAGTGTAATAGTAGTTTTGAGAGCTTTTGCCACAGCCCCTTTTTTTAGAAGATTACAAACTACACTGTACCTAAACAAATACTTCAGATTTAACCATCAAGGCAGAGCAGGGTTGAAAGTGAAAGCAAAACTTAATTTAAACATATTTGTATATACCAGGTGCCATAGTTTTCGTAGTGCAATAGTAATATTGGTGACTGTGTGCTTTTATTTCAGTTTTTAAGGTTTGCCACAGGATTTTGTGAAAAGCTGCCGAGGAATGCTAAGTGAGACATAACTGTTTTTATTATGTTATGTAAAAGGCTGTTATTATGGCTTCTTTAATAGGATTATCACTGGAATCAGGTTGTTTTTTTAATGAATAATACAGTGGTATGTTTTTCTCCCGGGCTTACGCAATGACTTCACCCACCACATAAACTGTTTATACATGCTGCCCTCCTAGGAACAAATAAATCATACCTTAATAATACCTGTTGACCTAATCTACTTAGAACATTGAGCCCTGACTGTGGCATGTGTTTTAATTGATCTACGCAGTCGCTTAGTTTGTTGTCACTAATGATGAAAACAAGCCAGATGCAGCTAATGTCCGTGTTTCTTTCAGCGTCAGACCCACAGCAGTGTAAAGAATACTGATCACGTTATAACAATTTCAACTAAACTGATTTTACCGAGTCATAATGTTCAGAGCACAAGATGAGAAACAAGTGAGTTACTTCAGAATATTACTCTAGAAGAAGTAACCAACTACTACAACTACTATTGCTGTTGTTAGCTTGGTGGTAATGAACGATCAGGTTTTTAAGGATGTCAAAAGTATCAAAAATCAGATAACAATCAATAATAAAAAACTAGTATCGAAACTAGATAATCATTAATATCTAGTATCAGTACTAAAAAGGCCACAATAACACAGAATTGAACCTTTCCTTGATAGTTTTCGAATGATCCTGAGCTGTATTAGAACAAGTATAAGTACACAGATATAAGACCACATGGTAATATCAAAAATACTAGTGTTTTTTTTTATTATCATTGTGGCATCAAAATTGGTATTGAGCATTGAATCTGTTCCTTAGTATCGAAATTGAGTTTGAAATTTTAGTATCGTGCCAACACTAGTCACTTCTGCATCTGGTTTTGTCTGAAGAAAGAGGCAAGAACAGTTTTTTCTCACAGTAGCATCTGAATTTAACAGCTTTTAGTTTGCAGTAAGTGGTTCAACACTTGACTACTGACTCTACAACAATTTCAGTACAAATCAGCAGTAAAGTAGTAAAACCCCACGGAGACCTGTTTTTGAAGTCAAACAAGCTCAAATAATGTGGTCCTGGATGTGACATAACACCACAGATGCTTCACTTTTCTGTCACTTTGTTTCAGTTCAGATACATTAAAGAGCCCGTATCATGCTGTTTTCTAATCTATGTTATATTGTTTCCTCATCAAATACATACCTGGAGTGGTGTTTTCTTTAATACACACATTGATTAAGCTAAAGAAAAACACTCTGTTCCACCTTGTGATGTCATGCAGCAATACAGGAAGTGCTCCACTGTGTTTTTAACCTTCATACACTTTCACTAGAATCATTTTGATAATTTCAGCCCTGGAATTGGAATCTCACCGGAACAAAAAGTAAAAGGTAGCTATTAACTTGAAAACTGCCACTTTATGAAATCACAGGGTGGAACGGTGCATTTTGAGTTTTGGACATGTACACAGACTAATACAGGCTAATAAAGGGTTATTCAAACGTATTAATGAAACAAAACATGACTCCAGGTATGTTTTTTAACGAGGTAACAACAGTTTAACACGGCTAAACGCTCATGGGTCAATTTTGCGTAATACACGACCTTTGATAATTCGGCATTATTCAACAACTGACTTTTTCATCTGTCATTCTGCTGATTATGCCATGCACTTCTTGGAGTCATTTCTTAGAAGTTGAAGGCAGGTAAACAGGATTCTGGTGTGAGATTCCTCGGTGTGATAGCTATTGCATAATCGTCCCAACATAAAGGTCACCATTAGATTCAGCGCCTGGGTGCCGGCCGGGTGTGTTTTCATTACATAGTCAGTGCCATAAGAGGTCAGGCAATGCTATTAAACAACCTCTGTATTAGGTCTTTGAAGAGGCTCCGTCTGTAAACAAAATATTGCGCAGTGACTTTCAGGAGGGATGAATAATGCTGTCTGGGCAGGCACCGTACCCTCCGTGTGCCCAGGCATTTGACAGTAGTGTGCTGATGTTTTGGGAAGCTGGCATAATAACCACGCTTCTTACCATGTGAGGTGCTTGCGGATAATTGTGATTCTTCCAAATAGCAGTGTCATGACGTCAAAGTTTTTGTTAAAATAATTTATGAAAATAATCACAATTTTACAGTTTAGTTAAGTTCACGCATCCAGGTGGTCAGAACGCGTTAACATATATGTCAGTCAATTAATTGGTGACTTTAAAATAGTCTCAGTGAGTGGATGATTGTTTGTTCTAATGTCTCAGCCCTATGAAGAAGGACTGGATGTGTTTTGGGATATAACATCACAGTTATCCACAAACCCTAAATGAAAAAAGAGAAATTATGAATGACTTACATTGCAAAAATGTAACAATAATTCAGTTTCATTTATCTGGAGTTAGTCTGAATCAGTTATTTTCGAACTAATAAGTCATTCATCCATATATTTGGCCTTTAGTCAGCAAGATAAACTGTACCTTAGTTGGACACTACACCAGAATCAGAATCAAGATTTTTTTTGCCATTGTCAGTGAACACAACTCACAAACTAGGAACTTACTTCTGTGATAAAGTGCGACATAAAACAATGAATAAAAAAATAAATAAAAATAAAAAATAATAATAATAATAATAATAATAATAATAATATAAAAAGTAGAAATATAGCTATTATAAATACAAATAAGGGCATGCATAAAGTTAAAAAAGATATGCTTAAAAATAAAACAGAGGTAGCTATATACAGCAATTAAAACAACAATGCAAACATGACTTATTGAGGTGACTGGTATTGTAAAGTGTCCAGTGCTTATGTAAATAGAACTCCCCGCTCTCTTGCATAATGACAACAGGAAGTCATTGATGCGGTGGTGTTAAGGGGCATGAGCTGGGACATGGTGAATGCTGTTTCTGCGCTATACCACTGCTGTGCCTCACGTTAGAAACAATGGATTTTCTGCTCAGTGGATGACCTGCATGTCTCTGCATTAAAACCTCTTCGATTGAAATGTGTATGTTACAGTGTGCAAAGTTCTGGCATCATGGAAAGTTTGGTCATGTAATTATTTCAGTTGGTGTGCTTGTACCAGATCTGCACTCAAGTAGAAGTACTGCCACAAATTAGGTGGAAGATTATCCACTTTTTTACGATACTATTTAATTAAAAGTCAAGTCAAAGTAAAGGTTAAAGTGTGACCTTTTACAAATAATAATAGCCATCGCTCTTCCAGCAAATTTGATCTCTGTGTCCAACTACAGAGCGGAGGCACCAGCGAAGAACTGTGGACATGAGGCCTTTTGCTGGTCGGCTGGAGGATGCTAACCACTCTGCCATCATGTTTTAGTGCAGCTAGTATGGAGGTAGTATGCTTTAAGATAATTCCCTTTCTAAGAGTTACCAGTAGCTTAAACATAATTTATAATCACATGAATATTTGTCAGATATTTTGTCAGAATAGATACAAACACTCTGATGAAGTCGACAATAACCTTCAAAATATGTCAAGGTAAAAAAATACATCTCTCACCCAAGTACTGTTTTAATAAAATAACAGTGAAATGCACATGAACATGAGAGACAAGTGTAAATAGATACTGCGGCCTTAACAGATAATTACCTACACCCCCTCATAATGACTTCTCTATGCACACTAGAACATTGTGCTCCTGTTTTATTTATTACTATTTCATTCATAACGGGAACAAAATTGTGGTTAGAGCTGATGAGATTTTGAGCGTTGTGTATGAAAGGTACAAGGGCACAGCCTAATGTGCTGTCAGCTCAGCTTTTCCATTGTTTGGATGAAAGTCTGATATTCATTTCCTCTTCTGGACTCTCCCTTCATGGACTAATTACTCTTTTATGGCCACAGTCAGAATAAGTCATTTATTCTATGTAGATATGCACGGTGTAACCCCACTTTTAGTTACTAACTATTCTAACCTCTGCTGAACTTTATACTTTTATTCAGTTTTTTTTTTTTTTTTTTGTTTGAAATTTGATTTATTCGGTTCACAGTGCACACCTCCAGAAGTATTAACAGTTTGAGAGTACAATTTGTGAGAAATATTGAGGTCTAAAGGATTAGATTTAGCTGGTTTTAGACATGATACCATTCCAGTTTTGCTTAGAATTGCAACCATTCAAATTGTGTTTTAAATTGTGATGTATCTTGCAGCCCTAGTTCACAGATGTCTTGGATATGATGTTTACACTGGTCTTGTTGGAGACAGTGCGCTGGTTGCCTGGTCCCATGCACAGGTGCTAAAGCTCTGATGTGAGACAGCTGAGAGACCATTGTAGTGACAACTCGTCTGCCAGCTGACCACTAAAGATGAGACCCCCTGCTGCTCACACAGCACTGTTTCATGGGTCAGTAACGTTCATATTTGTGAATCATCCTCAATCTGTCCCTTCCATATTGTGTGGGAGTGGTGCACGGAGGTGGAAAGCAGCTCCACGCTGTGTCCTACTTTAGGCACTGACGAGCTGATTGTACAACACCAGGGACAGGACAGACTTTGTGTGGTGTCTCAAAACAACAGACTTACCTTGGCCGTAAGATCCATAACCACCCAACTTCACTGCTCTTCATTGTGCTCATCTTCAGGGGAATTAATAGACTCAAGTTTAATTTGGTTTTGGTATGCAAATGGAAGGTGGATTATACTTATAATAATGTGTTATAGATATCATGTAAACGTCTAAACAAAAACCTTTAAGGTTAAGGTATACTTTAATAATCCGTCATGAGGGAAATTCATTCTCTGCATTTGACCCAACCTACAACCAGAAATAATTAATTTCAGCCCATCCTCCATCTCCACATCTTGAGCTAGGCATTGTCAGAACTACTTAGCTGGAGGATTTTACCTATGCTACATGTCTTGGGTTTTGGGCATGTTGAACTTTAACTTTCTAGCCTCTCAGCCACTGTACCACCAGGTACTTATGACACTTGATCTAGGATAGGGTTTCTCATTCATATTGGCATAATAAATGCATGAACTAAACTGTAAATTGCTTTGTTGAAATGTGCAAATACAAGCACTGACTGCCCATACAAAACATGTATGCAGAAAGGTGCCATCTTTAATGGTGCCCCCCTCTGTCTTTATACCTTAACAACATACAACTAAAGCAGCATTGCAGCAGAATGCGGAGTTGTGGGTTGGCCTGTGACAGCAGAGGGGAACCCTTGCATTCTAAATTTAGTTCTCCAAACACTGCAGCAGCATCAGCCATAATCAATGCACTTTTACGTCACAGAGCAGGCCTACCTCTAACCCATGGAGCAACTGCGCTATATCCTCTGAATGAACTGTCTCCTCTCCCTCTCGCCTGGGGAAATGTTTCCTATTGTACCCATCTATATACTGTGAATGTACACACGCACTCAGCATAACACGGCAAGCAGAGCCTTCATTTTTTACTAAGCACAAAGCAAAATCCATAACACAAGAAATTGCATGTGGTATTGTGCATCTGACAGACATACAGATTTACACACAAATAACTTTTACAAAATAAACCAAACTATTCATTAACCCTGATAAACTGATGCCTTTTTGTTTCAAATTACAATGACAAATATGTACAAATTACCATCAATCAATTCAGAGTTGCAAATTGGAACATTGCTTGTCTGTTGTAGAGCAGGGCGGAGAACAGATTATGTCTGTGTGTTGTAGAATTTTGTAATTCTTAGAAGCAAGTGAAAAAGAATGTGGTCTGCTAATAAGCTTTAGATCACTTACGACTTATGGATTTAGAAACTCCAGAGTACATCTTAACCGTTACATAAATGACCAGACTGTAACTAATCAGATTGAAACAAAATGAGTTCAGCATACAGAGCAATTTATTTTACACAATTACCTCTCATTATAACTTCAATTATAATGATTATAATGATTAATTAAATAGTGTCTTAAAAACATGAAAAACAGAAGTAGTTCATTTTAAACTGTACTCCTATTTTTATTTACCTTAGCCATTATTCATGAGACTAGGGCAAAGTTTTGCCATGACAGTAAAGCCAGCAAAAACTTGCATGCAAACAAGCACTTCCTGATCATTTTACAATAAAATGCTTTATAATCAGATGCAGACAGTACACAGCAGACTTACTTTGACCTCAAGAGCTGCTTATGCAATATATCTTTTTGGGGCTAGATATATTTTGCTCAAATACATAACTCCACATTGCTTCATTTGTATCACATTTTAAAATGATTCTGCCACCTGCCCACAGTGCTAAAACATGCAGTCCCAATCCAACACGTGCCACACACTCCCACGTAGCACGGCCAAACTGTTTCTGCTCGTCTTGGCTATAGATGCTATTTTGGACGTTTTTTTCTTCTTCTTCTTCTTCTTTTTTTTTTTTTTTCCTTTGGGAATGCTCTTAATATTTTACTTAAAAGAAGATGGTGCAAGACAAGTACAACACAATAAAGATGGATAAGTGGT
This sequence comes from Periophthalmus magnuspinnatus, assembly GCF_009829125.3. Taxonomy (NCBI): domain Eukaryota; kingdom Metazoa; phylum Chordata; class Actinopteri; order Gobiiformes; family Gobiidae; genus Periophthalmus; species Periophthalmus magnuspinnatus. Next base: position 2,464,887 of record NC_047130.1, read on the forward strand.
CTCTATTGACGTAAATGTACTGCACATTTATTTACACATTTATTAACTTTATGGAGGCTTCGTTATTTATTTAGTTAGTTGGCTGATGGCTTGTTTAAAATGATACATAACAAATAAGAAACAGCAGTAAATGAAAAAGTCCAGAACCGATAATTGGATATTTGTGGCACATATTGGGTTTTGTGCTGACTCTTGTACTTTAAGAGGAGAGACCACGCACAGCTGCTGTCCAGGACTACTATATATAGTGCTGTAATGAATTGGACACACAGCTGCTGAGAGCAAGAAGACTGAAACATTCAAAGAGAGATTTCACTTGGGCCATTTTAATGCAATTACCCACAGAACACATTTGTTATTGTCCTGAGAACATTTTGAAGCGATGCAAATTAGGACCCAATTTGATTATGTGTTAGTGACACAATTTGTGTGAGAGCAGGGTGTCTCAGCCACAGTGGAATATAAAATCCGACTTTCATTCACTCATTGTAGACAAGTGTACACAAAAGCCGTCTCCAGGCAACCTGTGCTGTTACGTATATGGGCTTCACAACTGTACAGCCGCTCAGACTTTATCTCACTTTAAAAAAAAAAAAAATTATGCAGGATTGTACATTGCAATTGACGAATATGTACATCTGGACAAATGATTTGAGCTCAGAATATATGTAATATATATAATCCTTTTACTGCAATCTTACTTACTCCTGCTTGTTATTGTAGATTTAGTTGTGTTATTAATTACTGTCTGATGTCTATATTATTCTACATATCATTCAATATAACTTAAATCAAATCAAAATACTAAAATACAAATTGATATTATATTCTTTTCCAAAGCTCAAAGTTGTTTTACAATTTCATGCATTATTCATTCACTAAGCTCTTTCGCTCTAGCCACAGCGTCTCGGGGCAGAGTCAAAAGAAACATGACTGCCATACGGTGTCAAATAAATAGTTTCTACAATAATATCAAAGTTACTAATTTGCATAGTTTCAAAACATACATGGCACATTAAAGGTACTGTATGTAACTTTCTGGAGGTTGCACTTCACCTACATGATTCCATTGAAATAATTAAAAGTTAAAACCATAGTTTGTAAGATTAGCCATGGAGGTAGATTAATATTACAGCCAAAGGAACAACATTTTGCAGGTGCAAGTCCACTCAGGGTAAGGACACATGATGTTCTGTTAGTACAGTAAAAACATCCAGAATTATTTTATTTTAGTGCATTGTTGACCAAAGTGTTACATACTGTGGCTTTAATCTAAGTAGACATTACATGTATGTCAAGAGCATTAATTGGCCATGAGAGAGTTTACATTTTGGGACCTTTTTCTTCCTCACTAACACTACAACAAACATAACAGGATAATCAAAAATGTTTTTTAATCTACCTTTGTACAATGCAACCCACCATTACTATAAGTATGCACACAACAAAAGGCTCAAGGTACTTCAACGCATAGGCCTATTATACTACAGTGCTATTGAGTCTACTGGATATACGCACAGATGACACCTCAGTGTATTCATCACCACTCGTGCTGGTTTAAACCACGTGGTGGCCTTTTACCTCACACCAGTACATTCGTCTAAGTATGGCTTTATTTGGGCCTTTTTATAGACACCAGCAGCATCACAACTGGGCCACAGTCCAATTACACGACTAGATCTGGCACCCATTGTGGGCCATTTGGATGTACGTAAGCACCAGATGACACAGGCTGTGCATAAATGGCAAAAAAAGAGAGAGAAATCCTCAAATTATACGTTGTCAGTGTGTAGACCCTCCCTGTCCCACATACAGTAATTAGCACCACACAAAGCTCTGATTCTGACGGGTTCACGCTGCCAGCACCTTCTAATTGAAATGTCAAAAGTCTCCAAGCTTCTCTGCCCCCACTCGGCTCCTGTGCCCGCCTCTTCAGCCCACAGTCTATACAAAGTCTCGCAACAGCATTTATTTCAAACTACCGCACTGGCTCCACCCCCAACCTTCACTTATTTCTGTTTTCTCTCAGTTGAGTTCAGTTTTTATGGCAATAAGAGTTGAGATTTTAGCACCTAAACTGGCAACAAAGTAAAATCTGTGTAGAATCTTTATACATTTGATGTTAGTGAAAGTGGATGCAAGGACATGATACTTTAGGTCCCCATAATGTGGCAGGTTCCAACAGGAAGGGCATCTGGCCTGGTTTGCTGTTTCAGTCCCTTAGCAAAAAGTGGGTAGCCAAATCTGCAATGGGTCCAAACAGTAAAATATCTTTTCCAGATATTGCAACATTTACAGATTCTCTCTGAACACCATTATTTAAAAGTGTGATTTGCAGTGATTTTAGATAAATTTGCAAGTTTAAAAGTATGAAGCAAGCCATAGTTACTTTAGGAGCATAGCTGATCTTCTTTTTCAGTTAAGCGTTCTTTTTTGTTCAGTAAGTACTATGACACTCTCAGTTATCCTGTTACCCTATTGACTGTACTTTCTAGTTGAGTCCAACTCTGTTCATTATGCAAAGAGATCAGATATTGATTTGCTAAAGAGATTACATCCACTATGTTAGCTAATGGATGTCCATTGTCTTTGCTAATCAATGCACCGTTACGCCAGGACAGCAGAGGTACTTTGACAAAACAAGACACGACTGTGAAATGAGAGTGTAATCAGATAGGAGAGTGGCAAAGATCACAGTGTCAGCTCATTTACTTTAGCCCATGTTCATCTAAACCACAGTGATGCTTTCTGTCTGCTGCTGCTTAAGATGTTTATAGTTAAATGCCCAATATCACATTTCACAATCTCCGATGGTGCAGTGTATTTAGTTTTACTTGACTTCACTTTTTTGTGTTTTCTTTAAATGATATTTAAATATTCAAACAATCAGAGCTTATTCTCAAACCTTTTTTACACATTTTCAGTGGTGTACTAGCAATAAACTACGGCAATGTAAAACTAACAAACGTGGATTAAACATTTTTACTGGCTTTTTAGATATTACAAGAAAGTATTAAGTTAAAGATTTTTTTGGTTAAACGTAATCATTACTTTTTTTAACCACTTCAGTCTCACATATTACATGAACATTTTAGTCTCATGAGCAAGTCATATGTTCACGTTAAAACGAGAAACTGATTTTCATTAAAACGTGAAGTCGTTAAAACCAGTAATGATTATGTTTTAACGAGAACATGCTCTCATTTTAAGTTAATACGTTCTCGTAATGACAAAAAGCTAGTAAAAATGTTTAATCCAAATTTGTCAGTTCTACCCTAAGTAATTTTTGACCCACCTTATAATTAAAAACACCCCAAAAGAATAATTAGATTTACACTCTCTGGGGCATAATACTGTGATTACAGGCCACCTGCACCTACAAACCAATGGTAATAATAAATAATAAAAACAAAACATGAGCATTATTAGTGTTAAGCACATAAATCTCACGACTATATTAGGCCGACCTTGTAGTTAATAACATCCTAATAGAAGAAATAGATGCTCAGAGTAGTCATGACCTATGGGTAAGGCGTACAACCAGGTCACCATGATACAGTTACACAAACAGTGCACTTCTCTATGGGCTTCCCTTAATTAGCCCCGGCATCCCCTCCCCCCCAGTGGAAGCGTGGCACTGCTGTTCCAAGGCCATGCCACTGAAGGAGCCTGGCATTAGGGCACACCTCATTGGGTCCACTCCGCCTGACTCAACCCACTCTGTGTACGGACTGACACTCCCATCACAGGCCTTGCTCTTAACGGTGGCTCATTGCTTTGACATGGCTGGGGAGCTCTCTACAACTCCAACCACTACAGTAAAGAAAACAGTGCAAGCTTGTGACTAGAGGCCTACAGGAACTGCTGGTAGAAAGAGAGAAAAAAACAACAACTAATTCATCTTATAACAGAATATATTTGCTGTTACTTGTACACAGATTTTTGCCCGTAAAACTGACTGACTATATCTGCTGTACTACTCAAAGTCTAGTTAGTACTGTCTGCATTTTCTGCTCCACTTTGCGCATTTAAGTAGCTTCGCCTTTGCACTGTGCCCAATACCAGTGTTTCTCAAACTGGGTTATGAATGGATAATAGTGGTACTCAAGCGTATTATCGAGGTCTTGTATTGGTTTGCTTTGTGTCATAGTGTCAATTTCTGTATTTTAGAGTTCACACGTTATAGTAGTAGTAAAAATTAATGGCTGTAAATTGGCTTACATGCTATTCCATCAAATACATAGAGACAAATCTAAAATACTTGTGCGTTTTAAGTTTGAACCATTTCTCCATCCACGATAAAGGCTAGACTTGCGGGAGCAGAGTAAATTTAAAGACAGGGTTAGCTTTCCCGGACAGTATCCACGACTCAATAAGCCTCTGTCCTCTCGGTAATTTTGGTGAATGAGGCGGAGGGGGTCGTCCTGTTCAGAAGGAGACTCGGTGTTCCCAGTTATAGGGTCAGCACATAATGCCCTTGTGCTGGTGAGGAGCACGGAAATCTCTTTTAATTCTGTTTAAGGCTACAGTTGTTTGAACCAGTATTTGTTCTGTCAGGTTTGGCTCCAGTCACATTGTGCTTATGGTTTTGTCCAGATGATTACAAATACGGCCAGTGAGAGCACCTTCACCTACGCTGTGACACGTTGGTTTAGCAGTGACGCATGTGTTTCTTGTGCACTGAATTAAAAGAAAATAGACTCAAAGAACTGTTTTTAATACAGAAATTGCTGTTGTTAAAGATAAATCATGTGTGTAATATGTTGTAGCTATTATAGATATAGATGCACACTGCACAAAATTAAACTAGACTAGACTAGACCAGACCAAACCAGACTCATGCATCTTTTAATTGCACAATAAATAGTTAAGACAGTGCCATAAGGTATTTTATTACTTGATGGTTCAAAGATTTCCTTAAATTCAGGACAAAGTATGACTACATTTTAGAAAGGAAGGGTCGAGTATAGGTTTCTTGGCCTGAAACGTGGAGGTTGATAACAGGTTGTGATAGTGGTTGAGTAAAAACTGGGGTGATTGCTTTAGCTTTATCACTGTGAGGAAAGATAGCAAGTTAAGAGGGACACTCGGGTTAAGCAATAATAGACAAACGTGTGTCATCAACCATGTGTGATCATTTTATCAACTGTAATAAAAACATAAAAATGCTTGTGAACACGTTATATTGCTAACATATCTTTCTTCTTCGCGATGCCTGGCCACTGTGGACAACTGTGCAGCTAGAAGCAGTTGGTTCACTGGGGGTGGGGCTGCAGTTTATCTCTGAAAGTCATTTATGGCATCCCAACAATGTGAGTGCTCAAAATGCTGACCCATGATAAACCATTTTTTGACAAACATTTTGACAAATAAAGCAGAAAATCAATAGATAGGTGAATAATTTAGAGACAAGATGTCCTAGAGCTGGTGCCATGTTTCTCCTGAACAGACTGAGTGTATTGATTCTCTAACAACTGAGAGGACTTGGCCCTTTACATTGGTGGCACATGTGTAACCCTTTTCTCAATTATTGACCTGGATATTTTGTGTTATATTTATACAAAAAGACAAAAAGACAAAAACCATGGTCACAGTTTGCCATGTTAGTTCAGTTTGCTGTTAACGCCTGAATGTTTAACACCAGTTGCTGCCTGGTGCATATTAATAGTCTACATCAGAGGTGCTCAGACTTTTTCAGTATGTGAGCTACTTTTAAAATGATCATGTCTGAAAGATCTACCACCTAATACAAAAATGTTAAACATATATTTGTAAATGTATTATGAATTCTTACATGTACAGTGCATTTTCATGTACCTTGCACAACGTTATGAGATAATACTGCACAACACAATTGAACTTCTTACGTGTTCATAATTACTTGAATGATGATTACTGCTCTGACTTGCACTGAATAGAATCAGTGAGGGATGCATAGTTCGGGCAGTAGCTTCTGACAGCCAGGAGTAAAATTGCATTTTTCGTTTGAAAGCGATAACAGAGCTAATCATGTTGATTACGGTTTTGTCTTTTTTATAGCCATAAAAATCATGTTAAACGAAGTATCACAATTTACAGCATTTTTTCACAGAACTACTTCTATTTTACACATCCATCTGTATTTTTTCTTTTACGCATCGAATAAATGACTAGGAAAATCCCCGCAGCCCCGCGCTCTCATTCGTCACCTTCAAGGGACAACAGAGGCAGATTACCGTAATGATGGTCAAATATTTAGATAGCCCCGTGTCTCCGCTTTGAGACGCCGTTTGAATTTACATGAGAACACGACTGGGCGGAGTTACGCTGCTGGAAAGTCCACAACCGCGAGTCTATCGGCGACGATAGGATCCGGCGCTATAGGGTTAAACTAACTCGCGCTTGTTTATGCGTGTGCAGCGCCCATGATGTGACCTAGGGTCAGGTGTAATCTGACTGGTTGTTCTGTATATTAGTTATGTGACTGGATGGATTGGATCTACCCAAAATGCCTTCGCGATCGACTGGTGGATCGCGATCGACGTAATGAACACCCCTGGTCTACATTTATCAGCTGGGAAAAATAAATATGTTCAGCTCAAATATTTTCAGTATTTAAGTAGGCTATTTGTAAAACTATAACATCAGAACTTGTAACACCAGATAAACCCAGATGTTAACACCAGCTGACCCAAATATAACAAAAATGTGTCTGTTCAGTCTCCACGAGGCCTATGTCAGAATCAACCAGTGAGTGGCTTCTCCTGGTGAATATTATGACCTGCATGCTATAATTTCATTTAGATTCATTACAATCACTTTCTGATCATATACTCATGATTTTCTATCTGTTCCACTTCTCCCTCTCATATTTCACCTCGTCTGTTCTGCCCGTTGTGACCCAGGCTCTAGTCTACATCCCATTTCCACTTGTAGTTGATGGGTCGTCAGTGGAGGTGTGCCTGTGCCAGCTCCACAGTGAGAGACTGGGATCTCCTTTAGCCCCGCCCTCAGCTTCAGAGCGATGCCTCTGGTAAAAGCAGGCAGCGCCTCACCGCGCGCTCACTTCACATCAGAGCGTTAAGCAGTCCACAGCAGTATAACGACACACCTGTTTATCCTGGGACTTTTTGGAGGATACAAAACTACTTCTGCTCACTGGACTCACTTGTATGACTTGTCCTGATGTGGAGGGTCAGGTGTAGTGCGCGCACCGGGGACGCACCGCGAGATGCGCTTTGGATGAGCGGCTCTCGGGACTGTGCGAGACACAGTTGAGCCTGAAAACAAAGACTAAGGTCCAACTCAGGACAGCGTTAGGATGGTGCAAAACGTGATTCTGGTCTTCTTCCGCAGGAGACTGAGCCAACGGCCGGGAGTGGAGGAGCTGGAGAGCCGGAACATCCTCAAGCGTAAGTTCTACTTCAGTGACAGATAATTGGTTGTTTCTGCTCAGTTTGATAACTAAAGTGTTTAAAAGTGGAAAAAACAAAACAAAAAACAGGCACACAAAGGAAACCTTGCCCTAAATAAAACCAAATAGTCTAAAAAACAAAACAAAACTAAATCTAAATTATTAATTATGAATTTGTTCGTATCTGTGATTATTGTGATCCTACAGCCCATAGTCTAGCCTAAATAATTTATTTACCGTGAGTAGACTACAGATTTTGATCAGAAATGCCATATAGTGATCTGATCTGTTTAAAGGGCTGATTTTTTTTCACACAGCATGTGCTCATTATGCATGTTTCATTGTGTAAAAATAACAGAAAATGGATTGTGCATGTGTGACTGAGCCAGAGCATGTGGTGTGTGAGAGGCAACCGGCTGTTGTGTCAGAGCAGAGCATTATGAAAGCAGCTTCCTGTAGAGCTGCACAAGGGACACACCTGTGGAATGGGCTCCGAGCGGCTGTATGTCTTAATTCTGACCCACTGTGACAGCCTCTGACCCCAAACAACTGCACCAACCCTTTCCTCTCTGTGGCTGTCAGACCCGTTGAGTTGAGTGATGTCAAAATACTATTATCTAGGAGTGATTTTGTATTTTAAATCCAAATTCAAATGTATACAGATTGTCAACTTTATTCACAACAATGGAGGGTTGTTGGGCACTAAACTTTAATAGACGTCAGAATAAGGGGCATTTAATTCCACAGTATTTATCATTTGAAAATAAGTAACTTGTGAACTGAGCTGCTCAAGAACATCATGTATGTGTATGTAATATGTGAAGTGGTTAAAACATGTGTCTCACATGAGTCTTGTGTGACTGTAATTTGTTTAAGTCCCGTCATCCTTTGTTTTAACAGAGAGAAATGACCAGAGTGAACAGGAGGAGAGGAGGGAAATCAAACAGCGGCTAAACAGAAAGGTAGGTCACCATGGCCATAAATGTTACCAATTTAATCTAACATTTGGACAGCGCCTTCACAGCCAGACACAACACAACCTTAATACCTGCTTTTACATGCCACTTTGTCTGAACTAATAGACACGTTTGTTTTCTTTAGCTGAACCAGCGGCCCACGGTGGACGAGCTGCGGGACAGAAAGATCCTGATCCGTTTTAGTGACTATGTGGAAGTGGCCAAAGCTCAGGACTATGACAGAAGAGCAGACAAACCCTGGACCAGACTGTCTGCTGCTGACAAGGTACTTGGTCACTAGAAAGGAGGCATTTTCATACTATAAAGATGAACTGGCATGAACATGAAATCACAGTTACATTTAGTGTTTGGCCCTTTTTGAAGTATTATACTACTATAGGTATACAAAAACATTAGCCTATTACATACCCCAATACGTGTTATGAATTAGAATAAACACCATAGTTGGAATGATTTACGCTTGTCTAAAACACATGCTATATAATCTGCCCCTGAACAACAGATTCTTGCTTTCTATGTCCACCTGAGTGACTTAATCCTGACCTAAATGGACTCACCTGTGCTTACACATCATGTTGCTTTGTTCTGCAGGCAGCCATTCGGAAGGAGCTGAATGAGTTCAAGAGTAATGAGATGGAAGTCCATTCTTCGAGCAAGCACCTAACAAGGTCAGTATACACTACATCCTCATTGCTCCTCTCTGCGTCTACTCTGTGTGATCATCAGACTGAGGGGTGCTCAGGGGTGGGACACTGTGACATAGTGCAACACATTATTCACAGGGCTCAAACATAGATGCTTTATTCAGCTACACGCTGGTCCCTTGAGATGCAATATTTGCACTACCTTGCACCACTGTAATGCGTGTCCACAGTACACCTATTTTTAGCTTGTGTTTACGTTTTATTTGTACTGAATATTGAGACTTTGCTTTCTCTGCAGCTTTAACATACTTACATTAAACCGGTTATAAAACTGGAGATTCTCTAAGAATGGCCATAGTTTTGCCTTAAAGTGAAGTGTAATTGAAGTGATGAAAGGCATGTGTTCTCATACTGTTCTGTTGTGTTTCAGGTTCCATCGGCCATAGCAAGGTTTCTTCTGTGAAGAGCTGCTGAATGGTATTGTTAGTGAAGACCTTGCATGGAGTCTTCCAGTGCCCACAGTAGTGGGCTCCTGATATTTGGGTCCAGACACTTGGAGGCTATGTCTCTAGATTCAAAGTGAGCAGTATGGTCGTCCCAGAGAGCTCCACCTTTGCCTTCTCCTTTTACCCTCACGTCAGCTTGTCCAAGGAGCAGCGAGAATCCAGGTCGAGCAATTGCCATAGAGACTTCTTTTGTAAACAGACTCTTTTAGAAGAGATTCTTTTTGATGCCATAATGGGGAAACATGCATGTGACCAACATCCCACTTCAGTATCAGTCGTCACATCCCCCCACTGAGGACTCCAGTTGTGTTTCATATCGACAGTGTACATGTTCTCTAACAAAAACCTCAGTAACAGACAGAATCCCTTTGTAAGCACTATTTATTGTCTGCACAATACAGGTTTTCAATTTGTAACTACCTGTGTTTGTCATGTTTATTCTAACACATTTATATTTGATTTTATGAGTGGTTTCATAAGATGTTATCGATAATCAAACCTTTACTCCACAATATTATTTATTTCTCATTGTGGTCATTGGTCAAGTGTAGGGCACTACAGTTCAGTTAGATTTACCAAACTGAACTGATGAAATTAGGGCAAATACTTGATGGAATTATTATGTGTGCAGTTGCCAAGCAAGGCTGAGTCAGTCATTGTGTGGAGCTTATTAGTTGCGGTGTCACAAATCTCACTAAATATGTTAAGCTGCTACTTCACACATGAATTGTTGTAGGGCATGGAAGCCTAAAAGTGTGTAAGCCACTTTAAATGATTCAATGAAATGTTTATTGTTGTCGATGGAGGTTTGGGTCCTGAGGTAGGTCGTGTGTTTCAGACCTGGCAGCACTGGACAAACAGATGGACTGAGCAACAGGACCACTACTATCTGCTCCAGTGATGGAAGTGTGGCCTGTGGAGCTGCGTGGGAAGGAGGGGACACTCTCCTCAGGGTTATCCCCACTTCCGGTGTCCCCCACATCGGCAACAGAAACTGGGCACACATTGATCATATGGTTCAGATGAAAAAATGTGGCATAAGAAAGTATGCTGTATTTTGTTTAGCATGTCATTTTGAATTTAATTTTTAATCATGTTTGACTCTTAGAGGACAGGTTAAAGATAATTCACAATCTAATTTCCACTTATTAAATTAATGAGCGAGTAGTTATCAGTGCTGACAATATGTGCCAGTCCTATTATTGTAAACTGTACAGCGAACACTTCTACATCTCACTACATGATAACAGAACATGGATCAGAGTAATAATGTTATATAATCAGTGCTAGCGCTCACATGCCCCAAACCTCAGCTCTCTGTATGATATAGGACCTGACAGACGAGCAGCTTATTAAAACCATTGATGTATCTATAGTTTGGCTCCTCTGAAATATGTGCAGTTTCTATGGCTCAAATGTAGTGTATTATGATGTAACACATAATGATCTAGAAGCCCATAAAATGCATTAGTATTTTCTCAGTTGAATCCTCACTTTCCTGGGCAAATGCCACCAACCTAAAATATCAAGTCAGCTCTTAAAAAGGGGCTTATGTAACAAAAACACCAGGAGGACATAATAACCACCCCAAATGAGGCTCCATGCTTCAAGACTATAATTTAACTGCATCTTTGCACTGGATTTGATGACGATGCCAAGACTTCATAGTTAAGTATTGGTGCCATCTAGTGTTGAAAAGCCATACTCTTTTTTGCAATACATTTCATAGCTATATTCAAATTTTCACAGAACTAGTTTATTTTTAGTATATAATCTGGTTGCAGATATAAAAGTAATACAATAGGTTGTGTTCATTGGACACTGGAGAATGTCTAGTTTAAAATTGATCAGGAGGACTTTTGAACTGTAAGACTGTAGATATGTTGAACTAGTTTATGGTTAATACCTCTGTAATTACTGCAATCACTACTCTATACTGCCAATACTAGCACAAAGTCAGATTAAATAAACAAATAGCTTCAGGTGCCATTATTATTACCTAGTATTATAGGCCCCTGTCCTCCATTTGAACATGACATTCTTGAACATTAATGTTACCTATGTAAATAATAGTAGGTGGCTTATGAGTTTTTTCATGGCCAATGCCGAAACTAATTCAGAAAAAAAATCATTTAAATTTACAACAAACTCACCAACAATCCTTTTACCATAAACCCGAGAGCTGTGTAGTCACATTTTGTGCAGTTATGTGTTTGCACTAAAGTGTTCAAATAAAGCTTTGTGCATACTCTTAAGGCAGCTGGTTGGCCAAAAAAACAACAACAAACAAACAGAGATTTAAGGCAGATAGTCAAATATGCTAAAAAGTGCAAATATTGTCCCAATATATCAGTCTGTCTCTTTTAAAAATGTAACCTACTGGTATATAACAAAAAACAAAAATACAACAAAAAATGCAGTGCACTGAGTAAAACTTGTACTGCTACTTGTTTATTTGCCTTGGTCACAACTTCTAGAGGCTGTAGATATCTAGATATATGTTTTAGTTTTTCAATTTATTCTGGACTAGGCCAACTGAAAATATAAACAACATTCCTCATGCACAATTTATATGCCAATTTTCTACATGTGTCAAGGTCCAGAAGCAGTAGGTAAGAGTCTCAGCTGGAGCCAGTTTTGGCCATTGTCCAGAATGTAGCACCATCAGTGTCAGCTGAGAGGATTCACCTCCCGTGACCTTCTGCAGACATGAGCAACAGGTCACATATCCAATCATTTCTGCCAGTGCATATTTAGTTGAACCTGAACCTTTGAGGTATCTTTTTTTTTTTCTTCCAAAAATGAAACAATAAAATCAGTCAAACACACAGTAGCTAGTCCAAAAGACCGACAGGCCTTCTTAGTAAAATAGTGTTCAAATTGATTTGTTATTTTATATTTGGCTCCCTCTAAGGGTCAGCTAAGAAAATGCAGCATGCTGTCCTCACACTCCTTGGGCACAGTCACTTTGTAGCTATGGCATGACAATTTGTAATTCTGCCCGTTGTTATTGTCCCAGTAACTGATTCCATTCACAGCGTAGCAGATGGCAAATTCCAAAATGGCTCCAGGCTCCAGAATAAATGGTGGCACAGGCAATCGAAATCGGAAAATATCAATTCCCGGAGCACTGGCATCCCAATTGCCACCACTCGATACCCAGGATGCTGTAGTATTTGTGTGTGTCCTCCAGTTTGTAAAGGAGTAATGCACTGACACATGTTTTTCAAAGGCTAAGTTGAGGACACAAATTGTCCCCGTAATTCCTTGATCTGAGCAGCTGACAGTTTCAAGGCAAACACATTGACTACACAAACGTCCAATGAAGTCAGGTTGGGATGTGAAATCCTCTGGGAAACATGGCTTAAAATAAGGCAAGGACAGCTCAGACGATCTCCTAAAAGCCATTTCTGAACTCATCAATAGTCTGAACATGACGTGATGTGGGATATGAGGGTGCTCCTGAACTTTGAACACTTTGACCTCTTCTAACTCAAGCCCCAGAGCATCCACAAAACGTACCTGTGAGCTCTTGTGGGAGGTCCTGTCTGAAGGTACAAACGACAGTGACTTGGCCCGTCTCCTCATTATGGGTTTAGCAGGCGGTTCTATGGTTGGCTCAGGTTTGGCCGCTTGAGGTTTGGTTTTGGGTGCTCTGGGAGGTGGAGGCCGTATCTTGACAGGAGCTTTGGCAACAGGCTTAGGGTCATAAATGTTTTTGAGAGATATGGTCTTCTCAACTGCCCTTCCATAATGCCATTTCTGACAGGTGTCGGCCATGTTCACTGCGTACTACAAAAACAACAACAACAACAACAACAACAAACACAACAACAACAAACAATTACTGTTTATATCAATTTCTCTATAGGAAAAAAGTCAACTATAAATTCATTACTGATTTGATAAAATTGATCCATTATAGACTAAATGCACCAAACTGTAAAATGTACAAATTTAATACAAAGCTACCATAATACACTACCCTAAAATAATCAAGAGGGATTAACTGTTTGCAAACCATATATCATGCATAGATAAAAAATATTTAAAAAGAAGGCAGATAAGTTGCACACTCCCTAACAAAAGGCAACTGACCTTGCTCCCTTTTAGCAGTGTGGCAGCTAACAGCTCAAGCAGACACCTAAAAGCAGAGGACTGACTGTTTTCTCCACGGCACTCAGCCTTTGACATATAACATGAGACACTGACTGGGCACGGCTGCGTCAACTGAATATTTATAGCAGGTACATGATCTCACTGTTCAGAGCGACCCCTATGGCCCATGCCTCTTCATCATCACTGGCATGAACGGGCAATGGATATATTTTAAACCTGATTTAAATGTATAATCATTAGAACTAGGAATGCATTGATCCATCTTTTCAGTTCTGATCCAGATATTGAAACTTTGGCTTTTGGTATCTGTCGATACCCAATATTAAACCAATACTAGCCTTGGAAGTGAAAAAGGCTTTTTTTTTTTTCATCAAAACAGTTAACATATTACAAAATTAATCAAATTGTGTTTTATTGAGCAATTAACAGCTTTGTATGAATAAAAGTTCAAACATTATGAAATGTTCTATGTGAGCATCAGCCAGTAAATAGTCCTATTACATCCAGTAAAAGGCCCAACCATGATATAGGCTGAACTGATATCATGGAACCGATCTAGCTAATTTTCCTGAATTTGTGCCGATATTTGATATTAGTATCTCTATCAGTACCTCAGTCCCTAATTAGCACAAATATGTAGGAACAAATGTTATAATGCTGTATAATGACAATGCTTTTTTTTAAATTACTTTTTTAACAAAGAGATGAAAAGACTGGTGGACTATAATTGTTTCTAAATAAAGTGTCAGTGTCGAAAGAAATTGCCCAGCCTCAATGAACTATCTGTTGTTTGAAGCAGCAGCAGGTCAACCCCACAATGACATGTCACACTGACAGACTGAAGGCCAGAGTGAGACAACAGAGTGGTACAGAAGTCTAAACTTACACTACAGCAGTAGTGTTCAGTAGTATAAGTCCTGGTCTGATGGAAGAGAAACACAAGCTACATGTCCCTCACACAGAGCCGTCGTGTCAGATCTGCCTTCAGGTGATGCCTTCATGGCTCCTGGCTGGACTGGGAATGGTGACCACTGGGATAATGTTGGACCAAGTACAGGTCAGTGACATCAGGCCTAAAAGTTAAAAGAAATTTCATTTTGAAAATTAAAAAAAGTATGCTCATTACCTAAAGGCATTAATAACAAATACATTACAGCTTATAATATCAATTCAGCTCTGACTTTGAGAGTTCTGAATATTGTACGCTGTGTGACAGATAAAAGGGTCTTGATGACCTGCATGTGCTGATGAAAAGACAGTGAAAAATAGGACCATTGGAAAAAGTTAATCAGAACAGAAAAATACATTAGATGGTACTATATCTCTGTATGTTTAATACTGAAAATAGCAAAGCAAAATTCCCTATATAACATGTAGAAAAATGTTGTGTTCTTGTACAGTGTTAACTTTTAGTGGAGAAGTATTGGCATTAAGTAAAAAAAAAAAAAAAAAAAAAAAGTAGATAAAAAAAAACCATTTACGTGGTAATTCCACCTTGCTGTTGAAAGCCGTGTTGCAGTAGATTACATAAAGCGTCACAAGGGGGGGCTGCGGAGAACAGAGCCTGGTCCAAAACATGTCTCAAGGACATGTTTCAGCTGAGTCATTCTGTTTGTGAAAAGGAGGTGGATGCAAAGTTGTCACTTGTCTTTGCACTATATAATCACTACCATTAAAAAGGCATTTAAAGTTTGTGAATACAACATATGTATAATATGTTGTATGGTACATAAAATCACCAATGATGAAGAGTACAATGCAGCTGTAAGTGGATTTAGAGCACAGTGTGTGTGTGACAGGTGCATCACCTGCTGCTCTCAGTGCGTCACACCGGTCGAGTGTAGAGCGAGGGCTGAGGAGAGAGTGCAGACAGGCGGAGCTACAGAGAACAGCAGTCCCCTGTAGACATCACCTGTTTATCCTCAGACATCACTGCACCGTCACTGTCTACACTCACCTCTGCCTGGAGTTACAGGGAAGTCCTCAATGTCACCCTAGAGCTGCAGAACGGCGTAGACTCTTCATCTTTGTTTACTACTCTGGACATCAGGCTTCAGAATGAAGAAAAGGATCCACGGCGCCACAATCAACAGCATGCATCAGAGTAGTGAAGACCAGGACCCACAGCTGTGCAGGGACAAGGAGGACACAGAAGAGAGGAATCAGCATCGCAGAGCAGAGAAATTACTGGCATTTTGGACAACACTGTCCCATCGGACTTGGGACTGGCTTAAGCCCCGAGACAGACCGAGCTTCCAGCGCTCAGTGTCAGCTCTCAGGCTGCTTAAGAGCGAGGCGTGATGAGATAGACTGTGCCTGATGTGCTTGTTTGTGTTTTTTTGTGTGTCTGTATGTATGTATGTGTGTGTGTGTAAATGTATAGATCTGTCAGCATGAGAGCTCCAGGATAGTCTGCAATCAAGGACCTGTGTATGTGTGCTTCCATAGAGTCTATAGGACAGCTGGGTCAATTTTGAAACCTAAAAAAATCTGCCAGTGTAATTTTGTCTAAGAAGGAAAAACCTAATCAACTTAAAACGTAAAAACAGATCCAAACTTTTTCACTCGCCCACACATCAGATGGAGTGTGTAGTAAACTTGTTGTTGCCTCCTTTGACTGGAGATGGATTAATATAGTCATCGTGGTGGCAATCCATCTTTGGCTGGAGCTACATTTTAAAGACAAGAAGCTGCGAGGTGTCAGATGTGAAGTGACACAACTGCCCCGAGGTCCACTACCTGAGAGCACATGGACCATTGCCATTCAGATCCCCCTGCTCTTCTCAGTGTCTGGACTAAACATGGTAGCAGCTCGTATCGTCATGAACACAGTGCAAGTATGGATTAGTTAAGAAGTAAATGCGCATGTGGTGTACAAGACTTAGATTATAATCACAGTATACCTTTTATAATTGTTCTTCAGAAAATCATACATCTTGTGCATGCTGCGCTTTCTATAATGTGGGCCAGAATGTGGGGAACACAAAAAAAGAGCAACACTGGGAGAAAATACTGTTTTTTCCCTCTAAAATAAATTATACTTAATGTATTTTACTCTACATGGGTAAGTCTAACTGCTGCCTAGATCTTTGGAAAATGTTTAATAAGCATCTGTGATTAATTGACAGAATATTTGATGCATATTATTTAAAATGTGTTGTGTGTTTCAGCACTGGGATGTGTTCACGGACATCTCAGAGGTTTTTATTTTGGTGCCAGCTATGGTGGGACTGAAGGGTAATCTGGAAATGACACTGGCATCCAGACTGTCGACAGCAGTAAGTGAACACTCCTCCACCCTGTACACACTACACACAGAAATACAGATGTAGTTTTCATCTAGTTTTAGTCAGAAAATATCCTGCTAATTTCCAGGATAAGTTTAGTCAACCAGAAAATGTTAATTGCGATAAATTGGATTGTTTTGCTTCATGGGACACACAAAGAAATGCTCCTTGTAGATGAAAAGTTTGATTAAGTTGTGGTTTTGGGGTTCCAAGATTGGACAGTGGAACCTTTATGTAGTCTCCACTTGGTCCTGTCATTCAATTATGTTTCTTTTTTATTTCGCAAAAAAAGTATCAGCCCTTTTAATCAACAAAAAACATCTACATTTAGTCACAGATTTGGTCTACAAAAATATATGCTACTTTTGTCATAGCTATGTCCTTATGATAACTTTTATACTAGTTTTCATTTAGTTTTAGTCATTAAAAATTGATGAAAACTATGGTAAGTTATTTTAGTCAACAGATTTAACACTGCTTCATACTGTAGTTCAAATGTCGTCCACAAATAAATAAATGCATCATAAAAATGTGAATTCCTGATGCAGTTGACATTCTTAGGCCAACACAGGGCAGATGGATGACCCGCAGCAGCAGTGGACTATGATGATCTGTAATCTCGCTCTTATTCAGGTGACTTGCACAACACTCCCAAGCATTACTGTTAATAACTATGTATTATTGTAATTTTGTGTGTCTGTTTTTCTCTCTGCAAGGCTGTAAAATAAACACATTTGATTTTAACTGCCTTGATAACAGGTTTATTATGATCTTCTTTACCAACAGTTTGTGTGCGCTTCCTTCAAACAGTCATTTCCCTCCTCGACAGATGTTCAAATGTCTATTTCATCTCCAAAATACATTTTCAGCTGCCTCATATTTCATTTTGTCTCTCTGACAAAGCATGGTCGTGTCTTTCATGTACTTACATGATCTGTCATTAACAGAATATCCCCCCCGGCAGGTGCAGGCAACAGTAGTGGGTTTCCTGGCTGCAGTTGTGGCTATAGGTCTGGGGGCTCTGACTGGAGGGAGAGTGACAGCTGTGGAGATAGCAGTACTTTGTGCCAGCAGTGTCACCACAGCCTTCATCTCTGCCTTATCTCTAGGTAAGTTTGTTTTAACTTCTGAAAGAAAAAAAAAAGTTAAAATGGGTAGTTTTTGTTGAACTGCTAAAACATAATAACCTACTTGAACAATGTATAACTTATCATTGATACATTACATACTTGTTATTACATATACTTTGCTCTGATCAGGACTTGTGATGGTGGCTGTCATCATTGGCTCTAGAAAAATGGGTATAAATCCAGACAATGTGGCTACGCCTATAGCAGCCAGTTTGGGAGACCTGATCACACTGTCAGTGCTGGCTGGAGTCAGCAGTCTCTTCTACTGTCACCGAGGTTAGAAACACTAAACCACTAGGTATGTGTACTGTTCCTTGAGATCCCTTTAATTCTGAGGGCAAATACAAAATTGAATAGAGAGGTCAAGGCTGATGCAAGGCCTCACTAGTGAACAAAGTCTGAGTAGTTATGACTAGATGTTTTCTTGTTATTCCACCAGAGCTAGATCATTTGAGTGGTTTCCCTGTGCGTTTCTTCACTATTTATTAGGAACATTCAAACACAGCAACTACAGTTAATCTGAGTTGGAAGTACATGTTGTCCTACATAAACTGTAATTGTCATGAGCGCCACTAGATGGCAGTGGAAAAGGCGTGCAGGCCTTTGACAAAGACGTGCATCAAGTTTTACCTGGTAATTCGTAGCCTTTAGATATAACGCGACAGTTAGGTTTTTTGTGTCTTCTCTTGTCCAGACATGTGGTCCCTGTTCGTGTTGGTGTGCGCCTTCTTCCTGGCGCTGCTCCCAGGGTGGGTCGTTATCGCGCGCCGCTCTCGGCCCATCAGAGAGGTGCTCCGGTCCGGATGGCTGCCTGTTATTTTGGCCATGTCTGTGAGCAGGTGAGCATCTGACGTCACCCCGAGGCCAGGTTTTATTGCACTCGCATGAAAAGCACGTGTGGCACGTGTGCTTTCTGTTTACAGTGTTGGGGGGCTCATACTGGACAAAACCGTGAGCGACCCCAGCTTTGAAGGCATGGCCGTGTTCACTCCAGTCATCAACGGTGAGGAACGTCATCAAGACAAGCACAGCCTGGAGGCAGTCTCATACACACATGTCCTGGAGTCAATCTCATACACACATGTCCTGGAGTCAGTCCCATACACACATGTCCTGGAGACAGTCCCATACACACATGTCCTGGAGACAGTCCCATACACACATGTCATGGAGACAGTCCCATACACACATGTCCTGGAGACAGTCCCATACACACATATCCTGGAGTCAGTCCCATACACACATATCCTGGAGTCAGTCCCATACACACATGTCCTGGAGACAGTCCCATACACACATGTCCTGGAGACAGTCCCATCCACACATGTCCTGGAGTCAGTCCCATACACACATGTCCTGGAAACAGTCCCATACACACATGTCCTGGAGGCAGACCCATACACACATGTCCTGGAGGCAGTCCCATACACACATGTCCTGGAGGCAGTCCCATACACACATGTCCTGGAGGCAGTCCCATACACACATGTCCTGGAGGCAGTCCCATACACACATGTCCTGGAGGCAGTCCCATACACACATGTCCTGGAGGCAGTCCCATACACACATGTCCTGGAGGCAGTCCCATACACACATGTCCTGGAGGCAGTCCCATACACACATATCCTGGAGGCAGTCCCATACACACATGTCCTGGAGGCAGTCCCATACACACATGTCCTGGAGGCAGTCCCATACACACATGTCCTGGAGGCAGTCCCATACACACATGTCCTGGAGGCAGTCCCATACACACATATCCTGGAGACAGTCTCATACACACATACCAGCGCATATTGAAACGCGAGCCTACGTTAGTGTCTCAGTATTCATATTAGAACCAAGAACCTGTTTATATTCATGTGTTAGCCTATACAATATGCCAAATCATATCACAATTTTCTAGAGCCTCATCTTTCTATACTATTACGGAACATCTCATGGTTAATTCCACCTGTCACTCACTCAAAACATGTAAAGAGCTGCATTCAAAAGAAATCAGGGCAGCAAAATAACCCAAAGACCCATACGGACGCAAACTTCTAAGGAAAGCCACCCTCATCACAGAAGACTGGATCACTCTTTCACTCGGCTGCTGTCAGACAGACAATACAGAGCCATTCAATCATCCCACTACAATAACTAAGTAGCAACAAGTAGCTTAGTACTGTAGTAGTACATCTGATTTTATATATCTGGAGTGAATATGATGCCTGAATAAGTCGTGCTGAAGTCAAATTTCTGTTTTAGCTTGGAACAGACAAATAAAGTTCTAATCTATTCTATTCAAAGATATCACAAAGCGTATATTTCCACAGGGATCAGATCAGGATACAGTGTTTACCATAATATCATGCAATGTGTCTCAATGAGTTCTATGAGTCTACTATTTTATTAAGTAACATTATGTTGTGAGTTTGTTGGCACAATTCCCAGAGGTCTGTGCTATTCCTGCCTCTTCATCCCAGAAAAAGCTGAATGTGATATTTGGCACGCCTTACTTGTACTTCAGTTAACAAATATTCACTGATAAACTTCTGTGTGTCCCAGCAAGCTCACAGCAGCAGTCTTTACAAGCCTGATCTGAATGTCAACTTGTCCCTCAGTGCCTCCACACTCTTCCAGCTACCGGAAGTGCATTTGCATTCCCATTCACTGGTCCTCTGTGTGTTCAAATGATGCATGTGCAGCTTTGTTGTGCTCCCAATGTAATCAGCCTGCAGAGACAACCACACAAAGAAACTGGCTGTGAAACTGTGAAAGAGGCTTTTCTTTCTTTTCCTAGGAATTGTTCAGCATCACTATGTGTCTGTGTGTACAGGAGTAGGAGGGAATCTAGTAGCCATCCAGGCAAGCAGGATGTCAACGTACCTGCACTACTGGAGCACTCCTGGAGAATTGCCCCCCAAAATGAGAGTGACCTACCCTAGCCTCCATGCCACCTTTTGCTGCGAAGGTAATGCACAGAATTCTACAGTAGATTGTGCTAGAAAAATGTTATAATTATTATGTTGATTAAAGGAACTGTATGTAGCCTGTGCATGTTTAAAAAAGAAAGATACTACAATCACAACTGACCCTGGATTGGGTTGCCAGAGCGTTAAACTGCATATAGAGGGCTCATTTTCTCATTCTCAGTAGTACAGGCCAAGTCAGAACCTCCAGAATTTACCCAATAAACTGCAGAGTCTACACTAGCACTGATCAATGATTGGCAGCAGGTCCTAGGATTTTGATCATGTGAGACTCATTCTGCTTTCTCATTGGATAATCATTTTGAGAGCTAAAACACCAACATTACAAACATAAACAACTCCATGACCAATGTAGGGACGGTTTCAATTGTTTTTGCAGATGACCACCGTCTCTACATTGAACCACTCCTGGCTGAATGAAGGAATCCACCGTCTCATTGCCATCATGAACACTGTTTTTGTAACTAAGAATAAATCAGCATTATAATTATCAGTAAACGCTTTATTTGAATTAAACATGTCTACTGGGTACCTGGAGACAGAGTAAGGTTAAATCAAAATCATACATACCGTGCCTTTAAATGACTTATGTTCAGTTGCGTACCCTTTCTCTGACGCAGTTCAAAAAAGTATCTGGACATTACATACATCACTCAGTACCTCATAGTTACTACACTGTGGTATTTGTATTGGTTCTTTTCTAATTTTTCACCTTATGTTCTTAACCAAGATGTCAACTCCAGATCTGCCAGAGTTTTGCTTCTGCTTGTTGTGCCTGGTCACATGCTCTTCCTCTACACCATCTACCTCCTACAGGGCGGCCATACTGCCTTGACCCTTACCTTCATCAGCTTCTACTTGTCTGCAGCACTACTACAGGTTATATGCTATCACAGTACAGTAAAATGCATATTATAATGTTGCTAAAGCAGTCTTCTTATTCACATTTCAGGTTGTCATCTTGTTGTACATCGCATCAGTGATGGTGCGGTGGCTTTGGAGAAGAGGCCTGGACCCTGATAACTTTTGCATTCCATATCTGACATCGCTGGGTGACTTGTTGGGGACAAGTTTCCTGGCTCTGACTTTTAGATTCCTAGTGATAGCTGCTCCAACTGGGAATGGAGAATAGTCTGGAAGTTGATTTAATACGCCATGGAAGTGGTGTCCTGAAAAGATGCCCAGAGAGAAAGAAGGAACAACAACAAACAAACGACAAATATTTTAAATATATTAAAAGAAATTTAGAGAAACATTGTGGCCATACTTGCTAAATAAGTGTGAGTAGAATATACACTAATATTCAGGGTGCTGTGTCAGTTATCCAGATATAGTCCAGTACAGCACAGTACATCAAGTACACCCAACAAATTCAGATCCGTAAGCCCAGATGGATTAGTATAGTATGATAAAGGTAGAATAAGCAGCATCCATTATATTGTTGTTCTTTTACTATACCTTATAAATGTTATGTCAACATATTCACAACATAATTTATCAGAAAGAGTTACTTCCTGCAAAAGACCAGCTTGTTCATACACATCTGCTGAAGATGAGTCATCAATTGTAAATGTCTTCAATGTTGAACAGCTATTATTGTGTTTTAGCAATAAAATAAAACAGTGTCTGTTTATTAGTGATAGGTAATGCTGCAGTGAGTGAGCTTACCAAGTGCTTTTTGTTTACTCGTGGCTTCAAAATGATGTTATTGTGTTTGCTATTATGTGTCTTGTGCTGCACACTGTTAAATCAGGTTGTTTAATGTACATGTCACATGCCAGTATTTTTCGGAGGCCTTTCAATTGTTGGGTATGCACTTTTAGAAATATGTACTTTTATTGTTGACATGTCAAACCTTACTACACCAGTTCAAATAAGCATGTGTGGACTTTGTAAATGAGTTGTAATTGCAAAAAGTGAAATAGTAATATTAATATAAAATGTCTCCTTTTATTGAGATTCTTCTGAATTCTGTAAGGGGAATAACTATGGGTCTTAGGAAGGGCACAAATGGAAAGTTGAAGTCAGTGCAGACAAGGGGAATATAGACATACCAGTTGAGGTCAACAGTACACGATTATGGTGATTATTGCCTGAGTAGCAGGCTACTAAGAACTGGGACAACACACAGGCATTGTACAGCCATTATCACACCCACAATGTACTTATTGAAAGACATGAGAGTTTATTCATAATTAATACAATCTCAATGAAATGTTTTTGTTGCTTTTATTTCAAAAATGAAATACTGACAATAGTGTATATCCGCTTTGGTTGCTGGTCCATAGACTTTGCTCTTCCCAACACCCTGCTTGTTGTGCTGAGCACATTTACGCTACTTTAACAATTAAGAGATTTCTAGATAGTAGTTGCATCCATGCAATGTTAGCTCATCCATCACTTTTCCAAGCCAGTCTTCCATGATCAATACGGTTCTATTCAAAGGTCTATGTGCACCACATAGGTAACAGTAGTTTATTATATAGACACTTTTGAGGAATGCGTTACAATATTTAATTTCAAATACTCAGAAATACAAATAAATTAAACAATATCATAGTTACGCAAATGTTGCACTACAGTACAAAACAGAAAATCACAGTTACAAAAGGTATTTATAAAGGCCTGTAATCAAAAGGCACATACATTTAGTGACATTCACTGTCTACTAGAGGCTACTGCGCACCAATCAAGTTCTGTCACACCAATTCAACAGCAGACAACAGAAAACTAAAAGGCAATTTGTAGTTCACACTTTCCCTGGAAATGAATGACATCCACTTTAATACTATAGAGTAACAGTTTTTTTTTGCTTTAAAAGGCAGTATTTGCACACGTATTTTAAAAGAGAATATCTGCCGTAGTTCATTGTGTAGTGCCCTTATGTGAACTTCAAATACTCTGGAATTGAGTAGTTAAAAAGTAGGAAGTCCATGCGATAAAGGTTGTAGAGTTTCTTTTGGTAAAAGGGGCTTATATTTTGGAAGAACTGGGCAGCCATGTCTCCTGTAGTCCTGGTGCTTTTGGAGGAGGAGGGGAAGCTGACCTGCTGCTCCACCCCGGCCAGCTGCAGCACATAGCGGGAGTCCTGCTCCAGCGTCTCGTACTTGCCCACCACGTCGTAGTGGATGAGGCAGGGATGGCACAAAGAGTGCACCCGCTCCCAGTGTTCGTTAAAAGGCTCTTCCCGCTGTGTGGCTGGGTCCACCAGATAGTACACAAACTCCTCAAAGGACACATCATTGCCCTTCTCCAGAGCTTCAGGCTGTGGGTTTGGCCTGTGCCGCTGGACAATCTTTGTGCCATAGCGCTTGTGGAAAGCAGTGTTGTAGCTGCGTGTGAACTTATTGCGATATGCGGACACGAGGCGTTCAAAAGGCTCCCGTACAAAGAGGAACTTAAGGTAGGAGCGCAGTCGCTGGTTTATTTGGGACGTGGTGTATTCTGAGAGTGTGCGGAGGTTTCCAGACACATGGGCTTCGTTGGCTGGGATAGCCAGGGGGTCTCGTTGGGTGCCAGCCATACCGGTCAGGACCATGAGCACACGCTTCCAGTTAGTACAGGCCACTTTGGGCACGTAGCAGTACAGCAGGCCGTGCTGGTCGTCCACGATCACATGTTTGAGGTCTTCAGGGATGAGGACTCTGCGTTTGCGAGTGTATGAGCGACACCCCTCCTCCAGCAGCTCTCGCCGGCTCTGATGGAGCGCCTGCACTGCTGACTCCACCTGAAATTAAACAAAAAGGACATTTAATTACAATTTTTTGTCTTCTCATGTTCTTAAAACCAGATAACTATAAGCTAGAACTTTTGTACTTGAGGTAAAATGTCAAACTGACAAGCTCTAATATGGAGCAGATACAGTGTTGGGCTGGACAGTAAAGTCAGAGGTCAGTCAGTTCAGTTTGGCCTGGTGGTCACACAAACACCTTATTTACTGCTTTCATTCAGAGCTCCTGGCTCAGGCTGCAGTGGGCTGGTCTGTGGCTCACACGTCCACTCACACTGTGGCCCTCTGTTGCCCTAGATCCAAAATACAGCTGACTGCGCATAGACCAACCCTTCTCCCACTCTCCTTCTCAAAATCTACTCTTTCCACTTGTGACGTTGACCAATGGTTTCCACCATAGGTGGCATTTACAACTATTTATAAGTGATTAAAATAGTCAGCAACATTATTTTAAAAAAGAAAGAAAGGGAGAAATCAAAGTCACACTATTTTGTGCACATTCCAAATTTAACAAGCTATGCTAACTTGTAGAGTATAAAAAATATATTTGACTTGAATTTGTGTATTCATAAAAAATTGTCAGTACAAAGTAGTTTCTTGTAGAGTATTGACATAATGCTTAATTCTTTAAGTCTTACGACGTCAGAGAGCAGAGATGACAGCACAATTAAGGCAAGTGGAGTCTGCTGGAGTGGCTTTGCTCTCTGTCCATCCTGCCCTATAACTGGAAACATGTGTTCACACTCTCAGCTAGAGTGCTCATCTCTTTAGGGTCCAGGCCTAATAGTTTTTAAAACTTTAAAATAAACACTAGACATAATCTTTGTACACATTTTGGTAATAAAAACAGGACCACCACAGATTGGAAACCAAGTTTACCTGGAAGTCCCAATTATACATTATGTATGAGTCATGGTCCTCAAGATTCTTTATAGAACATCTGAGTGTGGTTTGTTCATTATAAATAAAATAAAGAAAACCAACAAATTTCCATGATCACTAACTGGACTTAACAGAGCCAACACAGGCATGACATCAACCTCTGATATTAAAAAAAAAAAGAATGAAACAATACAACTTTCCATGCCTACTGGACGACAGTGAACAGGCTGATAAACTCATTATTTATCTCTAATAAATATCCGTGTTGTTCAAAAAGACAAATATGTCTGGCCTATGTCTGTTGGGAATAGCAACAGAAAACCACTAAAGGGAGGAGAATGGTGTTTATATTGGGCAGACTAGAAGGGCTAATCATGCAGTCTGAAAATGCTGTTTAGGGACCATTTTTTCCATTCACGCTCTGCTATATTTAGGATAAGCTGGAAATGGTAGAGAAAGAAACCAGGCAAGATGTTGACAACAATTCCCTGTATGTTTCAGATGTCTGTTGAAGGATTTTTAGACAACATAATGCTGAAAATTATTTTAATCCTGGCTGTTAACACAGAAATTGGTTTATCCTAATGGTAAAAAATGTAGTTATAAAAAAAGAGAAATGTGGAAAATGAGCAGACCAAAATGAAAAATGGTGTTCTCCCCATTTATAACCATATCATATTTAATCATCATGAAATAACACATAGTACTTTTTTGTCAAAATGAATATTCACCTTGTATCACACTCACTTTCTATTTTACTCAGGACCCACCAGGCATCAAGTACCATTGTACTGTTGCACCCAATGTGACCCTAATTGAAATTCACAGCTAGCTAAACTCGCTCTTGCATCACTTCCTCCAAGTAACAGGCATGTGTTGTATTTGACCAGGATTTAATGCAAAAAGTATGAAACAGCAACAATACAAAATGCAAAGAAGTATTCAGTAAGCAGTAAAATAAGCAATGTCCATTAAAGTTACACTATGTAGACATAAAGGGTTAATGCAAACTGAGTAATAAACACAGCAGGAACTCAAATTAGGCTACATTATCACTTCTAAAACATCTCAAATTTGTGTTGATAAATGTCACAAATTCGCATCAATTGTCACAAATATAGTTGCCATATTAAATACTTACTCATATTGCCACTCAAATGGCTAAAAATGAGTAGATGCTTCAGATTGAACAGCAGAACACATCATGGACTGACTGACATTCTGCAAACTAGTTATTTACTTCCAGCCACCTATTGGCTAAATCTAATACCGCAATTGTGTATAGTGTCCTCTAGCAGGTTTGATGAACGAAATACAAAACAGTTTAAGTACACTTTCTGGCATTATTTTAAGAATGTCATTATGAACTAAACGGTGGGACGTAACAGTAAAAAGCAGTCTGAGATAGGTCAGGAGAACGGCTTCAAAGTCTTGTCACATTACACTTGGACCTCCATCTTCCTCACAACTCCTTCCTTGTTTGGGAGAGTCTTCACGATGATGCCCATGGGCCATTTGTTCCTTTTTATTTGCTGGTACTTCAGAAAAACAATAGGCCTTCTTCATAAATGTTTTTTTAAACATTTTTTAGTAAGTTCCACTTTACGAAGATCCTGAGAGAACTCTGTGCCAGATTAGGTCGAACACCCGGGAACATCTTTATTCACGTAGGTAGTTATCTCCACTACTGTCACAAGGCTTTGGGGGATCCAGCTTCAGTTCCTTGCACCAATGAAGTTGGTACTGCAGTCCAAACGTAGATAAAAACCTACGAAGATCATTAATAAGGCTTGAGGAACTTAGTATCTCGAGAACTTAAATATGAATACGGCTTTGGTAGACATACAAGTAAACAGAGCCACCTATCACTGACTATTGGTGTGATCACCTTTAGAACAGCTCTTTGTGACCTCCAACGGTCCGCATACATCCAGGCCAAAAATGGAAGATCGGTTTGTAGATGTTCAGCAGGAAGATCTGCCATGATTTTGCTGCTCTGTTTTTATTCCATCTCCTCTGTGTCGGAGGAGAGGGAGAGGGGAAAAGGCAATACCAGGAATGGATCCTGACAATTCATTTGGTTCTTGTTTAGCTTGGAAAGGAGTGTGGTTGGCTGTTATTGAAATGGCTAGGTCTGTTAAAAAGAAGGCACATTGTTGTGACTGTGTCTCTACTTCCTCATACTGAGCTGAGGCTGGCTCCATCACCTCAGCTTTGGCCACATCCTCTTCCTTCTGGAGGTTTGAGCATGTCAAGAGTTGCTCCTAACCAAGCTTTTTTCTACTTTGATACTTTGGCGGCTTGGGCTTCTGCTTGTGCGAGTGCTGCAGCCATACTGGCTCAGCTTGAAGTTGACAACCTTGTAGATGCTCCAGCAGATGGTTCAGCTGACAGTTAGTTTCCCTGAATGTGTTGAGCATGTAGTAGTAATGTTTGAACGTGACTGCAAATGTTGAATGCATTTTCTTCCACCAACCATTGACCATGGTCCCTCGCAGACTTCTATGATTTCATTGTACTGTTGTACCCAACGTGACCCCCTCCTAATTGAGATTCACAGACAGCTAAACTCATCACATCCTTCATGGAACAGGCAGGGGTTGCATTTGACCATGATTTAATGCAAAAAAGTGTGACGCAACTGCAACGAAACATAATACAAAGTAGTATGCACTTTATAAAGCGATCCATACTGCCCCCTTTTAGTGGTCCAAAGTGGACCACTGGATGTACTACGTTCCAAAGGGGTCTGGAATGCTTGGGACCTGGAACGCCTCCTTGCAGTCAATGGAGGACCAGGAGCAACTCTAGCTAAGTTGCGTTTCCATGCTTTGGGTACGGCTCCGGGTCCAGGACTCTGCTACATGAACAACTGATGTCACCTCAACATAACTAATATTAACTTAATAAAATGTAAACTGAACCTGAATTATACTCTCATAAGGCTGATCTCAGTGAATCACAAAAGGCACTTAATATTCCAAGTTTGTGGCACTGTGGAACCAGTCTAGGGCTAAAGGTAAAGCTAAAGCTAGCGTAAACTCAAAACTAATTTATTGCCAGTTTTTATGCATTTATTTGCATTTTAACTTCCCTTTATTTCATGCATCAGGGTTTGCTAGTGCTAGTTGCATTATACACTGCAAATGTAATATATTTTATCTTGACGGGAGTGGCGTGCATCAATAAACAGGAAACAGCTGGCTAAGCATATCAGGTCAACAGATAAGTCCTCATCAATACAAATATGGCGGCATATCACAAGATCAAGTCAGCGTCTGGTGAGAACTATTATTTTCTATTTATATCTGTGTTTTTGCTATCTTAATGATGATCATTTATCTGAGAAATGTCACATGCGCCGCTACTGGCGTAATGCTGGTCCTCCAATTATATGTGTTGATGCTCCTGTAGCACCAGTGTTTTTATACTGTAGCTGTCCTGCGCCTCATGGCAGCGCCTTTGGGTATGTTTTTTGCTAGACCTGTATCATGCCCAAAAGCGGCCTGGGCTGTTTGTAAACGATATGCTCACCAGCTGGGAGTGCCCCCTCCCAAACTGTTCCACGGCAAGGCAGCCCCAAGCGAACCGTGAAAGTGGAAATGAGGTTCATGTAGACATAACACAGCAAGAACTCAAATTAGGCTCCATGATCACTTCTGGAACATCTCAAATTAATGTCTAATAATGTCTCAAATTGGCAACATTCATATTAAACATAAAACGTATTCATTGCCAGTCAAAAGGGCTGTAAATGAGTTGATGGCCACCTACTGGCTAAATTAAATACCACTAGTGCTACTAGCATCCTCTAGCAGGTTGGATGGACAGATTATAAAATAACTTTCAATATAACCATTTTCAGAACCAATTTTTGATTCCATTATTTAATTGTTGTTGGGTTGGGGGATTGGTGGGGTATACAGTATCAGTATTACTGTAAAGTGTTTCATCAGCTGGCTCCAGTGCTTATGGCCAGCTGTTTACCAGCTGTTGGCTTTGACGACTGAGGTCTGAGTAGGGGAAGTCTCCCACTGCAGCCCACAGTGACGCCATCTTAGTCATGTGATGGATTAACTGAGCAACAGGAGCCAAGACAAAGTGCACTCTGACTTAAAAACACAGTTCACGTAAGCCTCCAATAAACTGATGCATGGTTCAGTCCCAGGCCAGTCTATCTGCTTTGAAATCCCTAAAACAGCATTACATCATACATACAGACACCTTTGTCTCTTACGCAACTCAACATACACCAAATCTGCTCTCTGGGAGCTTATTTAACTAATCATGCAGTTGTTTTGATAGTTTCTAAGAAACTGGAGTTAAATGTTTAAATGCATTTCACTGCTAATTTATTTCTCGTTTTAATTTTCAAGTAGCTACACTTTATGTTACTCTTAGGTCCTTTCTGACACACCTATCTCCTTTTGTCCTAAAAGGGTAAATTTAACATTTGAAAAAGACAAGAGCTCAAACATCTGACTCAAAAGAAAGCCAAAGAAATTAGTGAAGTGGTTGGTTGGAAATCATTCAAAAACATTGACATTTCATTTTAAATTGTTCTAGTCTTGACCAAAATTAACTTTGACACAGGAATGTGGGATTTTGAAACATTCCTCAAACCTACAAAGGCAAATGTCCTAACTTTTAGATCAATTTTTCGATTTGACTATTTAAAAGGGGCATTATGTAACTTGATGTTGTGAAGATGTTCTTGCTTTGCCTGAAATGTTCCACAATGTTGCATAATGAATTTACAGGATCAACAGACTTAAGTGAAGGAGCATGGTACTGGCCTGGTCACTGTCATAAAGAGCCTGCAGAGGACTCCTCCTGGACTTTTGGCCACTCCGCTCCCCGACTGGCTCTGAACCTGTGAAAACAGCAGGGGTCCTTTAAAACATCAGTCCAATTTTACCTTTTAATCCATTATTAATAAATCACATCCAACATGTTATTCAATTCTGATGGTAAATTTGAGGAAATACATTTGTATTCTGGCATTTGCATAGTGGACGGAAGCAAGAGCAGGACCGAGAGACATGGTCACAGGAAAGGTAAAGAATATGCACACTATCTACTTTGTCACAAACTAACAACAAAGTAGCACAAGAGAGTGAGCAATGCATTGATTTCTGTTGCATTACCTGCATTAAACCCCCTCTGACACAAGATTAACTGCACCTTGAGTGCAATCAAAAGAAGCACTCAAGCACTTAAAACATATTTCTTCTATTCAGCAAAACTTCAACACTTTCCTTAAATTGTACTACTCCACAAGGCCTTCCAGCAACACTGTGATCTCTGGTGGTTTAGTCAAAGACAGTCATGTTCTCCCCAAAAGGCATTTGTTTGAACATTGCCTATAGAGAGGTGGTGTGGCTCTGTGCTTGTTCTACATTTACAAGGATGAGCTTTCACCTTGACATCTGGTTGGAGAGACTGAGGAAAAACATGGCCCACTACTTTACAAAAAATAATCAAATAGTAATAACAGAAGAGTCGAAGGCTACAAGTAACAAAACAATGAGATGCAACAAGGCAAAGGCAAAATTTATTTTACAAAATTTGCTAATTTTATCAAAAATATTAATACTATTAATCAAACAATGACTTCTACTAAAATGTTAATATTTTGCAGACAAAACATTGTTGTATGCGGTGGTTTAACATAATGTTTTCTTACACTTTTGTGGAGATTTGAAGCAAAAATGTATGCCAGTACATGTTGTGATGATCCGTCTTGTATTAATCATTATCATGTTTTGTTTTTGTTTTTTTTGGGGGGGGGGGAGAGTTTACCAAAAGATAAATATTTTTGCCACCTCATGACCTTGTACCTTTTTCAGTACTGTACTGGCACCTGTAAATGGCACCTAGCCCTTCTGGCAGCTTGGGGAAACTCCATAAAAAAGCCTGTGAATGAAATCAGTCTGACATGTTTCTAAAGTTAGAGACGGAAATATGCACTTCACGTTTTGAAGACATACACCAACATAACGATCTCATGGAACAGAACAGAACAGAACAGTGACTCACCAGCGTCTTTCCTGTAGTGAAACACAATTGAGCAGTATGGCACAACCTGACATGGCACATGAATCATTTCTGAACTCAGCCAAAAGGTTTACATGCAGTTTAACAGTACACCACATGGCACCATTTAACATGTGTTTCCACAGTGATTAAGTTGTTAGTAGTAGTATAGTTGAGAGAGATTCACCCACCACACCCAGCCAGAGGTGTTAAACCATGTCTAGGCCCAAAGCTTCCCTGCATTCCTCTGGATTCCTATAATTCAGAGTGGAGGAAATGCCCGGCAGAGAAAGGCCCGATGTGTACTCCTCCTGTCCAGTCATAAAACGGAGCTCTGTGCTTTGGTCCCACAGTGGGAGAAGTGGCCCCCCTTCCATGAGGTCGTCCGATGCCCAAAAGCAGCTTTTACTGAGGCACACTGTATGATCCTACAGGCCACAAATGTGTGTGGAAAGGGTGTTAGTGCAAATGCCTGGACCGTGTGTGGGTGGTGCAGTGTATGTATGCTTATATGTATATGAACACATGGAGGACATAAGCTGCTACATGTCCTCGGATATCAGAGGAGCTGGGAGATTTATTTTGAAGTACTGGTATATATCCAATAATCAACAAAAAGAAAATCTTATCAAACCAGTGAACTCATTTGCAACGCTATATATCAATACTTCTACATATCACTTCATCTACTAAAGCTAAACTACAAACATATGGCATCAATACATCATTTCAACATCTGACCACATTATTGTTAAGATCCAACAAGCTGTTAGATCTGAACTGCCAAAAATCTGTCCAAAAAAAATAAATAAAAATCCTTGATTACAAGTCACAACTTGTCAAGTTGTCTTTTTATAGATCGTAAACTTAATGGATAGTCACCTACACAACATGTCTGTGTTACACTTTATAAATAAGTTGACTAAAGAATTTTTTGGTTCTTATTTTCCTGATGATCCGACTGCCCTCACAAGACACACTAACCACTAAGCATACAGAATAATACAAGTAAACAGTATCTTCATATAAAAAATTAGATATTCAAAACTTCAGATATTCTCAGTCATTTTCCTGTCTGTTAGCTCTAAGACACCATCAACCAATGAATGAAATCCTAAATATCTAAATTAAATAAAAATATAAAGACAAGTCTATGAATTATTGTGACTTTGGGCTGTACTTGTCACAAACCAGACATAGTCAACACACACTGGAAGTG
This sequence comes from Periophthalmus magnuspinnatus, assembly GCF_009829125.3. Lineage (NCBI taxonomy): Eukaryota > Metazoa > Chordata > Actinopteri > Gobiiformes > Gobiidae > Periophthalmus > Periophthalmus magnuspinnatus. Next base: position 2,497,785 of record NC_047130.1, read on the forward strand.
CTGACATGACAACAATGCCCTGTGGACTGTGCCAAATTTCAATTCTTCAAAAATACCAATAAAATATTTAATTACTCTGACATTTTAGAAATTATAAAAATGTCCCCATTAGGAAATATATTGCATTTACTTTTTTAATCAGGATGAAATAAAGAGTCATTGTGCTAATTCTCACATTATTCCATTATACAGATTATTTTGACATTAGTGGGAAATATTGGGATCACTCCTATTAGAAAAACATTGCTATTTTCATGCACCACAATGGAAACACTGCTACAAATACAAGATGGTTTTCATTTACTTTGATTGGGATTACCAAAAGTAAAGTAAAGCATTTCGTGAAATTTTGAAAAAATATCATTTTGGCTCTCCATGCAAGATTCTGTCAAAATTCTGTCCTCTGTAAGGGGCGCCATCGGCCAAATTAGGTTTTGGCAAGAAAGTTTGTTTGAAATTTGCGACAAATTGTACTGTAAAAGATTCTCAGCTAAATTTGCAGTTTCACCACGTCAAAGCCGTGATAGTTACCAAAATAAATCAGCAACAAGTGAGGTTTCAAACCTCTCGTTAACTTGTGCTGTTGTTCTGTGTTATGGAGCCCGTGCCACGCCATATTCACTACATGACCTTTTACAACCAGAGAGCCAGCCGGTGGTTTTAGACGGGTCGCCCATGGACTCCCATCAGCTTCCATTCATTTTAGCAGTTATAAATATGGCCATGCTGTCGGCATAGGTACTGGGGTACTACTTGATGCCAGGAGTGTGTTTGAATGAAACAAGCTCTGCGCACTACTTTTGTCAACAATGACTCAATGGGTTTTGCAATATACCAATAATAAATATGCATGTCCCATGCCTGTGTTTGGATGCTGCTTTTGATGCTGGGGAGAGGACAGAGTTGAGCACTCCACTTTGTCAAGACAGTTGACAATTACACTCATCACTGTGAAAGCGACAGGCCCTTTTCCTTGTGTAGACTCGAGACTAAAAATGTATTCTAGAATATTAGTAAGACACGGGTGATGATTGATTTAAGTCTAAAACAAATATGGTACAGGAAAAGCATTTCCGACTTGCTTAGCTTGCATTTTTCCTGATGTAGTGCCAGTTCATTTTTTACACGATAAATGGCAATGCATGCACTGTACTTTTAGTTTACAGTAAAAGTCTTCTAAATAGAGAATATTTACAAATACTAAGTGTATTATTGATTACTCTTTCTTTACATTTTGATTTAATAAACACATTGTCTTTATTATAAGTTACTTTTTGCATATATTTATTTATTATGACTGTGTTTAATCCAGATATCTATTATAATAATCAAATAAGTCTATGGTTATATTGTTTTATAATTGGCTTGTCACAAATCACAATTAATCAATTCATCTTTGCAGCCATGATTTAATGACTGTATAAGCTATAACCACAAGCAGTGTAAATTAAAATATAAGACACCCTGGAGTCATTAAATAAAGATGTCCTGTTATTGAGCGATGGTTGGATGAAGGTGCAACAGCAGGGACTCCTCCAGCTGCCAACACCTATCATCATCATTAGCACTGAACTGGCAAACTGAATTACCAAAAGCATGGGGCTAATAGTAAAAACAAAGTGAGAGGGCATTCATACACCGTGTACAGCCTAAGACTCTGAGCACTGAACTCTCACTGCACAAATGAGCAGAATGCGCTGTAGATGTTACAGTGAATGGACTTGACGTCCTCAGCCATAATTCCTTACGACTCATGGCCTTAGTCAAGTCGAGACAGGAAAGGTATGAGAAGGGCACCTTTTCAGAGGAAATAGGATCAAATACGCCACTGGCGGTGGTCAGGTGACCTTCAAGTCATTAAACATCTTGTATTTGCATAAGATAACATGTGCCAACATCAGCATCTCTTTCTGGAAATGCAAAGAACACTATTGTGATTTCATTGTACGCAGACACATCAAGATACAGTTTCACATTATATGTCATAGTTTCTTATACCAAAGTGTTATGTATACTTTAATTATAACAACAACTAAATAATAATGAAAATGTAAAGGGCAAAATAGGAAAATATTTAAAATTGTGAAAAGAAAAAAAAAAACAATTGAACTAATACTAAGAAGTGACCAGACTTTGAGAACTGTGTGTCTAATTAGACCCACGACAACAATTCATTAGGACCTTTTCTATGGACAATGTTTGATACAAAAACATATGAGTTCAGATTCCAATAACAAGAACAAAGCTCTACAAACACTACAAACCATTTTGGTTGATTTAGGTGTCACTATAATGACAGAGTAAAGGAACAACTATTTTTTGGACCACATGGCTCAAGGCGACACTGCTCTGTTTTACAGTTGAGGCACCGCTAGATAGTTTCAATAAAGAGGTATGACCTTAAGCACAGATGGCCAACGACCAAAAGTGGGTGTCAGCTAAAGTGGATGCATATGGAAAACCAATTAAAGTTTCCAGGCATTATGAAATCCCACAGTTGAATGTTCTAGTCACGATTAAATGAGAAATTAACCAAAAAAATAGAAACCTTCTAGACAGACTGATAGCCAATCTTTAGGGGAGCTCTTATGGAAGAGGCTGACTCATGTTAACCTTTGCTCACCAGGCTGTCTCACTATCCATATGGGGAGGAGTTACATATACTGGAAACCCCTGGAAGCACCCCCCTCAGCCAAATGACAAGTTGCCAGAATGATAACATAATGTTTTGACTCATAGCTTTCTACTCAAATTGCCAGTATTTTTTTGGAAACCAGTGCCATGATTCATTCCAGCTAACAAAGGTTCTCATAAATTGCACAATATTTTGCTGAGATATTATTACATTGGGCCATGTATTGTTTTGATAGTCAAGTCGCTTTTAAAGAGAGCTGCATCAGTCAGTACAATTTACATTTCTTAAAGCTACAGTCTGTAACTTTATTTTAATACCAGTAGATGGCAGATGTGAAATCTGATCACCCCTCCATCCTCCCGTCACCTGGACCTGAACCTTTGTTCAGGCTCACCTGTGCTCTCTGGTCTTTTGTCAGGTCAAAGCTGGCACATTATCAGACTGCAGTGGATAAATGGATGGTACCTTTAATATAGATTGTAACCTGAAGTTAACTGCATTGCATCATATTGAGTCTGATGGTTTTAGCAATGTGGAGGTCTGCAATGACTATACCAAGCTCCTCTCACATGACTAACCTCCTCATTCTCCAAGTTTGGAGTCATGTGGTTCCCAAATTGTACCCCTCCAGCCACCAGCTGCAACTAAAATGTCTGTCCATTGAGACAATGACCATACAAAAACACATACAGAGACACAGAGCAACCCAGACAGAGGGCATGAAGAGGTCTGACTGCAGAAAGTGAAACCCATGCGGCTGTCATGGCCATACTGAGAGCAGACAGTCTTTAGAAGAGGGCCTCAGACTGAGCACACAGGACAAGGACACATTACTGAACTGTATCTTAATAACATTAAAGAGATAAAGATAACTTATTTCTGCTCTGTTTCTTATACACAGTACACAGTACAGTACACAGATAGCTCTTGTAGGGAATAGGCTTTGGGCCTACAGACAGTGCACAGGTGTAACTAATAACTTTTAATGACAACCCATCAAAGAGCACTTTTGTTCCCCTCGGGAATGTTGTATACTGTCATTAATTACACCTGTGGTCTTCCTGCTGCGCTCCAGTAAAACTGAAGAGGCACATAAAAAGAGGCACAGATCAGTCAAAATTGTAGACACTCCTCCCATATGCATATTTTTATATATTTATACCCCTGTGCTGAGAAAACCTGCATTCATGACCTCTAGAGGATACTATTTAAGATTCCTCTGCTCCATCATATGGCAGTAAGTCAGGCTGAAAGAGACTATTGTATGTGGCAGAGCTGGAAGCAGATCTTTACTGAGCCAACCCTTCAGACCAGCTGCAGCTTCTCCACGTAGCACAGACCGGAAACATGGCTCTAATGGGCTTAGTGATGAAACAGTTCCTGATCTGATATCTCTTGAGAAATATTTTAAGGGCAAAACTGAGTGATAGTCCCAATGAAAAAAATAAAGCAAACAAACAAAAAAGAACTTTAAATGTAAGTTTAGTATACAGCATACAAGAGGCTGGCAGTGTGTATTCAATATAGGTAACAATAATTATCTAGTTGATTGACAAGGCAAACTGGCACACATTAGGTCAAGGTAAAATATGTAGTAAATGATTATAGCTGAGTAGTTATATGTCATAGAGGTCCTGGTTGTTACCTGAACCAAGAAGAAGTCAGACTGGCACTGCATATGTACAAGACCAGATAGGAGACAAAGGTTTTGAGGTAGACTTGCCTTGAATGCACACAATGGTGAGTTACCTAGTGGTCTGATTTGGGCCCACTGTTCTTTCTGAGGGTTTATTTAGTAAAAAGGTAGTGGTAGGGGTAACTATAACCTTAACACTCACCTGGTTTGAGATTGCTGTTAAAATAGACGATAACCATAACAAAACACCCCAGGGACAAAGCAAAAATGATCCGGATCACTTTGGGTTTTCTCATGATGAGTCTTTGGAAACCAGTGGAGGAAGCCAAGCCCGAACCCTCTCTTGTTTCTCTCCTGTTTCATGCGCAAAGACGCTGGTTTCAGTTTACTTTATCACGGATAAAAACCTGGAGCCTGCTCGCTGATCGCCTCCTCCGCTGCTTCTCATCGACCCGTACATCCTGGCATGTCCAGCCTGGAGGACTCTCACCGCGGACGGACGGAGGAAGGACGGCCCGGGTGTGGAGGATCTGTGCGCTACCGACAAGAGCGCGCTGGATGGGAAAGGGAAAGAGGCAGAAGCAGCATTACTAAGAGAAGAGCGAGCAGAAATCAGTGTTTGTCTAAGGGCAGCGGCTCCCAGGACTGAAGCAAAGCAGGCAGCTGAGCTCTTTAACCCTTTCCCAGCCTCTCACAGTGATGTCCTGTGCTTCAAGGGGGTCGAGCTGAAGTGAGCGCAGACTGGGCCACAGCAGAACGTCCGCTTTTCAAAATAAAACAGACATGACGCGTGCACAAAACACAGGAAACACACAAAAATAATGCATAAAATAATACTACAAATCAATCAATCAATCTTAATGTCTGAAAAGTCACTACACACCTTTATGGTTCAAGTGCATTGGGTCTAAACTGGTTTCTTTAAGAGGAACCACCAGCGGTTCTCTTGTGGCTGTCCTGCACCGCCCTCCAGACACTTTACCCCCAGCACTTTTTGGTGAGTCAGTTGTTGGGCAATAGGGTAAGTCTCCCTCTTAGTGTGTTAATTTAGATGAGATCAAAAACAGGAAATTAAATGACGGTGCAATATTTATCTTGTTACATAGAAGAACTGGAGGACCATTTAATTTGGATAAGTTTGGAGCAGCTGTCAAAGCATGTGCAAACTCCTCTTCAGTATCCTATGTAATGGCCATGGATTGATTAAGCGACACATGTTTTGACAGGGTTTTAATATGTCCGAACACTTACATAATACAAATAATTCATTACATTTTGGTTGCAGTAGAATAAGGCATACTTTTAGGGGATCTTTTGTGATGCTTCTCTGTGCTCGGAAGAACTCTCTGGAAAGTGTTAGGTGAATACTATAGTTTTGGCCAGAGTGTCCTGTTACAGCATGCCAATGAGGCTGCAAGAGGAGCACATGACTGCACTCTAAGCTGACATGTGATAGGCTGCCTCTAAACTGAACTGTCAGAACCAGAGGGGGTCCACAGTCAGGGGCCTGCACATGCACTATTTTGGCACACTCACCCATGTTTAGCTAATTAGAGCCATAAGGAAGACTGCCTACTGTGCTGCCTTTGACCTTTGGCCTGCCCACATTCCTGAATGGATGAGAGTCTGAGAGAAGTCAGGGCAGGTTAGGCGGCACGAGGCTGATCAAACTCGATGTCTTCTGGCGACATGGTGTGAAGCTTGTCACTGTTTACTGTCTGACGGGGTATGATGGGTAACTGTCAACTCCAGAGGTCAGTCTACATTCGCACACGGGCCAGAGCCAATCAGAGCAGCTCATACCTGGACAAAGATCACAGTGTGCTGCTGACTGCATACTGTGAAAACAAACAAAGGCAACACAGATTTAGGGGACTTTTAGGAACAAAATTTGCAAACTTAAAGTATGTCCTTTGTCATGTTCACAATAGGGAAATGTATTGTTGCAATAGCTTTACATGAGAACATAATTCCTAACAACACAGGCTAACAATCATGCAAGAGTGGTTCTTAAACTACTCAGGTCCCTTTTTTTCTGTACAGAATAAACCGGCTCTATGATTAAGAATCGTTCTGCTAGAGTAACAAACATTTGCAGATTTTTTTCCTTTTCCATACACTATATGTTCTTTGTTTCTGCAATTATGTGCAAAGTTATTTTAAAAGATTTTGCAAATTTATAATATACATATGAACCCAACTTTCACACGTGTCTTTTTGTTGGTAATGCATCAAATCAAAATACTAGAAATTAACTAAAATTTGTGACAATCAACCCATTCACATCCCGTGGACTGGAACATTTTACCTGCCCCAATCAGACTGATTCACATTTGATATAAAAGAATATTGTTAATGTTTTTCACTTTAGAGTTACATATAAAATGCAATGACTATGGGATTTTTGCTCATTTAAATTATTATAGACTATTTAAACAAATTTCTATGAAGTTAATTTCAGTTTTCTTTAATGTGCTTATTGTCCCAACATTGATAACTGTTAATATAGATGTTTTATATTGATATGCGTTGGTTATTATTTTATCAAGTTATAATCATTCTGTATAATTCTATAACCATTGTGTTTGAATATGGCCCTTTTATGGACTACTCAGTATTATACTGTTGAGGAAAACAGCCCTTTCCTCTCGTGTTTGTTAGTTTCTGCCAAGACAAAGAATAACCTTGACCCAGAGATGAAATTCAAGAAGAATTTACTTAAACAATCAGTAGAGTAATACTTGTACATGGAGTCTGTGCAACTGACATTCCCAGGCAGAGACTGAATGTTTACACCTATATAATGAGTTTTATACACATACTATAGTGGGACGCCACCATGGTTTAGGCTTAGCACCTCTCCATCAGTGCACAGACCAGCCAGACCTCTTGGCACGTTGCACACTCTTATCAGACTGAGACGAGCATCCTTGTGGCTTCACCAGGGTGACGAGTCATGAGTCAGCACATGCCTATCAATATGTCATTGGCCTTCTTAGTTATTTGATTAGATATATAGATAGATTTAAAATATCTTGTACATGTCCTTAACATATATCTATGTCACATAGCTGTAATCTAGTCTTCGTCTTCACATGAGCTAAAATAATAAACTATGACAGTGGTTATGCAGAATAGCTAAGCACAGTTATTTATCCTTACAATGCACTTGTTTCACAGACAGCTCTCACTAAAAACTGATGGACTGGAAGCAATTAAACTAAAAAGTCAACACATGCTATTTTTCATGACAGAAATTATGTTTGTGTACAGGTGAAGAGCACACCCAATGCCTAAGATGTCAGTAAGAGTTCAACCAGGAAAAATGACTGCATCCCAAAGCAATGCTCTTCTGTGGGACCAACATGGCCTACGTCATTGAGCCAAAATCCAAACTCAAGTGGTGAAACTCTAACCTTCTTGAACAGATAAGGAACAAAACATTGACTGAACAGCAGGCCATGATTCTTAGGTAAAGTTGATGAAATGAGCAGAGTGACGGTTTTGAAAAAGGTACAATCACAGTTTAAAATGGGTTGCCAAAGTGCACTGAGCTGCATAGAGGAAACATTCAAGTTTGTCTCTGTCTGACCTGCAGAGGCTGCACTAGCACTCATTAATGATTGGTTGCAGGTTTAGGGTTAGTAGTATTCTCCAACATGTCCAATGTTATTGTCATTAAAAAATAAATCAGCATTACGGTTACTACCAGTAAGTGATATCCTGTTTGAATATGTGCGTATCTGGGGACACAGATAGGCCATGTTGATGCAATGTAAAATCATAAATATGGTTCCTTTATCTTAAAAAGTCTATCTCAAGGGAAAAACGATCGACTGAAAAAAAAAAAAAAAAAAAAAGTTACACAAGCCCGCCCTCCTGAGGCCAGCAGATTCCAGACTGACTGCCAGACGTCTATGGATCTATGTAGGTTGTTTACTCAAGTGACACTATAACTTAAATTGTTTGAGTAAGATTAAATAAAGTAAGTCACTATTTTTGTGGCAGCCATGATCCCTTTCTTCATTCATATAGAGAGCCCTGTACACAGCCAGTTTATCACCATAAAAATGTTAGTTTGGCGACTTGGTGATATTCTTGTGAAGGAAAATGCATGGCTTCTGTCTGTATTCGTAAATTATTAAAGTGTGTTCTCTGGTTCCCAGACAAGCATGGTATACATGTCTCTGCATTCAAGCCATGACTAAAGAGATCACCACCAGAGGGCAGCAAAGTCCAGCTTTTTATGATATTTTGAACAGAAACGTCATAAATACATTACACACCTTTTGAATGAATGAATAAGCTCATAATGGAAGCCGTAGAGGTGAGTTCAGTGAATAAAACAACTCCCCTATGAGTCTATTTAAAGGGAATGTTTTGTATGTTGGCTAGGCCTATATTGTCTAATAATCTACCTTAAATTGTCAAATTTCATTCCAAGGAAATATATACTTAATCAGTAACTGTGGCCTCATATTACTTCATATAACAGTGAGGACATAGCTCACTTAGACTCAAGGGTTAATAATTTGTCAAGTATTTGGTCATTATTACAGGATACAGGTTGTAATGCAGATTGGTTGCATAAGAATGGATTTCACCCTGCCTTTACCAGAAGTGAAGAAAGTGTGCAAGTCACTGTGGGACAGGGAAGACTAGTGACATTTCTCTGAACACAGCATGACTGTAACCAAACACCAACAAACAGAAGTACTTTGACAAGGGCATCATTGTAATGATAGATTTAGGGGTTTTTAGCACTTTTGTTGCCATCACTTCCTTGTTGCAAATGTTGTAATTGTACACAAATATGTTCCTGGAAAATTCCTGGGCAGACACAATTGTTAATAGATCATTTTTAAATAGGTCTACTGTGTATTACCATAATAAGAGGCTTATCAGTTACCCATACCAATAGCATTCAAATTTCCTCCAAGTAGTATATAGAAAATCATTCTTTTTTATTTTGAGTGTGGGTAAGGTACAGGTGTCAGCAGGCATCAAAACTCTCAAAATAAAACAATTTTGCAATTGTTTCTGAGGCACTAAATAAATCTCAAAGGCCATGTTATTATGGTTATGGCCAATGCAGGTGTCTGTGTTTAACATGCAAATGAATGGATGCCACAAAGACTTCACACCAGCCCTGATCCCATTGATCATCCAGCCACCTGAATATCCCCACAAATTATGCCATAGATAGTACACTTTAATAAACTGGTTTGATGTATTGTAATTGGATTGCAATACTAAACCAAACATGCAACTAATTAACAGAAATGGGTAAGATGAAGGGTCCTAGATAAAGAACAGAGAAAATAGCTTTAAAAAAAAAAAAAAAAAAAAAGTGTGTGTGTACATTTACTACAGAGCTGTCTTTACACCCAATTCAACGCTTTTGTGCATCAAAAACATACAATTTTTAACAAAGACAATATTTGGGTAAATGCAAATTTATTAGTTCTTAGAAGGAATTAACTACAGTGGTTTGACATGGACAAGTATAATTTACCACTGACCAGTGTCACTCAAAGACAGCAGTCAGAATACTGTTCTCTGCAGGCATAGATGCAGCATAAATACTGCTGAAGCATTGAGTAAGAACATCAAGCAGCATTAAATTATCTGAGTAAAAACGTTTGAAAATATATATATATATATATTTTAACATTCGACACAGATTCTTCATCTTTACATCAAGAGAATGAGACAACAAAGACTTTCTGAAATAACTCACCTACCCGGTTTGACAAGACTTTGGTCAAATCTGCTGCTTTAAGGCAGAACCTCCACAGATAAATATTTATGGCAGAATAATAATTGCTTTCTACATTGCAAACATTTTACATAGCAGATTTAAACCATCTTTTGTTTCTCCACATGTACCTATGGCTATAAGGCCTACTTAATGTCATTTCTATCAAACAAGTCTAATAAAGAAAAGTGTTTAAGTTGGGGATTGGACGTAGGGTTAAGGTCACAGATGTGCTTCTTCAGTGGTACATCAATCCTAGCTCACCTCAGTATTATGGGTTACGAGCTAGAATGTCAAAAACAGCTCCCACACACATGCACACATGTATGGTGCTCCTCTGAAAAGAACAATCTTGTGAAGCCCGAAGACTTAAGCGAAGTAACCCCGCTGTTCAGCTGCTACTCTTATGCCTACCTCTGAGCTCTGAGCCAACACGACATTGTGTCAGAACTGGCCATGGTGCTCCGTTTGTCCTGAGAAAAGCTGCAATGTAAACTGAGCAACCTGAGGCAAGTAAACTGAGCTCTAGTGGTGGGTGAGGTAGCAAAATGGTCAAACATAAGAGCAGTAAGCTAAACAAGCAGGGTTTAACCTCAGCAGCCACTCTGAGTGATGTCTCCACCAGACCTCTTGGTGACTTCCATGGTGGTAAAGATCTAAGGGGATAAAAAAAACAAAACATCATTAACATCCACACTGCCCTGGCATTTGGTTAATAAGCAGTTGTATTGATCAAGAGCAGGGAGTAGCGCTGGTGTAATGGCTCTAAGATGCGATCAATGTGGGCGCACAGGTGAATAAAATTGTGTTGGGTGCAATTAAAGATTTTCATTGGGTGCACCTGCCAGATTCTCATCACAACCCTTCTCCTGTGTTGTATATGATTTGATTGGTGTTTATAATGAGGAGAGAGAACAGACAATCATTTTTAGCAATTCTTAATGTTATTTGATCAAATAAACAACTTTAAATTATATTTCAATAATGTCTATAGTTATATATATTCAGTTTTTTGATAAGTATAGTCAGTGCAGTATAGAGAATAAATTGTACATCCAAGTAAAAGTATCCATCAGGTAATTTATTCAGCCCTTATTGTTGACCTTGACCAACTACTGTTCTTACCCAGTGATGAAGACCAAATGCAATTAGGACAAATTGAACAAAACATCAACCTCATTTACCTCAAAATAGTAAAAAAATTGGGGTAAACAACAAGCAGTCACAGCTAATACAAACGGGCTTGCATGTAATGGAAAAGTTACCTCAGCACAGGTTGGGTGGATACCAATGGTGACATCCAGCTGCTCTTTAGTGGCTCCACATTTCATAGCTGCACCAAAGCCCTGGGTCACCTCTCCAGCATTTGGACCCAAGTAGTGGAAACCGATTACTCGCTCCTGTGGGGAAAAAGGGAGAGACAAATACATAATGACTGTGGGCAAACTATACCTGGTCTAAATTAAGCCAAGAAAGCCTTACATTGTCCAGTTTATTGCAAAGGATCTTAGCATAGCATTTATTGTTATCCCTTCCAGGTACAGTGAACTCCAGAGGCCAGAACAAACTGTGGTAGATCTGCAAACAAACAATCAGGTGACACAAGTTACCATAAATGTAAGTAGAGTTCTAAAATATGAAAACAGATTAACATGTCTTCTTACGATATAAAAAAACTGATACATACAACATACAATTCACAGCAATTCATCTCCCATACTAGACTGACTCATACTACTCATTAGGCAAGACACACTCCCCTGGTCCTTAGATGGCTCAACCCAGAAGCAGTTCATAGTCCAAGACATATTCGCATTACCTCCACATTTTCCTGTCCATAGAGCTCAATGGCCTTCTCCTCTGACAGACCGCAGCAGCCGTATTCCAATGGGGTAAAGACAGTAGTGGGGACATTCACGTAGTCGCACTGGATAGAACAAAATAAATTGTAATTTAAAAACATTTATGTATACTATAGAAATAATTTTGCAAGTATGATTAGACTTTATTTAACCTGAACAAATCATTTTAAATATACAAACATGTTTATAACACGTGACTAGAATGATAAACTGATCCACGCACCTACAGGCTATGCTCAAAAATATGATGCAGTGATGTTTTGTCCCAATGTATATTCCATGTATCAAACTTAATATACTCCAGTAATACTTGATTAACGTAATTGTTTGTACTTTTTCGAACAAATGTACCTTAAGTGTGGATCCCCTGTACAAGCGGCGTGCCAGGAGTTTACCAGCTTGAATGGCCACAGGAGTCAGCTCCCATTTACCCTCCAATATGTCACCAATGGCATAAATGTGTGGGACATTGGTCTGCTCTTCATCGTTCACTGGGATCTTTCCATTTCTAAAAAAGGGAAAAACAAAAGCTTATCAATTGGCTCTGTGCACAATGGCACCCGGCTTGCTCTGGTCACTGTCATTTCAGCCCCAATGAGCGCTATGAGGTTTATGCCAAGTTGAGCTAAAAATCTAAAAATACTGACGGATCACGTTGTGCAGAGAGACAGCGGGATATCACCGGCAACATGTTAAAGGGGTTACAAATTAGATTAAAACTTCACTGGAAAACACTTCATTTTTTAGAAATGTAGGTCTTGGTGTCTCAATGATTGCGCACCGACAAAATTGCTTCATATGTTAGAGATGTTACAGTCACTGTGCCATTTGTGACCCAAAACACTGAGAAACCTGTTGGATGGCCCCTTGCACTGTTCACCCTGGGATTGTAGCGTTGACGTTGACTACTATGGTCATGAGACTGAAGCATATGACCAGCAAGGTTTCTAAGCTGGCCTCAAGCAGCCTTAATCTCTCTGGTCTTCAAGTCAATTCAGTCATTCTCAACAATAAAAAGCCTTATTAATCTTAAAACTATAAACATTGACTTCATTGTGTCTGCATGGATATTATATTACACAACACAATAGACTTAATGACCAGTTGGTAAATCTACAACACCTAAACAGCACAAGCCTAAGTACTTTCATGTCACTGACACAATCTACCCCCCATGCACATTTTTATAGTTGTGTACACTCTAGAGAGCTTTATATTGCTGAGTCACCATGACTTCAAGGTCTGCTCATAGGGCACTTGGCTGTGGTTATGGGCACAATCAAAATCTGAATATTACATTTTTTTGTTGTAATATATCAGATTTTGCAGTTTGTCGCTTAAATAATCTTAAAAAAGGTCAAGAAATCAGTTGGTAATCAGTTGGTGTGCATGTAGACAGCCAATGTTTAGCTCATGCAATAATAAAGTGCACTTACTTTGAGTTGACTTTGACCCCAGCCTTGTCCAGACCAATCTTGTCGGTGCATGCATCTCGACCCACAGCTATCAACACCTGCACAAAAGATTTAAGAATAAAATAAAATAGGAGAAATAAAAAATAAAAAAAACACAATCCAAAATACAAGGTTTTGAGAATGACAAAAAACCCCAATTTTGATAGTGATAGTACACTTTACACTTATTGCACTTAACTAAAGTGTAACATTTTGAGGGACTGTAATTATTCATACAACATAAATCGCAAATGTTAGAATTTCAGAATATAGAATTTCATCTGCAAACACAACTCTTCATATGTATAGTCTTGACCTCTACAAACAGGTTCTGAAATGCATGGGATTCTTGTATTTGTTTCCAAGTTCATTTCATTTAATACTTATCAGTCTTCTCTCTAATGTGAATGCTCCTCGAGTTGTTTACTACGTACACTCCGGACAAAATCCTTTTTAAACATGTATTACAAATTTTATAGCAATACATTTTGGAAAAAAAATGCAATTAGATTAATTTATTTTAATTTAGTGGCCCTACCACTAATTACTCATCTACTGCATCAATATGTGAGTAACATGGGCAAAATGGGTGAAAGTGTCTTGTCCAGGGAGATAACAGCATGCACAGGCTGGAGCGGGATTCAACCCGACCTTTGAGTTGGTGGACGACTGAGCCAGAGCTTGAGAATGCCCGATCTTATCTGATCTCGTAAGGCTAAGCAGAGTCGAGTGCTTGCTGGGAATATAAAGAGGTATGTAGTGGGATGACAATGGTTCACAGAGCAGTGCATACTGTGTCCTTGGGCAAGACACTTCATGCACATTGCCTCCAGTGTTTACAATGGCGTATGAATGAGCGTGTTCACAGTAAAACAGAAATTAGCCCAAGCTTCCAATCTGGTGTTTTTACAGGATATGGGTACTTTTTTTCCTACTGACTGGGGGTTGCATGATGCGGAGCATGTTAAATGTCATTACATACGGTGTTGTACTCTCCCTCGATGATCTCATCCGTTTCTGTGGACTTCGCTGTCACCTTCAGCCTGCCAGGAGTGCCTGCTTCCAGCTCCTCAATCTGACACACACAGGTGCAGCCATGTCAGTGAGATGATGATACCAGTGTCTTACTTGTGTAGTGTTATAGTGTGTAATGTTCTAAGATGCTGTTATAGAAAAAAACATTAAAAAGTAAAAGTATCAAGTTCCTTAAATGTATAAGCAATTGGTGGCATTGTTTATGGTTTATGTTTTTCTTAAATCAATGCAGTTACTATGTACATTTGTATCAATGCAATGAGCAATCAATTGAGATTTTGTTAATGCTAGTGCATTATTGTAAGTCATTTTAAATTATGGGAAGAATTTTAGATTTTATGTGGGGTACCATAGTCTTATCCATTGGAAACATCACAATATCAGTATCACTCAGCTCAATCCATATGGCAAGATTTTTTTATCAAACAAAAAAACAAAAAAAAAAAAGGACAAAACCTGGACTTCTATGTTTATGGTCAGTGAAGAGAAAAGTCAGGTCGTGACTCTTTTCAGTGTCTAAATATTAGATATGCATTAACAGGTGTATGAAGCGCCATTTCAGTTGAGTTATTAATAATGCATAATATTTCAGTGTTGACTAAAACTAACAGTCTATGCAAAAAAAACAAAACAGAATAGACCAGTACATTAGAAAACTCATCTCTGAGTGCAGCAATAGGAGTTAAATTTTGCATTTAATGTGTTGCATGCAAATTAGGAAATTAAATGTTCGGAATGGAGAAAAGTGAGTACCTTTACTGGGACGCATTTGCGGATGAACTTCACTCCATGTTCCTCCATATATTCTCCAGCACGGTTGGCCATGTCTTGGTCAAATCCTCTGAGCAGTATGGACCTCACCATTACTGTAACATCAAGGCCCAAACCAGCCAGAAAACCTCCGCACTCCAGTGCCACATAGGAGGCCCCAATCACCAGGGTCTTCCCCGGGCAGTATGGCAGGTAGAAGAGGTCGTCACTGTTTGGTAAATCGGCAGCAGACAGAGTCAAATGTAAAGTAAGACAATACTTATTAGTATTAAAGTCCTTATGGGTAATTGGGAGAAAGGTTCTTGCAGAAAAAGAAAAGATCATATAAATAACTCCTAAATAGTCAAAGCCCAACACGGCACTCACCTGGTTATGCAGTACTCCTTGTCTCCAGGGATACCAAGATAGCGGGGTCTCTCACCAGTTGCCAACACAAACTTTGAAGAAGTATAAAATGTCTCCTTCCCTCGTTTGTTCGTTGCCTGTTAAAAAGTAAATTCAAATCTTTAAAATAAATGACTTTTTAAGAATTCATAAAATGCTGACATTTATTGATAAATGATTGATGTGGTTAGGCATTTTAACCATACCTTAATTTTGTGTGGCTCAACAAACTCTGCATATGCGTTGACATAGTTGACTTTCTTGTCCCTAAGTGCCACCCTGTAGCCCCAGTTTAAGGATCCAATGTAGCCATTCACTGCAGATCTCATAGTGTCCCAGTTGTGTTTCACTTAAAAAAAAAACAAAAAAAACAAAACAAAGCCACATTAGCAAGCAAACTACACAATTATCCCACTGTCAAACCAATACAGTACTCTTTTATGTACTCACCTGCCTCATCAAACTCCCAGCCAAACTTGCGAGCATCCCGCAAAGCTGTCGCCAGCAGAGCTGTTTGATGCATCAGTTTTTTGGGAATGCAACCAACATTAACACATGTGCCGCCAAGACCTGTGAACCAAACCGAAATCTATTAGATTAAACTGAAATGAAAACCCTCAAATTTATCGGCATCTTACCCCATGTCGTTCCTTTTGGTGTGGGGACAACATAATCTAAAACCATGACTTTCTTCCCAAGCATAGAAGCTTCCTAATGAAAAAATAAACATCTTCACAATATTGCAAATATGTACATGACTCTAACAAGCAGTACAGGTTGAACAGTTCATAATGTGAGATTGCACATAATTTCCTACCTTTGAACACGCCAGTCCTCCTGACCCTCCTCCAATCACAATCAAGTCATAGTCATACGATTCTGTTTCTGCACTGAGCAGCTGCTGTAAGCTGCCGTCCATGTGGGCCTAAAAAAAACAGTGTAGGTAAATAATGCACCAAGAGAAGCCCACAAGACTAGACTAGACTTTTACAATCGTATCTTGGAAGCAAATCATGGATTTTAGACGGGGCACAAAAAAACATTCCATGCCAAAAGGAGACATAATGTTATAAAACAAAAGATTACAAATATAATTTCCTACCTGCATTGTTTTGTCACAGCCACCAAGGTGAGTCTTGTTGATAAAGACATTAGGAACAGTTCTTTGCCCAGTCATTTCAAGCAGCATCTCCTGATAATTGGTCCCATCCTCTGGAAAAAGGGCAATACAGTGTACCATAACTTACCAAACATGAACCAAACTGAAGCGAGGAGTCAAAATTATGAACATATTTAGACTTTACAGTGTTATTAAAAACCACAAGTGTTGCAACTTGCACAAAAGAGGAAATTTGCAATATTGCTGTACATCTGCAAATATACTGACCTTAACAGTTAGGTGAACTTAGTATTTATCATTTTGGACAGAAATAATAAAACGTATGCACTCGGGATCAACATAAGATGATAAAGCAGCCGCTGGGTCTAGAAGCGTCTGTCTTTAAGGAGTGACTCAGCAATTTTAATTTGCTCACAGTACTTGAGTAAATAAAGGCACATGACACAGGAAAGGCAGCGAAATAACATTTGGATGGTAAAGACTTTACATTTTGTTATAGAAAGCCATAAAATATAGCCCAGTTTAATTAACAGCTTAAATGAAGTTGACAAACACATGCTCAGTTTCTTGAGTAATTGTAGACATCTAGGTTGGGTCAAATACATTATGAACTATGGCCAAACATTTTAACTTTGAGATCCCCCAAGCAGTTTGATAATCCAACCCATCATTATGTGTAAAACTAAATTTCTCTTCAACTCTTACCAATGAGATCCAGCTCCACCACATTGCAGTCCACCTGGAGCTCCCTGAACAGATCCTTCACCTGGACAAACACAATATCAACGTGTAAGCCTAAATCACAGCTCAAAGACTAACACAAGAGAACCAAAACAATACATCAGGTTAAAATATTAGAAAACTGCGGCTGGAAACAGGCCGAGGCAAAGCGTTAACCGAGCCGAGAGAGGACGAGCCGGGTCACACTAGGCCCCTTCCCCTAACACAAGCTCTTACCTTGATACAATAAGGAC
The DNA here is from genome assembly GCF_009829125.3 of Periophthalmus magnuspinnatus. Lineage (NCBI taxonomy): Eukaryota > Metazoa > Chordata > Actinopteri > Gobiiformes > Gobiidae > Periophthalmus > Periophthalmus magnuspinnatus. The sequence continues at coordinate 2,515,414 of NC_047130.1, forward strand.
AGTAGCTTTTACTGAACACCATCACTTGATTGGAGTCAATAAGTTGCTGTATCTGAGTCTTGAGCTCAGATTTACCGCTGTCATTTTCTATGGGAGGCATTTTCCAAGTGTTTCCGTCTAAGCCTGCGCCGGGACAAGCTCAGAAGACGGAAAAACCACACGCGTGAGGACAACAGACGCCTTTAAACCCACGTTGTCCCGTCTACACGGGCCTGGAAGCGGTTAAAACGGGCTTTTGTCTTCCGATCCCGCGGCAAGAGGTGTTACTTATCCAAGTATGAACTCCGATGTGTCCTCAGCTCCACTCTCACGACTCTAACCGCGCCAAACGGCTTTTCCTATTTGAGGCGCTGCTGCTAGGGGTGCGTTTGATATGTGCTCCTGTAACGCCGAGGTGCGCAGCGGTGTAGAAGAAGCAGACATTATGTTCCCGCCCACGCAGCCACTCCGATAAACAAAACAAACGTATTACCAAAACGTCATCTTCTGTTCATTTCATATAAGGTCAAGAAAAAGACGTTTGGTTTGCTCATAAACTCAAATGAGCAAACCAAACCATATATATATATATATATATATATATATATATATATATATATATATATATATATATATATATATATATATATATATATATATATATATATATATATATATATATATATATATATATATATATATATATATATATATATATATATATATATATATGTGTATATATATATGTATGTATTAAATCTAATCTAATCCTAATCTTATCATATTCATTGTTATACATTTTTTAACCAGAAACCCAAAATTGCTGTATTTAAATCCCTTTTTTCCTCTTAAACTATTGTTTACCCTAACCCTAAAGCCCTGAAAACACTTTGCACAGAATTTGGAATTTAAAATGTACTGCTATATTTATTTATTTTACATTTGTTTAATATTTTTGCACATGCCATAATGAATGCAGTGCAATGTAATGCTTAAAAATCTTGCAATTTTTGATTGTTTATATATTTGTATATTTGTAATAAATAAATAATAAAAAAAAAAAGTCAAAACAAAAGGAGAGTTTGACTGAGTATTTGTTATCAAGGTTTACACGCTCATGCTAGTCTATAATTGATATTCCGTATTTATTAACCCATCAAACTAAATCATTTTTTTTCCAATCAGTTTATGGTCCGTGTATAATTCACTTTAATACTAACTTAAAAAAATAAAAAAATAAATAATAATAATAATAATAATAATAATAATAATAATAATAATAATAATAATAATAATAATAATAATAATAATTATTATTATTATTATTATTATTATTATTGTTATTATTATTATTATTATTATTATTATTATTATTATTATTATTACAATAGTAAGATGTTTTAAAAAGTAATTTAAATTACTTTCTTTTCTTTCTACTACAGTTTCATATCAACAGAGAGAAAAGACATCAGTCTGTGAGCGTCATCTGCTGGAGAAAGACTGAAAGGTCAGTTAGTCCTATATAAACTATGGCACTTTGGACAGATTCAAAGTCTCACAAACCACCCATGATACAAACTAACGCTATGTTATTTGGGTTTTTTTCTTCTTTTTTTATTATTATTATTTTTATTTATATATATATATATATATATATATATATATATATATATATATATATATATATATAAGTCATGAGATAGATGTGTAGATAAAACGACTGAGATAAACTAAACTGAATCTAGAGCACCTCATCTTAAATCATTGTAACGTGCACTGCATCATCTTATTTTAAATGGAAACTATATTTAATCAAGCTCCTGAGCTGTACACCTTAAAACTGTATTAATTTACAGTTTGCATTTCATTCACAAAAGTCTAGCATGTAGCTTTTTCCCATCAGCATCTGCTTTCTCTCAATGATGTCACTGCTGCTGAATCAGTCGCTCGTCACAGTCTTGCAATCTACACCCATAATTTTCAGGTGAGTGTGTTTTCGGGTGAAGGCAAGCCCCGTAGGTGACAGTCAGCAGGTTAGGGGTGTTGCAACAGTATTGTGTCAGCTTAGGAGAGGCCAGGGGCATTAATTCCATCTACAAGTTTGAACAAGAGCAGCCCCATTACGAAAACCATGCGGATTTACTAAGCAGCTGACTCGATCCCAGTCTGGTTGCTCCACCTCCATCTCCTCCTTCAAGTTTAGACCTAAATCTAACTGAGGTCGCAGCCGCAGATCTGTGAAGCCACTAGTCAAGCAGTTTCTCAAGAAGAGGAAGCAGGGGAAGCAGGCGGTGTGTGCGTGTGCAGACAGAGCCAAACAGAAAAGTTACAATGGCTGACAATAAAATGGGTCCAAATCTCCAGGCTGGGGCAGGATTTCTTGCGAGACGGGTCCAGAAATCCCTAAACAGAGCTCAAGAGAAGGTAAGCCACTGTTTTCATGCGTAGAATGTTGAAATGATTGAAATCACAAGGTTTTACTTTAGTCATCAAACCTCTATTCAAGCTGATCTGGCAAAAATAGGTCTGCTTTACGTTTTCTTCAACAGTCAACGGGGATCCCTGTTAGAGTAGAGGATAACCATACTTATTATTCAGCAGTATTGATTGGCTATATATCACTAATTATACACCCTAGTGGCTCAGATATTGACTTTAATGCACGTATTTTAGTACATTCAATGATAAAACAGACTTTAGTTTCTTTGCAATATGCAGCGTTTTACTGTACAGCTGTATGTGAACAAAGCTGCCACTTCCTGTCTGTGCACTTCCCCTCTCAAACCTTAAACCTTCTCAGTCATTTTGTGGTTGCGTGTTGTTTTTGCACCACCTGAAAACTCTCTGGATGGACGTATATATACAAGTCACTGTGGAAAATGTTGTAAACTACTGTCTGTTAATTTTGTGAAATACAGTATTTTTAGGTTGGTGGCATCAAAATATCTGCATTCAGTGAACCTTAAAACATCCTTATCGATGAAACATGCGGTTTATGTTCAATTCACTCATACACTCAGCACTACAAAATATGTAGTGACTCACATTCAACATCTATATTTTTACACATGACTCTATGGTGAGCAGGTGGAAGAGTTCCATAAGTTAGAGCATATTTTTCAATCTATTTGTTTTGCAGATAAGACAACACCAGGTGCCTTAAAAGAGCTTAGAAATAGAGTAACATTAACCAGACTTGGTCTAAGTAAAGCTGTTTTATCTTCTACAGGTTCTTCAGAAATTGGGTAAAACAATGGAGACTAAGGATGAACATTTTGAGTTATGCTCCCAGAACCTCAACAAGCAGCAGGTGCGGTCTACACCACACACACCTCCTCCTTACACACTTCAGTGCAACTTTGAGAAGGGCAAAGGCTGAGTACAAACTGTAGAACAAAGCAACAAATGATGATTCTTTCAAAATTTTTAGTGTGAGCTAATGTAGATCAAGATGCATTTTACATTTTGTTGGAGAATTTTCCTCTTTTTGTTTGCATATCTTGCAAATCCAAAATCTATATGGGGTGTTTACTACCTAACACACTCTGGGCCTAAAATGTGAAAATAATAAACATATATTTGGGCTTATGCCTTGGCTAGTGCGTGTAAGGAAATGCAAAATATGTGTTAAGTGTAAGAATATGTGCCAAGTGTCCCATGATTTCAGTCTACATCATCAAGTGTGCAAATGTGTGCACACACAGGGCTTTGTTTCCCTGCTTAGTTTATGTCATGAAGCCAGCACACAAGTTCAGACAATCAGCTTGGCCTTGAAAACAGGAAATACGTGATACAGATCCAGCCTTGTAACATTTATCAAACAAAATATGCACAAGTGTGCTTTATTTTGCATACTAATGACAACTAATGGGGTTATACCACGCATAATTAGGGCTGATATTTTTATCTGTTAAACCAGACACAAGCATACTATATTAGACACAAAAGTCAAAAAACGGGAAGGAAATGCCCTTGCTGACAAGCAGAAAAAAAACAAAACAAAACACTTTCACTTCACTGCCACGACCACATCACATTGCCTAATATTGTATAATTTGACTAAAACCCATTACTAATTTAAGCTTTTAAATTTGGTTGATTATGCCGTCCGTACATTTTTGTGTATGACATAAACCTAATTCCATTTATCTTGTTTTCAGACGGATGGAGTGAGATTGTTCAAAGATGTTAAGGCCTATTACGCAGCTGTGAAAGGTTAGTATGACCTTTTAAAATTACAACATTAAACTGTGGAGTAAGTGGCACTGTAGACAACCCTAATTTAAAACAGCTGACCAAGCAATTTGACTTTTAATTACTTGAAAATACACTCCTGCACCGTCTGTTGTCAGCTGCTGCCCTTTCAGAAAGCCAGTGTTAGTTTGACATTTGGGTTTGGGCGTAGCAGCTGTAGCACAGCTCCTCCCCAAAACAATGCCTCTACAGCGAGCTCTGTGTGGTATTCACCATCGTCATAATTTAACTTTCAACAATATCCTGCTCATTTTTCTAGCTGTACATGAAACATCAAAGAAACTATCCCAGACATTAAGAGATGTCTATGAGTCAGACTGGGATGGATTGGAAGACCTTGCTGTCATTACTGATGTATGTATAAAATGATTGTGTACTACACCATAGCTTTTGATAGATATTGGAAAAACATATTTATTGATTTATTGGCATGAACTATAAATAATGGCACTATTTTTTAGAGCGAAGACTTACTGTGGAATGATTTTGAGGAGAAAATAAATGACCAACTTGTCCGCACAATGGAGAACTACACAAGTCAGTTTCCAGAGGTTAAGGTAACTTTATTCTTAATCTTCTTTTCCATACAAATGTTATATTATTAAATGATAATTTTACTTTAAGGAAAGGGTTGCCAAACGCGGTCGTAAATTAGTAGACTATGATTCTGCTCGACATCATTTGGAGGCTCTTCAAAGTGCCAAGAAGAAGGATGATGCCAAAATAACTAAGGTAGTAGTGCACAATTTCCCAAAATAATAAATATGATACAGTGACTTTAAGACTCATTGTATTTTAGGCAGAAGAAGAGTTCAATAAAACCCAGAGTGTCTTTGAGGAGATTAATAACGAGCTGAGAGAAGAACTGCCAGAACTCTATCAGAGGTATAGCTATAATCTGTTATCAAAATGTTTCAATTAGAGGTGGGAAAAAAATGAAACAATTCATAATGTTATGAATGATGTTTTGAAGATACACAAACTTTGCTGCAAAGTTTGGATGTGCTGCAAAATGCTTCAAAAAGTGTTGCATAAAAATAAAAATTATTCACACGTATTCCTTCAAACGACGGTATTAAGTAATATTTCTGTCCATTTGTGTAATAGTAGTTTTAGAGTTCTTTCACATTTGATACTGATACTGATACCTAAACCTCAATCTAATGGCAACCTTGAAATTAATTTTGGTCAATATTGCCCACCCCGAGTTAAAAAAAAAACACTATTTTAAAACACTACTGTACAGAGCAAACTGTGATGATTGCATAAATATAAATAATAAAATACAAATAAAAGATATTGGAGAAGATTGGGAGGTGTTCTTTTGAGATCCTAAAAAAAAAAACACATGCCAACAAATCATGTTTTCCAATCCTGCCAAAAAAAACCTAAACTCTATGTTTATCTCTGCAGTCGGATTGGCTGCTATGTGACCGTCTTCCAAAACATATCCAACCTCAGAGACGTCTTCTACAAAGAAACGAGTGTGGTAAGAGACAACACGCATGATTTTAATCGCAAATGTTGCGTAATGAACAATTTTTTTACATTTTTTATTTGCAGCTAAACCGTGACTTGTACAACGTTATGAAAAAACTTGAGACCCAGCATTCAGGCAAAGCCTTTATTGTGAAGGGTCTGGACACGTAAGTCAGATGAAGTCTACTGAGGTTTATTGTTAACTAAATATCATCATATAGTCATGCTGACGTCTCTTGTTATCTCAGCGCAACAAGCAAGTCAAAGAAGAAAAGATCACTGGTTATATCCAATCCCATTCCATGTAACACTGCCTTCCCAGCTGACCACGTGTCCATCCACTCCAACGGCGCTGACACATCTTCCACGTCGAGCCAGCAGTCTCAAAATGTCACAGAAGAACAGGGAGAAGACAGTGGTTCTTCATCTAAAGACGTGCACTCCTCAGACTCAGACCTCAGCTCCAGTGGCAGCAACACGCCTCAAAGACGGTCCGTGTGCGATCATGAGAACAGTGACAGCAGCAGCGGGAATCACTCTATAACAGAAGTACAAGCAGGTGCAGAATCAGAACTACCCACCAATCAATCACAGGACACAGAGGAAGAAGCACCGACAAATACGGAAGTGAGTCAAGAGGTAGCCACTGAGTCTACAGATGGTGATGATCCACAGAGTCTCTCACAGGACAATGTTTGCGATGTGCCAGTGGAGCAGCCCAAAGCCAAACCACCACCAGTTCCAGCTCCACGCCTGTCCTTTCGTAGGGCAGAGAGACCCCCACCAAAGCCTGAAACACAGGAGCAGCTTGACCAAGAAGACCCCCCAAATCCACCAGATTTTTTATACAAGGTAACTGTTTATTTTTATGGCAAATGAACATGAATGGCACAGATATTCCTCTCATTAAAGTATGAAATAATTTTAAGCTTATAACTGTGCTTGACTACACAGCAGAGTATTGTTTTGCATGGCTCTCTTACATGCATCACTGCTTCACTAATGGTCCAGATAAAAATGTGGACATATTCTTTTTCTGAATTCTAAAATGTTGTGGTATAGATTTACTTAGTTCTTGATAACCCTTTAAGTTTTCATAGACTGAGAAAAGGTGCTCATAATCCTAATAAATTCTTGTAACCAGGCAGTGGCGCTAGAGAGCCATGCAGCGAGTGAAGACGGCCATCTCCAGTTTGATGAGGGAGATGTGATTCTAGTGCTGTCTGGCTCTCAAGAGGTTTGTTTTTTATTGTAGAATTTTTTTTTCTAAACTTTGAACAGTGTCACTTTATACACATACCTTACATATGGTGCTAATACTATTACAACAACTAAACGGTGAATGCTACAATTTCCCCTGCATTTCCTCTACCATCACTACCAATAATATTTGTATTATTGACTATTATTAAATATAAAATATTAATATATTTCGTGAGTTTGTTATAATACAGAAAAACAAATGTCCTTTACATTGATATTTGCACATTTTACAGGACGGCCTGCTGAGGGGAATCCAGGAGGAGAGATGGCTTCAGCACAGAGATGTACAGAGTCACGCAGGGCTCGTCTCCGAGAAACTCCTAAGGCCTGTACAGCCTGAATAGTACAGCCTGTACAGTCTGTTTTCTGTTCTTCAGAAACGCATAGACAAGAGCAAGAGTGAATGGTATTAGGAAAACTGGACTGGGCAGATGTCATTTTTTAAATTTAAAGCTTGTTGAACAAATGTCAAAGATCAATTTATATGAAATACTGTGAAACTGTTTTTATAAACCTATATATGCACCTATAATAAAGTTGTATGATTTTTATTTTTTTGTTATTGTGTTGCATAAGTGTGGTTCCTGCATTTGTTCTGCACCAGCACCATGTAGCCAATGGTAGGTTATGTGCATTATTGGTGAATTTGAGATTTCATTTATTTATTGTGTATGTTAGATGGCTATATGACACAATCTATTACTTAAAACTCTTATGTCATAAAGCAAAAGTGCTGAATTGCACTGCTAGACCTTTCTGCCTTCTTTTGTGGCCATGCCTTTTTGGCAGTGCCCAGTCTTGTCTGGTCTCTGAAGCTAAACGAGGCCCTGGGCCTGGTTAGTGCTTGGTTGAGAGACCACTGTGAATATCAGGTGCCATAATTAGGGAGCAGTGGCTCTAGTGGGAACTTGTTGGGCATCACTCCACTTCAAAAAACTTCACCCACCTTGACTTTGCCTAGTATGAAAGTGCGTGAGCCTTGGTGATTGTGGGAGGGCCCAGATTGGCAGCCTTGATTTTTGGCAGCCTTGATTTTGCCAGTCTACCCCAGGGCAGCTGGGGAAAAGGGCGGAGTGAATAAATGATGCACTGTAAATCGTTTTGAGTGTCTTGAAAGGCGCTGTCTAAATCCAGTGCATTATTATTGCTTAGTGTCATTTTGTCCAGGCTTTCAACAAACTTTATCATTTCATGAATCACATGAAACTGCCTCCCAAGGCCTAGTTAGTTTGGGTTAATTGTGTTTTTGCACGTTTGTCCCTCTCTTTTTGGACACGTCCTCACTGGTCGTATGCACGTATTTACGCACGAGATTTACTGGAACAGGCGTTTTTTCTCACGCGTGGGTGCGCAGGACAAGGGGGCGTTGTATCAGACTCGAGTAGCAGCTGGGGTGGAGTTTATGCACGATTTGGGACCCACATGCTTTAAATTCCCTTCGCGTTTTATCCCACGCCACACGAGGCTGTTGGGGCAGTTGTTTTCAGTGGATGCGATGTGGATAGTGGCACAGTTATGGCTCATCTGTCTCAGCCTCTGGCTCCCAGCTCGGCTCCACGGAGCTGTGGTTGTCTCCAAAAGAGATGTTCCAGATCAGGTACGACACAAGAGCTTAATGCGAAACTTTGAATCACATGTGGTATCACATGTATGTTTAGAAACTGGTTGTATGCACTTTTTTGTTTCCTTGAACCTATAGAGTGATGAACAATTGGGACCTGGGATCATGTAAAATATGCACCATGAAATGTTATCCTTTACATTTAAGCTTGTAAAGATATGGGCACTTAGCAGTACAGTTATGAACACCTTCCAAATCATTTATGATGGGTAAAAGTACATCTGCAAATTCTCCATAGCTATGTAAGCCTTTGCCCCAGTGTCTGCCATCCAGAATCTCAAAGGGAGAGAAGTGACTGAGGCAGTGGTGCTTAACATTTTTTATTTATTTATTTATTTTTGTTTTTAATGTCAGTGTCCCTTATTGCTTTTCTTTTTTTTTTTTCCAACCCCTCATCCTTCTCCTAGGCTGCACGATAAAGTACTACTTATAAATAATACATATTTTATAGATCAGTAATCAATATAAAATTCAGCAGTCTACTTTGGACTAAGAAGCGCTAGTGACTCGCTGTGATCCTAGGTAGTGAATCACTGCTGAATCACAAACTTCTACACAAATCAATCTAATGTCACAGAACTCATATTTGATTTTTCTTTTGTCCCGACAAGAATAACACTTTTAAGTTTTCATATTTACATAAGGCTGCTCATTATAATGTAATGATCTGATATTTTGTGTTTAGATCAGAGTTGACACCTTTTGTTGTTCTTGTTACTGTTTATGTTGTTGTTAATGTTCATAAAACTGCTTTTGTAAGTGACACCTGGCACAATGCCGACAAGTTGATTTGAAGGTTCTATTGGTCATGTCCTGGTCTGTTTTGGAGACTGGCTCTATTGAGTTGAGACTGCTGTTGTTTTAGCTCTTGTTTTGGCGTGGGTTACAGCCGACAGCCTTGTGTTCAGAAAATAAAGAACCAGAAGAAATTCAGTGTGTTTCTTTAGATCAGAACGCTACAAAAGTTCCATTTACCACCAAACTAAGACTGAGATTTATCAGCGTGATTTGCATTGCCTGATGGTTTCTACAATTTCCTATGAATATAAAAAAAGTGACACATGTATTTTTTATTTTTTACAGGACAGAAGCTCTGGATCTATGGGTGTAAGAAACTACTAAACTACTACTGAATACAAAAAACAAAAACAAAATACAAAACAAAACTTCATGACAATTGTGTACATGAGAATTCTGGGCTAGTTTTTGAGTCACAGTGGCTGATTGTTTGTGTTTAGCCTCTTCCAAACTTTATTCTATTGCTTCCACATGGCGCTTGGCATCTGCTGTTCTTCATTTCCTAACTGACTACAACTAATGTTACAGTGCTTTCTATCTGAATACTTGTATCTGGATTAAAGGTGCACTATGTAACTTTTCTGGTGAGGAGTCTGTCACCTGATTGACTCCATGGCGATGTTTTTGCTTTGCCTGGGATGTTTCACAGTATTGCATTAAACATGTTCATCTTGCATTTATTGAATTTTGAGTATTAATGTTGATTCAAAATAGCTAGAAAAACTGATCTGACCTGTAACTTGACCCAGAGTCTCTTGCTTTTTTCCATGGAGTTAAATAAGTTTAATGTTGTCTATAATGTAGACAATACCAGGCAAAGAAGTAGTATGACTAAAGAAACAAGCAGTTAGTGAGTCATCCACCGAAAAAGTTGCATAGTGCTTTAACGCATCACTATATTTTGTGTGGTTTTTTTTTAAATGTATTTTTTATCTTTTCTCCAGAAAGTGGAGGTGTACAGCGTGACGGTGGACTGCACGGTCACCTCACGTTTCGCTCACACCGTCATGACGTCCAAGGCCCTGAACAAGGCCAACAGCTCACAGGAAATCTTCTTTGAGGTGGAGCTCCCCAAGACTGCGTTCATCACCAACTTCAGCATGTCAGTTTTGCCCCTGTTGCTCTAGTTAGGATACAATGTAAAGGACAATTCAAACCATGTCTCTATATATTTAGTTTTTATATGTATGTATTTAACTTAAAATTAAAAGTTTAGGCTATAACTGAACTTACTGTGAGGAAAAATACTGTACACATTTCTCATTCCATGTTAATCAGATTACGGTATATACCAGATTATTAAATGAAGTGCGGTCACGCTGTTGAATGTAATAATGTCATAATCTTGCAGGGTAGGTTTCTGTATAAACTCTAAGGGAGATACACTGTTTCTGAAAGAACTTGTACTGGTTAGGGACTGGGTCATGGCTTTAAATCCTTTCAAATCACAACAATTACGCCTTTAGAGTTGAATAATGCTGGTCCCACTTTCAGAAGATCTTGTGAACAATTTAATTCACTTTTACTTATTTACAGTGACAGAGAAGATATTGAACTTTGTGCCAGTTTTTGTTTCATGTGCATAGACCCAGTAATTACAAAGATATTAACCATAAACCAGGTCAATACTTCTGCAATCTGACTTGAACAGTAAAATTCGCCCATACACTTCAGATCTGTTCTGACATGTTCCACAGTATACATGTCATGTCTGTGTGCAACCTGTATTTGTTTTTACTTTGATATTTGACTCCACAGGGAAATAGATGGTCAAGTGTATGTAGGAGAAGTGAAAGAGAAGGAAAAAGCCAAGAAACAGTACGATAAAGCTGTCTCTTCCGGACAGACTGCTGGCTTAGTCAAGTAAGTGTTTATACTGGATGTCTTTCTTTATCTTTATTTATACAGTGGGAACCAATGAGAGCACTGTTTAAAATACAATACAAGCAGAAAAACAAACAAAAAACAAGTATACAAGTCCTTATAAAACACTAAAAACTGGTGCATGAGTGTGTATAAAAGTTTGTTACCAGATTATTGAATTACGATTGTGTCACCAGTGTATCTAGTTTTACTTTTCTTTGAAGTTTATCCCATTTGCATGATTTGTTCTTGATCTCTTGCAGTGCACCATCGCAATAACGCTTTTGAACCTTTCGCAGGGCATCTGGGAGAAACATGGAGAAATTTGCAGTATCTGTCAACATTGCAGCTTCCAGTTATGTTGTGTTTACATTAACCTATGAGGAACTTCTCCAAAGAAAACTCGGCAAATATGAGATCCTGGCACGGGTAAAACCAAAGCAAGTCGTCCAGGAGTTTAAGGTGAAGTGATTCAGGCTTTTTCATAAATATTGAAACGACATTCTTCATTAAGCTGTTGTGTTTCATGCTGGCACAGATCGTGGCAAACATCTTTGAGCCACAGGGCCTTACTTTTGTTGAGACAGAATCAACCTTCCTGTCCAATGACCTGCTCCTTCTGGTGGAGAAAACTGTCACTGACAAAAAGGTAATGTCAGTAAACCGTTCAGTTAGCCAAGCATAAATCTAAGGATGATTTATTTTTGCAGGCACATATTTCTTTCTCGCCAACAATGGAACAGCAAAGGGGTTGTCCAGAATGTGAGGGATCGATAATTGATGGAGATTTCATTATCAAATATGACGTTAAACGAGAAAAGGTTTTTGGGGACGTTCAGGTAAGACATGGTTATTGCACATTATTGTCAGCATGTGATATTGATGCAGCTACTATTGTTTGATTTCTTGGTTATTAGTGTTCATTTTATGTTTTTTTTATGTAATTAATTGTGCACTTTTTAATTACCTGTAAATCCATACAGTAGAAACATATTATGTGCTATACAAATTGTTCTAAAATAACACTTTTCACGTTTAAGAGGGTTTGATCCCAGCTCTCACCAGTATGTACTGTTGTGTCCTTGAGCAAGAATCTTAAACTGCATTAGTTCATTAAATTGGTGTTACTCTTCTATCCATTTTTAACAAAACATTTAGGCAAAACACTACTATTCATAATGTTCATTCTTGTATTTTCCATGCTATATTTTTACATTATTGTAGAAAAGAAACTACTTCTATTGACAACCGTTCATGATTCTTTTGAAATATACACTATATACTACAACGGATGTACAACACACTTTCGGCAGCCTTACATTTTTTCTATAATGGTATTTAAGGAAGTGCTATTTAACTTCCCTGGTGGAGACTTGCTTGTTTCCATGGTAATGTTTCCCTATATGGCATTAAACTGCTTAATCTTGCATTTTCCCCCCAATTACAGCTGTTTGTATAGCCAACAAATACCTTGAAAAAACCTCTCCATAGATCTGCTCTGTAACTTAGCCTGATGGTGTCACCTGCTTGTCTTTATGGATATAGATACGTTTAATGCCATACTGTGAAACATTTCAGACAAAGCAACAACATCTCCATTGAGACAAGGAAGTGCACCTTTAAATAATACAAAATTATCAGAATAATAGTGTTTATGTTTAATGTTGGCTTCTTTACAGATTGTCAATGGATATTTTGTGCATTTTTTTGCCCCTCCTGACCTCCCCAGAGTCCCGGTCAATGTGGTGTTTGTCATTGACAGAAGCGGGTCAATGGGTGGATTAAAGATGATGCAGGTAAAATTGTTAATTCTGTGTAAACAAATGTAATCTCTCTTTATAAAAAATAAATAAATACTGTATTTTGTTTATTGTATCAGACCAGGCAAGCACTCTCGGCCATTTTGAGTGACCTCCACCAAGAAGACCACTTTGCTTTGATAATATTGATCATAGAATTGAAAAATGGAAAAAATATCTTACCAAAGCAACAGAGAAGAATATCACTGATGCCCAAAGTTTTGTAAGAAGCATATCGAAAGACGGCTGTAAGTGAAATCTCTAAGCTCGAATCTAAAAACATGTTCTTTTTGGATAAGATAGACAGCACTGTAGCCTTGATTTTTTATTATAGCTGCCAAAAACATAGTATTTCAGTCCAATGTCTCTACTCTTTAGCCACCGACATTCATAGCGCTCTGCAGGAGGCTGTGACGATGTTGAAGGAAAGCCATAAGAACAACGCTGTACCAGAGAGAAGTACCGATATGATCATTTTACTCACTGATGGAAATCCAAGCCATGGTGAGTTTGTATGTGACATTTTATAATCTGTGTATGAAATTTGCATAATGTTTTGGGTTATGTGTTTTTAACTAGGAGTGAGGAGCATCCCTGTGATTCAGAAAAATATTCAGGCTGCCATCGCTGGGAACATGTCATTATTTTGTCTTGGTTTTGGGAATGACGTGGATTACTCTTTCCTGGATGTAATGGCAAGGAGAATTTAGGAGTGGCACGAAGGATCTTTGAGGGCTCAGATGCCGTTCTTCAAGTTCAGGTACTCTACACAGAGACACAGCGCAAATTAAAAATAAACAAGTTCTGTACAAGTAAATTTTAAATGTGTTTCAGGGTTTTTATGAAGAGATTTCCAAGCCACTGCTGTTAAACGTGGGCCTGAGATATTCTGACAATGCAGTAATGACTCAAATGACTTCCGACACTTGTTTGCCGGTTCCGAGATTGTAGTGGCTGGAAAACTACCTGACGACAGTATCGATAATTTGTTGGTGGAGGTGTTTGCCCAGGGGGTAAGACATTTATTTTTTTTTTAAGTTTAAACAATTTAAAAATCAAATGTAGCATAAGGCTGCATACGTTTAACATCTGTTTAAAGATTTGATTGTAATCACCGCGAAAAATAAAGTTGTATTATTTGATGTCAGGACGAGTTCATTATTGCTATCAAATATATTTCTAGATCACAAATGCACATTTTATTTTAATTATGTTTCTGATTTTTTTTTTCTTTTTTCAGCCCAATATTGACTTTCAGGTCCAAGGTCAGGCTAATGTTGAGGATTGGAACGTCATCTACCCAAATGAGGAATACATCTTTGGGAACTTCACTGAGCGCCTCTGGGCCCTATCTCACCATCCAACAGCTTTGGAAAAGAGTTTCTTTAAAATCTTAATTTATACTAAAACCCTTATGCATATACATTCTTTTTGAAATGTTTTGCTGCTAGTGACATCGGCGATGAGAAGGAGAAGAATAAGGCAAAGGCCCTGGACATGTCTCTGAAATACAGCTTTGTCACTCCTCTCACCTCGATGCTCGTCACCAAACCCGAAACTGAAGATGGAAATGACAAACTCGTGGCAGATAAACTGACTGAAGGTATTCTACTATAGCATTGTATGTATCGGATTGCCTCCTTATGTTCATGTAATAAAACTAAACTGATTATGCACAAAACTAAAGCATAGATGATTTGCTATGATAAGTTAAATACCAAATAATTAATTAAGCTGAAATCTTGTCTTTTGATTGTTTTAAAGATCAGAGACAAAAAGCTGAAAGGGCCCGTGGTGCGACTGGTGCACAAACCCCAAATGTAGGCACCATTCCTGCCTATCCTGCTCTCAAAGGCAGAAGCGGAGGAGGTAGAGGAGGTGGAGGAGGTGGAGGAGGTGGAGGCAGAAGCTGGAGTTCACGAGTAGATGGTAATACATTTTGAGTATAAAGTTGTGTATTACTTACAGCATAGTTTTGGAAACTGTTTGAATTGTGTGGTTTAACAAGTTTAAAGGTCAAGTTATAATGTTACCTCATCACAAACATACCCAGATTTGTGTTTTGTTTCATTCACACATTTTGGAGTAACCCTTTATTATTAGTCTGTCTACATCTCTAAAGGTCAAAACGCTCAGTTCCACCTTGTGATGCAATGTAGAAGTAGTTTAACAAGTTAACCACTATCTTTACCTTTTATTTGGTAGGAATTGGCTGAAATTATCCAAATGATTGTAGTGAAGGTGTATGGAGTTTAAAAACACCGTGGAGCACTTCCTGTATTACCTTATGACATCACAAGTTGGAACAGAGTGTTTTCAGCTAAATATGCAGGGTTTTGTGTGTTAAAAATCTATGAATGAAACATTTTTCATTAATTTGTTCATTTTTTTTTAAATGGGGAAACAACATTATAACATAGATTTTAAAAAAATAGCATAATATGGGCCCTTTACGTATATTGACACTGCACTGCATAAGACACTGCATAATATTTATTTTGCTACGGTTGTTCTGCAGTGGATGGAGACCCACACTTCATGATCGAGCTGCCTGAACGAGATGACGCTCTGTGCTTTAACATCAACGATAAACCAGGAACGATTTTCAACCTAGTGAGGGATCCTAAATCAGGTAAATAATCAGATCAACTATTTATACACAGACATTTATCCTATTCTAGCGACATGGGCCTCAAGTTGGTTACAGACAGACAGCATTTCATTTATCAGGTTGATTTGTATTTAAGAGGCAGGAATTCACAATATTACACAATTTCAGTATTAAGCCTTACAAAAAACTCCTGTATTCCCTATATATGAATCATCTATAGTGTCAAATGAATTGCAGGACCCTAAGACAATTATTTTATTGGTTTATCATTTTTTAGTTTGCATAATTGTTACTTTGTCTGTTGGTTTCAACCTCATTATACAAATATTACACTTTGTAGTAATGTACTTGTCATTTTCAGGATTCGTTGTCAATGGAGAGATCATAGGAAAAAACGTGCTGGAGATGAAGCTAATATGAAAACGTACTTTGGTCGATTTGGCATTACCCATAGTTCACTGGGGGATAAAGCTTGAGGTGAGCACTCAGAGCATCGCCGTGACCCAAGACGGGGGAGCGTGTTCATCTACTCTGGTCCAATACAACCAGAGTCAAACGGCCCAAGTGAGAAACCCAAACTTCACACATACAGTATTTTCACATCAATTTCATTTCTGTTCTAATGTGAAAATGATGTTGTTTCTCCAGTTTAGAAATCAAACTGACCAAAAATTGCAGCCTCACGGTGACGATAAAGCACGCAGTCAAGTTTATGGTCATTAAACACACAAAGATCTGGAAAAGACGCCATGACCAGCAGGAATACTTGGGCTTCTACAACCTGGACAGTCATCACCTGTCGCCTTCAGTTCATGGTCTGCTGGGTAAGACATCAAATGCACTCAAGAAACCTCAAAATTAAAATTAAATAGGTCAATTAAAGCCCCACGTTTTAGACAAAAATAATAAAATAAAAGCCTATATTTTGGCGTTATTCTGTTGCTTTATACCAAAATATTGTTTATATTTTCATGCCATGCAGGTGAAGTGCTGCCACCAGAAAGTTGTGCATTGTTTTCTTTAAAGGGCCTATATTAAGCAAATGTTAATGATTTCCTCATCAAAAAACATACCTGGAGTTGTGTTTTGTTTCATTCACACATATTTACCACACAAATCATGCATATTTAGGCTGCGTTCTTCTTCTTAAACTGAAAAATACTGTCATCGAGGAAGTGCTTCACTGTGTTTTTAAACTTCATCCACGACATCTTTGCTTGGTGCAGCAGCAGATATTGTAGATTTTCTTTGGCAAACTCAACTGAACAATAGGTAAAACAAAAATATATTTAGAAACGGCAATCATCTATGGTTATTCTAGTGTATTGCAGTAAATAGTAGCTCAATTTAGGCTCCAAATAGCTGTTAACTTTAAAACTACTACAGATGACATCACAAGGTGGAACAGAGCATTTTGAGCTTTGGTAATGTAGACAGTCTAACAATGGATTATGGAAACGTGTGATGTTTTTGAAAAGGTAACAGTATTATAAACATGGATTAAAGTTCACAGAAGTCAATTTTGCATAAGACAGGACCTTTTGAGTTCAATTTTTCCTGTCGTTTTTGAAAGTAAATGTATGAAAATGATAGTGTCTTACTGTTTTAGACAATACAATATGTCATGGTTCTAAATTATACGCATATATTTGTGTCAACCAATCAAAACCAGCTGCTGTCAATGTAGCTGATGTTGTTTTTGATGTTGAGTTACTTTATATGAAGCTTCTTGAGTCTGAGTTATGGGTCTTTTTTTCCTATCCAGGTCAGTTTTATCATGGGGTAAGTTTTGAACTGGCAAACCCGGATCTAGCAGAATAGCATCATGTTTGTGAAAGGACGAGAACTCAACGTCACCAGGTGATTGTAGAACTTTTTTCTACCTCCTTTAATTTAACTGTGCTTATAGTTGTTTTTGTGACTTGCAGACACTCGCAGAAGGACTTCAGCCTGGACGTGATTATCTGGAAAAAGTATTGGGTGCTGGTTTGTAGGGAACAATGGCACGGGGCTCATAGATGGAGCAGCCTCTGATTACATTGTGCCAGGTCTCTTTGAGAATTCCTGGGAGTAGATCGGGAATATGTACAGAATTTGTGGAATTAATAATGTACAATCATCATTTTTGGTCTGGGCGTCATTAAGCACCTCTCCAGAAGGCTGCTCGAAAACTTCTGTATCAAAGCTGGTACTAACAAAAAAAATAATTCTTGGAATACATTTTTTTGTAAAGTGGATTCTGAGGGTTTATGGGGCTAATCTGCTGCAATCAGTTCATTTAAATCAAATTGAGACCCAGTTGTTTCAGTGGAGCTCATTGCCAATAAGATCAACTTCCACTAACATGTCTATAGTCAATCCTCTATCTATAAAAACTTAACTTAATAAAAACTGAAGCAGAGTGTGGACTTTGAAGGCAGGTTTTTGACTTTGTTGTGTCAAGCGGCATTTTCCTGTTGTTCTTATAACCCTGGTAGGCATATTAATTACTGTAGGTTATGTACCAAAGGAAACTTGTTCTTCTTTTAAAGAGAAGATATAACTTTAGGAATGAAATATATATTACACAGAGCACTATAGACTACAGTGTATGAAAAGGACAAAAGAATGTTAAGTTTGTTGTATTTTTTCTAAACAATGCAATTTCATTAAGCTCTATTTTTGTATTTTGAACATAATAAAGTAGTTATAAAACATAAATGTACGTTTCGTGGACTATCCTTATATCACTTCATGTTTTATTATCATGGACATGCATTTTTTGTTTGGTAAATGGCTGAAAATGGTGAGATTAGTGCGGAACAATGATATCCAGCAGGGGGCAGCCTTACGATGTAGAAAACCGCTTTGACCCGCCCTCCTCCTCCTCCTCCTCCTCCTCCTCACCCTGAGCTGATTGAAACCAGCCCATTGATCCATGATGAAGCCTTTCAAGTTCACAGAGCACGTGTCTTCACAGGTGTGATGACTGACTGAATGAAAGACCTGGACGATTTTCGACTAAAGCTTCAAATTAGAGTTAGTTTGCACATTAGGCCTACCGCTGTGCACGTGTCTCAACCATGCCATAAACGCTGTTAGACTGATTTACTCGTTTTATTTAAGCATAAAGGCTAAATAACAAATAAAATATGGTTTCATCATTTGACATAGTCTGTGGTTAGTTTTTCATCCCACGAACAACTGAACTCCAAAGAACTAAGCTTCCTAAACTTGAATAAAGCTGTAAACTCCATCCAGCGCGATGTTCTGCACGGCCTGAAATCATGATTAAATTTATGTTTATCAGCTGTGTACAAAAAAACCCCAACAGGTTTTCATAGCATCTTAAAAGTCTATTATTATTACAAATGGGACAAAGGTGGAAGTGCATGCGCAAATCATCTTTTTACTCTTATTAAACTTTTTTTACATGCAAAATTCTAAGTGTATTGTCTAGACCTTAGTGGAGGCCCAAGTTATAAGATATAACCAAAAACAAGTACCAAAAACGAAGGTAATAGTTGAAAAGTGGTGTTGAAGTTGTCCTGCACATAAAATAGACCACGCCTTGTAATTACGTCACATCAGTACTATAAGTATATTTTTTTCTATACATTTTATTTATTTATTTATATTTTTTTATTACAGTCGTAGTAAAGTAGTTGTATAGAACTGTGTTATGATGTAATTCAGACTTTATGTTGCATTACCTTAATAAACTCTTACAATTATGGATAGATTATTAGATTATTAACATATTTTATACAGTGAGTTTGACCGTTAATGTCATAAAAATGCTCTGAAAAAGCTGTGGCATTATTAGTGAATACAGGACACGATGGAAGTCTGTAGCCACAATGAAGTATAATTACATACACACATCTCTTGTTGATTAACACTCACCATCTGACCAAATAAATCATAATAACACTGTTAATATATTCAGGTTCATATAATATTTTGAAAGCTTTGTTGGTATTTGTTTATAATGCTTTTTCTTTTAAAATTCTAGTACATTATGCTGATATTTATGCACTATTATGCCTGTGTTTTTAGGGACTCCTTCACTCCTCTGGCTCGATTACGCAGACTGTAATGGTGAGGGTAAGTGTGCTGACCCCAGTCATGTCGGAAGTTCAACAGTTCGTGCAGTGTTCGTGAGGGGGATCGCTGGAGAAGTGTTTGCCTGTGTGTGTCTGTGCTGGTTTATCCGTGTGTGTTTGGCTAAGCTCTCTGATTAAGCGCAGATGTGCACGGCTCTGGGTGTTGGCTGTAGTTAAAGAGGACCCGCTGTGCTTCATTCAGGCCTGCTTTACACACAGTGCTCAAATGACTTCTTCGCACATGACTAGCATTAATATCTGTGCTGTACATTACAAACGTTCCTTCAGGGTCAGCAACATCAGGTCACTGACAGGAAAAAAAGAAGTTTGTTTTTGGTGAGAAGTTGTGCTCCTGATCTCCCCTAGAGGGCAGAAGAGTGCTGTAAACAATGAGTGCCAGTGTGAAATGATAAAGTAGGCCTATACAAGTGTAAATTGTTTATGGAAAGAATAATGCATAACTTAAAGAAATTCAAGTTTTCTCCTTTATTTTATAGTTTTAAGGTTTACATTTTAATTTTACATTCAAGCTGTAAAACAATACCTTACCTGAATTCCATTGCATCATGTCAGAGTAAAATAAATCTAATAATTATGTGTTTAGAATGATATATGTGCTCATGATACTATACTTAAATATACCTGGGAGTCTTAGCAGTTTAATGTATTTTGTTCATTTTGATTTATTTCAGAAACTGTCCTGCAGACTACTAATCGTACATGAGTTTGACAACAACTATTCCACATCAGTGTCCTCCCTTCACAACTTGACAAACTTCTAAACCCCTAAAAGAAATCCATCCACGGTAAGTTGTTCTTGTGTCCATTTTAACCCTTTCCTTTGCCTCACCTCACCTCTCAGGTCAGTGCTCTCTCTCCCGCCCTCGTGCCCGTGTGAATATTTGACATTGCTGTTGCCGCTGGTGCGTGATGCAGGGACTGAGCGCTCATTGTGTCTTTGTGGTGTGGGCTCTGCTGCGGTATGCGGCTCCTCTGCGTGTGGTGTGTGGTGACAGGCGTGTGGCTGCTGACGCCAGCCGGTCGCCGGGCTGTCTGTCCCTCTGTCTCTACGGTTACACCTGAGCGCTGCTGACATGGCCTCACAACCGTGCAACCACACCTGCAGGTGAGCTCTGCAACCACAGCAGCATGAGGGAAAACACATTCTTTCAGGCTTCTTATTGTAGTTTGTAGATTGATTAATTTCCCATCTGTATTAAATATTATTAACTTATTGAATATTGCGATCTGGAACCCAGCAGTAGTTTAGAACTTTGCAGAATGTATTATTTACTTTTGATGTTTTTGGTCAAATCTACTGATAATATAACAACAGACTACAATGGTAGTGTAGTTAAAAAAACAAAACATTTAGATCTAGATTTAATAATACATTTAACTTACTTTTTAGTAAGTTTCATAATTTTGTTTGAACTCTTTCATTTACTCTGCCTAAATGAAAAGTGGAACACTTAAATCCATATCAAACCTTTGCAATGGTTTCCTAATATTATCCATAATTCTGTTATACTTAGTTATACTTTGTAGAAATCTGGTTCAGTTGTGGGCTTTGACAATCAAAAGGTCCGAGTGGAGTGAGCATTTGAAGAGAGCTCTGCAGGCATGTAGCGATATGCTGTGGAAGTCCGCTCCATATTGCAGCGGGCCGCGCTGTAATCCTTGGTACTTAGTGTGTTCTTTGGGGCTGCTGAGGTGAAAAGTTGAACCTGGTGTTGACCTTCTCTTGAAATAAGGCTTAGCTCTGAAGTCAGGCCCAGGTCAAAGGCACAGGGAGGATATTCTGGAGTTCCTGTGCCCTCCTCAACTCTCCCCTCCCACACGGAAACAATTCACATCTACGATAAGACATTGTACATATTTTCAGCATTTTATCTCTTGTGTTTTGGTTGTTTGTTTTTACTTGATGACGAAGGTCTTGTGTCCTCTTGTCACGGTGCTGTTAATCACCATCACATCTGATCCTTTGGTGCGAGGAGTGATCAATGGTGTCTGTGTTTATCACTACAGAGAGTTGGATATCAGAAAGATGAAAGATGAAAACAAACAAACTATTTCAACATACAAAAATATACAAACTAATTTCAAAAACACAAGATTAGACTGAAAGATGATTTAATGCAGGTTTTGGCATTTCACAAATATATCCAAAAATATAAATAAAACACAAACAGTAAAAGACGTCTACAGCTAATCTGAAAGACAATATCACTTTAAACATGATATTCTTAGTACTCAGCAAATGTTACTAAATGGTATAATTTCTGTTATACCATTTAGTAAATTTTGTATTGGTTTAAATTACATAAAAACCTTACAAAATAGTCCAATCCAATCCAACTTTATTTCTAATGCACTTTAAAAACAACAGAGTTGACCAGAGTGCAGTACTCAACAGACATTTTAAAAACACAGATAAATGACAGACATATAAATAAATAACTACAAACTGTAATAGTATATTATATAGATGTGCAAATAAGTACGTTTTCCCCCTTTTGTTCTGATATTCCAGGCAAATGGGATGCCACATTGCCATGTTTATTATTGACACCCTGACCAAACAACAGGATGATCTCCTATTAACTTTTATTTACATTGTGTATTTATCACCATCTCTCTAGGCAAAAAAGCTTTATGAAATCAAACTTTTGTGACATAAATAATCACAATTAACCAAATAATCTGTAGACATCACTGCCAGCTGCTTAGGCTCAGAACTAGGTTTTTGTTTCCTCTTGCTTTTTTAAAACTATGATATTTGTAAAAAATTCTCAGGCCCATAATAACAAAGCATTAGGTACTGTTTTTAAAAATAACATTTTTTTTCCAAATAGTCTATTATTTTTACCACCAGTCTATTGTGCTACTCAATTTACAGGTCTGATGGGTTCGATATAGGACCTAAAATCCTTATCTATGACATGGCTTAATCTTCAAAAATATCACCAAGCTGAAATTTAGTAAGATACTTGTTTGTGCGTCACATCACTTGACTCCACAGCAGTAGAGGCTGCACACTTTGTGACGATTGACTTCTCTTATCACGCTCAATCGTTCATTCGCTGATGATATTTGCCGATTCAAAGCAGAGTGACCTAGTATTTTGAACCAGAACTTGCTCTGACATTCCCCGAGTCAACTGGAGCAGCTGCCTTTATGTCCCAGAGATATGAGCTTGACAGTGGACATTGAGGCATACGTACTGCACTCTCTTCTCCATCTGTTTTAGTTTTGGAATGGTTGTGATAACCTCGCGCCGACCCCTGATTGGTCTAATCTCACCCTCATCTTCCCGAGCTGGTCAGCTGACGGAGAGCTGCGCTGCCATTGGCCCAAGCATCACTGAGGGACAGGAATTTGTTTAGTGCTTGTCTTAGGAAAACTTAGCCAGTGAGAAATTTAGTCTGCCGTCTGAACCATAGCAAAACTTCAAAACACAGAATAAGGAGGAAGTTTGGGTTGAGAATAAATGAAGAAAGTTTACTGGCAGTTGATGTTCAGTGCACTGCGGTTCTACTTTGCAGAAAGCACAAACAAAATTAAATTATATGTAAACAATGACAATAAGTTGTTAATAATGCCCATTAATTACTCTTATTTAAAAATGTTATAGAAGACATATTGTGCTTTTATCTGGCATATATAATCTGGTTATCATGGTTTATCTGGGCATAATCTCTGACACCTACAGATTATGATTTTATATTGATCTAAAAGAACTTGAAGAAGAAAAGAAACAAGTTATCTGACTTCTG
Organism: Periophthalmus magnuspinnatus; assembly: GCF_009829125.3. Lineage (NCBI taxonomy): Eukaryota > Metazoa > Chordata > Actinopteri > Gobiiformes > Gobiidae > Periophthalmus > Periophthalmus magnuspinnatus. The sequence goes on from NC_047130.1 coordinate 2,538,942, forward strand.
GTCGAAAAGCTGACTTCTGCCTGCCCTTTTACAGTAGGTCATCGTAAACGCCATCACAACGAATTCTCAGCCCCACCCATGGATAGCTAGAGTTCACAGTAGCAAGCAGTGTTTTGCATTTATTCCAAAATGGCATGCACATGCTGCTGAACCCTACGTTTATCACTGTTTACGAAAGAAAAGGACAACAAAGTAAGCACACCCCATATCCCATTCACTGGCCGTATACGGGGTATAGGGAAAAGTGTAATTTTCTTGATTGCAGAAGAATAAAGATTACTCAAACATGCATGAACCACTATTAATACAACTTTGAGTGACTAAATGAGAAGGGAAAACAATTATAACATGGGTAAACCTTTTAAAAATCGATTTTGCATAATATGCCTCCTTTAAGATAATTGTAGTAAGTGTTTAACCTGACCGACGCAGTGGGAGGTGGACTGGCCGTCATGATAGTGTGTCATTATAGAGTCATTACTGATTAATTAACTTAGATGATTCTTGATTCTTAGAACAATTTTTTCAAGTAGAAATTGTAATATATTAAATATGAAGCAGTGGTTGGACTGGATGTGGATACTTGAAAGAGCCACTTATGTTACTTCATAGGCCCAAAGATACTTATTCTAGTTCTTATTCTTTTTAAACAACAAACTGATTTAGTTTTGAGCGTTCTTATTTGGCATTCACACATCCGTCACAATTAGGACTGAATCCAGGACTAAACCTGAACTGGCCCAGGTCTATATCCGACCAAGACCAAACTAAGGCTACATCAGGACTAAACTGGGGCCAAACCAGGACCAAACCAGGTCTCCTCAGAATCCGCCCTTGCTTATAAAACTTGCTATTACCACAGGGGTGTTATATTTGGTGTAGTGTTCAGTAGAAGGCGCTCCAGGCCTTGTGTTTGGGCTTTCGTCCACTCTGATTAGATGAGATTAGACGACTACTGTGTTTGTTTGTTTTGAATTGGGAGGGGCCAGGCGGCTACTACTACTATTCTTCTATCCCTCCCCAGGATTCTCCCCCAAGGCACAGTCGACTGGAGCCCCCCTGACCTCTCCGTCACCCCGTCCTAACCCGTGTCAGCCAAGGCATCCTGGGAACACAGACAGAGAGTATAGGAGAGAGCTGCAGTGTCTTAGAGCTTACTAAACCAAATCATAAGCAGATTCTTTCCAGGTTGCAGGCAGAGCCACCCAGGTCGACTGATCCAGCAGTTCATCCCAGTAGGTTCATGCATCTTTATCTGCATAGACTGAACAAAGTGCTTGGTTTATAATTTCCAAAGCAGATTAACCGAGCACTGTAGGGGTGTTCATATTATTTAACAAAACACAATTCTGAGTATTTTTGCTTTTTTGTGGGATTAAAAAAGAAAGATGAAGGAAAGGTAAAAATTAAAGGACCTTTTTATCGCTTGCTAGGAGGCCGAGCTCGTGCACCTGGTTTAAAAGCGGCGGTAAGCCTGTGTAATTGTACTACGTAAGGGGAGAGCTGATAACATGGGTATTTGGTTCTTTATATTTCTAATTCTGATCACCTTTTTGTGTATCCCATTTCTTTCTCAGTATGTGCTGTTGTTTTGCCCTCTCAGTCTGGTGATTTTACAACAATTTGTGTTTCATTTCGTGTCCACATTCACTTTGTATAGTTAAGTCAGGAGCACAATCGCTTTTCACTTCTCTCTCTTTCTCTCTCTCTCACACACACACACACACACACACACACACACACACACACAGCACGCTCCTCTGCTGACCTCTTGTTCATCTCCTGCATGGCCTTAGGGTGAGGCAGCCTGGCACCAGACAGTTATTCAAGCCCCTCAGCAGCATCACAACAGGTCAGCTCCTCACACTGTCTTTTCTGTTTGAGCTGCTTGTTTAGTTTTTTCAATATTGTCTTTGCACTCCAGATTGGATGTCAACTTTATTACGTTTTAAAAGTTGATACCTGGGCTAGTGTTGTCACGATACAAAAATTTCTATGCTTAGGATTCCATAATGATAATGAAAAACACTCTTTCTTGACAGTAGAATGGCATTTTTAATACAAAATAATAACAGTTTCCTAAATATCACCCTGTGGTCTCATACTAGTTCTGATATTGGTCAAGGCTAAAACTATTCAGGAAAGGTCCCATTTTGATTGACTTATATATGGATATCGTTTGACACTCTGAAGTAGTCATGCGTGTAAGTCAAGTCTGACACATAGTTGGTGTTTTTTAAGTAAAATACTTGACTAGTAAAAAAGTAACTGTAATTTTTGACTACCAGGCGCACTTGGTTGAAGATCATTGCTTGTTTGCCGTATATGTTCAACACAATATTCTTTCAAAATGGGGCATAAATTAAAGCGTAGAAGAAACTAATTGGCTTTGGCTTAATTATTTTCTTTGTAGATTCTCTTTTTATTGTTTCAAATCCTTTAAAGTGGAAAATATGTTATTCCACCTTAAATTAATTTTGTTTTTTTTATGTTTCATTGAATTTTAATCCCATAAAACGTGAAATAAAAGCAAAGGGCTGCTGTGATTGGATTTAAAGTCGTCTTTGTAAACATTGTGACCCGTGCCTCCCTCTCCCTCTTAAAGAAAGTGTCTTCATGACGAGAAGGAGATGAAGGTATTCCGTTAAAAAGAGGACAGTGGATGGGAGACAGACGTTTGGAGTCTTTGTTAGGGCTGGTTTTGTGACACTTTTGTTCTTCTAAATCCTCTTCGGTGCGCGTGTTTCAGCAAGCTCTGCTTTGTGCGATTAGAGACCGTAGTGTGAGCGGCTCGTTTAAATGAGACGTCATTTCAAACTATTATTGTGTCTTTGAATTACTCGTGCCTTATATCAATAAACCACTGTCATCTAGTCTTTCAAGTAGTAATATGCAACTTTGTCAGGATTTTACACTTCTCTACAACTCCAAACTCTAAACCATACAGCAAATTTAGATGGGATTGTGTGAGGTAAATGAACTGCATTGTAGTGTATTTTTACTGTAACCTGGTGGAGGAGGTCATCAGCCAGAACTGTCTTTGTGCAAAGTCCTCATACCTGGATTGGAAAGTGTACTATATGAACTACTGCATAATGTTTAAACATGGACTGGTAGATAGAGACATGCACATCTGATAAAAGTTGAGTCTGCCTGCTGGGTCCGGAGTCACAAAAAATGTGGTGGTATTAAAACAATACAAATTTGGAGCTCCAAAGAGCAGCGGTGCATTTTATTTTTTTTTTAATATGCACGTATGAGTAGCCGGCATAGAAACACCTGTCATCCTACCCATGCGTGCATGGTCGAAGCGGCTGATGGTGCAGACTGGTGCCGTCGCTTCCGTCAGTCTACCCCAGGGCAACTAGGGCTACAAGAGTAGCTTACCACTACTGAGTATGGATTTATTGAATAATGCAGCAATTTGGGTGTTGCTATATAAATCCAATGCATTATTAATATAAAAATGCATTCCCATACATGTAGCTCAAAGTTTAGGAGTTAGTTATTCTCATTACTTGGGCTTACTTATGATATACGACTAAGAATAACAGTTGGTATAACTGGAATAATACATCTGTTTTTGTGAATAATCATCTTTGAATATAATTATGTTTGGTGCCCCACTAACATCTGTGTTGATGACTAAACCCTCTCTACAGTTAAAATTCAAGGCAGTTAGAAAAGTCAGTCAAATTTGAGTCTTTGAGGTTAATAAAAAGTGTGAAATCAGACAAGGGGCTGGTAGAGCTGGAGTGATGTCAGTAAACCACGCCACCAGAGATGAGCCATATCACCAGAGGAATCAGCCGAAATCTGAGTTGCGCCATTAGAGGCAGGGAAAGGCAGTGTCCTGATGGAGAGAGAGGCATAGAGCGGTAGAGAGAGGTAGAAGGAAACAAGGAAGGTGGTGAAACACAGAAGGGATTGTTCCACAACAGACTGACGGACCTTTTAGCCTTATCTGCCCAAGCTACTCTTACAGAAAACCAAAGCCATTTCCCATTCTCTCATTTCTCCTGTCTGCCTCGGACTCCTTCTTCTCCCTGTCTTCTTTTGTCCATCAGTCTTTAACCAGCCTTTCTTAAGATTCCTCCTAACCCTTCCACTTGCCTCTTATTTTGTACCACATGTTGAGGTATGTCTTAGCAAATGCCTTTTTTTTAAATATTAGATATTTTATGGGTCACAAACCAGAGCAAAACAATCCCAAAGATTGCATCATATTAATTTAATTGTGTACTCAAAAATAGCAGCACAATTAAGTTACACTGAAGCATATCATATAACCATCATGTCATTGTCATCATTACATAAATCGACAAAACAATAATAATAATATGTTGCACTTATATTACAATGCTATGTTCTTAAGTCTGGTAAGTACGGTCTTGCAGAATAACCACTGCATCCACTGGGCACTTGCAGCCTTTCCACAATACTGTAAGTACGGTAATATTGTAATGTTGTTCCTTTTTCTGTCTAACTCCTTAAATTGACATGTCACGTGCTTCATCACATTTCTCACTGTAAAAAGATTTCCTTGATTTGTTCAGAAAGCATTACCGTTTTAAGGGCACTATAGAAAGACCCCTTGCCTTTACAGCAGTTCATATTTGCATTTGTTTACATGATCTGCTCTCTACACATTTGGATTTTCCGCATGATGTTTTGATGCGTCCCTTTTTGCCCAGATGTTGATAGGCGCAGACAGGCGGCATTTGGTTGTGATGACACTGTGAGCCGCGCCTCTCCTCCCGCTCTGACAGAACGAAACGGATGGATAATTAGATATCAAAGGACGACAGGCAGGGTGTGGCGAGCTGCGCGGGGCCCGACCAGGGTAAAGCACTTATTAATGAGATACGCCTTATCTGCACTCCTCCCAGGAATTCTGCCTTTGATCGGCCTGACTCCGGACTTAATACATTTTTGATTGATAGGCCTGGATGACAGAGAGAGGCGGTGTGCGTTTTGTAGGTGGGTGTGGGTGGGGTAAGTGAAGGCGGTTACTGTAACGATGCCCTTCACATGTATAACTTACTCCTGACTGCGTTTGCTTGCATGGTTTAAGTTCAAATGTGTGGCCTCACAACTCTGGATTTTTTTTGGAGAGCGGATAAATCTTAGTTCTTGTGACAAATAGGTAATGTATGAGCAGACACACCCTCATATTCCTCTCCCTCTAAACACATAAATTAGCCAGGACAACCCAAACAGACAGTCGTGTTCAGTCACCTTAACCCCTGCTATAACTCACAGCGCAGAGCAGGAGAGAATCTTTTTGCGCTGGTGAGGCAGGCCTGTGGAGGCGGTCCGAGATAAGCCCCTATCCCTGTCTGAAGATGAGTTATAACCCACCCAGGAGGATGTGGCTAGCAGTGACCTATACTCGGACACGATACACGGCTTTGTGGGATTGGAGGAGCCGCCGGTGTACTCCTGTTAGCGAGACACTGCACAACCTCGTGCAGAGATAATGGCCCCGCTCTCAATAACACCTTGACCAGAAGGAGAAGAAGCAAGCAGCACAACATCACTCAAACATAAAATCTGCGCCTCCCAAATCTCTGGCGCCTCCCGTTGGTCCTGACAGGAGGTGACTGAGCGTAACCATTTCAGCAGCGTGTCACCTTGTTATGAGTCTCTGTCGCTGTGAGGCGTGGGTGAAATTAAAGAAGCCATAACCACTGCTCCGTCAGTGGATGTTGTATCACTGTCCATTTATTACCATGCCAACAGAAAACAGAGCACACCCCTTTCACAAGTCTGCAGATCGCTCAGTGTGACAGGCACATCTCACACTTGTGAATCAGTCATGGACAAAGAGCATGCAAGGCTCATTTCACCTTGTTTCAAAGTTGCTGCTGTCTTAAATGAGTAAGTAAACATGTTTAATTGGGCCCAGGGATATGTTTTTGATAATAGTTGTGCCTTTGTGTCTCAGATCAATGCAAAACACCTCCTGTATATTAGTGGTGTGAATATTAGCTCTTCATAGTCCTTCTAATGGAGTGATTACGCATATAAATACTATTGTAGAACTCTAATGAATATAGATGTTGACATTTTTCCAAGTAACTAGTCTTTTTTAGGTCACTCAAACAGGCATAATCAAGAGGCAAAATAAAGCTTTTGTATAATTACAGGAGTAGATTTGTTCCATTTTTGTGTTGAGAAATACTGTGTTTGTATTAATTTAGTACCATATTCAGCTAATAATTGTGCATATTAGAGAAAAAATGTTGTTTATTTTTGCTTGTAAGTCGGATGTGTATCTCAATGGCATTACAGAACATGTGAGCATTTTATATCTCTTCTTTCACGACTTGAATGACTTTTTAGAGCCACAACAGACCACTTTGGGATGTGTTAACCTGCAAACCAATTACACTCGCCTTGTATCGCTCAAGTGAAATTCTCTATTTATGTCCTTCTTCTATTGGAAAACAAATTAGTTGCTTTAATTAAATGTACATCAGAAAAAGCTGTTGGCTGAAGAGGTTATTTGGTGAGTGTTACAACTCTGAGAAGATGCTGTGTCAGTTGCTAACAATCACATGCAGATTGGAGCATCAAAGTTTTCATCCAGCACACTAGGCAGCAGTGCCGGACACAGCGTGCACCTCCATGAGAACATGATGAAAAGGAGTCAGCGCAGAATGGAGATTGGGTGTGAAGCGAGACAGTGAGGAGGGGGTTAGATGATAAGAGTGGGAAGGACTGATAGAGAGGGAGAAACCGTGTAGAGAAAGAAAATGATTAAAAACACAATCACCAGTCGGAGACTGATAAACCAACGAGTCGTTAATTGGAAGCGTGCAACTCGTGGGGATATGCTCGGATTAGGCTCACTTCTCTCCTTGTCTTGGCTTTTTCCACTTAGTTTGATACTCATTTTTACGCATTCACCGACCTATGGACAAACTTCAAAGTCAAAGTAGTTTGTTTTATGCTACTGTTAAAATAAATGATGACTCAAAGATGGAGAGACAAAGAAGAGTGAAGTTAAAGGTATTTTTGAGTGATCTGGGCGTTCAGGACGTCTTGGAGATGGGAGATGGTTGCGGGTCTATAAACAAAGGGCTGACATGCCACCCATCACCCCGGCAGGTCTGGCTGCTGCTGCCTAGATAAAGCCCCAACGCTGCCTCTTGTATCAACACCATCCATCATCCATCTATGCCTGCCTGCCAGCCGCCACAAACTCGCCCTCACATCAGGCCTCTCACTCCCTGCACCTGCCTTGCTGCCAGTGGGTTTTTTGCTTTAAATGGAAGCAAATTTAAGGAACATTCTATACTATTTCTTAATTTAAATGTTTGTTATTCTAATAGGCAAAAATCGTAGAAGGCAGGTTATGTAAAATGGAGGCGTAGTAGACTGAGCTAGCCCACTCACCACACAGGTTATTATATTATCCCAGTAGACTCGTTCTGAAATACCCCTGGTTTAAACTAGCTTTAGGGCACTGCAGACACTGTGGAAGTCCTGAGGAGGTACTGGGGAAGTCTGCGGAAAGAATTCAGTCTGGAGCGATTTATAGGTAATTAGTTGAGTTTTTATGTGCTATTGCTTGAACCTCCACAGCGCTGGTCTTATACGCACAACAGTATGATGTAATTGTTGTGACAGGCAGTCTGCTGAAGTGTGAGTGTAAACAAGGTGTTACTATGTCCATAAATAAATCATCAACATGGTATGCATCATTTGGAAGACTCAGGTTGTGTGTGCTTGTTTAGTGTTAATTCTGTCTCTGCAGATTTAAAATCAAATAAATGTATAGATATTTCTGGCCTTAGGTTTATATATACGATTAAGCACATAAGGAAGTGGTTCCTTAGAGACATTCAATAATATCTGTTTTTAGGGGTGTGGCTTTTTCTGTTACACCCTTTTATAATGTTTTTTTTCTTTAAAGAAACTTCTGGATTTATTATGTGAACAAAGACTGAACATGGACCCATAGCACTTGGTGAGGTGATTTGCCATTGTTTCATCAATTATAATTTACAATACTTTTGGTTATCACAAACATTTATATCATTGTTAGCATTGTTTTTTATACATTTGGTTAAGAAGCATCAATCACGGATGTGTCCCTGAAATCCTATCTTCTTCTATGTGCTCCATTGTCACTGGAATTTGTCAAAGCATGAGTGGCTGTTTTTGTTTCCTTTGAGAATTGATTGGGTTTAATGTTTTTTCTCATCAAATCATACAAAGCAAGACTCTGACTGGTTTGGCACAAGAACATATTCCAAAACTAGCCTGACAAAATATTAAAGTGTGATGCAGAGAATTTTTAGCCCGGTAAATGACCCTTCAGGCCACCATTGTTCCCTCGTCAATTTGGGTTTGTATGAGCATCTCTGCCTTTTCTTTGCTGCTACTGGGGAAAAGACATTATGCAAATGCCGATGGGCACTGTAAAGAAACAATGTTGACATCTTCTATCCTTGCTGCCCCCTAAATTCACTCACATCATGCACGCACAATTCAAAGGGCCCTCTTTTGGCCCAGTTTGGTGGCTCTGTCTCTTTTGGCTGTCTCTCAAGCATACATTAACAAATGCGGCCATACCACCTGTGCTTTAGCCTTTCTTCCATCCATTCTGGCCCGTTTACCACTGAACAACCACAAGACAGGACGACAGAATGATGTCAGCCATTTTTACAAACAATGTTGGGTTATCAGAAAAAAAGAGACCAGAAAATCCAGAGAAACTTCTGCTGTTGAAGAAAGATTAGTTACCACCACCAGTGCTAACAAGGTCGCCCTGGCCTGAATAACCGTCAGTCGTCTTTTATTGTTACAATTGGCTCTGTGCACATTGCCAGGATAGTTCTTGTCACTAATGCAGAATCAAGTGAATACTTCACCAGAATTACTTCTGTGTTTGTAAAGGTAGATGGTTTTGTCTTGTGAAATTTGAATTGAATTTAGTTTGTTTATTTATATTGTGTGTTTAATTAAAGTTAGCTTTGAGACACAAATCTACCTTTTTAACCACAATCAGAAGTGTTCACATCATACACAGACCATCTTCAGTCAGGATCCTAAAAACAAAACTGATAAAATAAATTAATAAATACTGTTCTATGAGTTTGACCATCCAACAGTTCACAGTCAAATTCTACTTTAAGACACTTCTCATGAGGCATAAACTGCTCACACCGTGTTACACAGCTTAGCGTGAGCTCAGGGTTGGAGGGTCTCCAGAACTGAGATAAAGTGTACATAGGTCACAATATAACACTTATTCTCTTTGAGAACAAAACTTGGTCATAAACCCATTTTTTGTTCATGTACATGTTATTGTATTGTGATCAAACAGAGCCCAGAGTTAAGTCCATGTAAATGCACTCATTACATATTTTTGAAGAGATTTTCTATAAGCAAAACTCAACAGCACATTCAGAAAGTCTGGGGAATAGAGAGAGAGAGA